>NC_138768.1:513831079-514311079 GCF_965119305.1 Pelophylax lessonae | reverse complement strand
GTATAGCTGATTTCACAAGGTAAAAACCTTTAAACACTTGGCAGGATGGCTTAGGAGTGGGAGAAATAGTAGGAAGATTGACAATTGGGATTGAATACTCCCCCTGGTTCCTCTGAACAGAGGCTTCCTGTTCATTCAAAAACTGATGCGTAGTAAACACAGTTTATGGTTCAGTTATGAATGAACACAATGATGGGTACCAGTCACTGGATGTGTTCATTCAGAAAAGGGTTTGGGCCATAAATATTCCATATTAACTAGCACCCTGCTCTTAATCCTAAAATGATCTGCCTGTGTGCTTGGTAACGCTGCACAGGGAAGGGGATTGAGCACAGGGAGGGTGGTCAGTGACGTGGTTTGAGCAACTACTAGAACCAATCCCCCTGTGGCTACCCATGCTCGGCTGACTCAAGGGCCAGGAGAAAAAAACCTTTCTGCTGCTGCATGGACAGTCTCCTGGTCATCAATCCCTTTTCCCCTGCTTGTGAGCTGCCTGCCCACCTCTTGAACTGATGGAGCCCAGGCCCTGTACAGGAGGACAAGCGTTACCCCATTACTGGCAGCCCTGGCCTTGCAGCTCGACCAATTTTCCTCTGACCTGTGTCAATTTAGGAAAGAATTTGTGTACTTTTAATTTATTTCTACATCTCTATTAAAATATAAAGTAATGTTGCCATAAAGCTTCTTGCTAGGGGGACTTCTGCAATTGGGTAACAATTGTTTCTCAGTTTGTCACCCAGTCACACGTACTTCCAGTGAGGAGAGGAAGTGGCTGTATTGAGGCTGGAGAAGATTCACCAAGATGCAGAAATTGAGAACATTTTCTGAAGGGGGGGGGGGGGATTTGCAGTTTGGTGCACAATGCTTTGCTAAAAGGTCCTAGTTGTAATTTGGGCTCCTACCACCTGAAAAAGTGGGCAAGAACAGTGAAATGCTTGCTGTAAATCTGGGCATCTTCAGGTCCTAACGTGTTTGTGTATTAAGGGGACCTTTCTAATCTCATACCCATTTTAATGGTGCCATTCAGTGTTTTACCGGTGTTTAAATGTTGTCGTTTTGCTGCGTTTAAAGCAAATCGAGCTCTGTTTGGGATCTGATCACACTTAAAGTGATACTAGAAGTCATTTTTTTTTTTGTTAAAAATCTGTTACACTTGCCTGCACAGAGTAGCCCAGATCATCCTCTTCTTGGGTCCCCCTTCATCTCCCCTGTCTCCCCCGTCTCCCCCCTCCTGTTGAGTGCCTCCACAACAAGCAGCTTGCTTTTGGGGCACCTGAGGCCAGCTGCAGCTCCCTATTGGCACTTTTCCACTGCAAGTACCGGCTCGGCACTGCTTGGCCCTGCTCGGCTCAGTTTGATTTTCCACTGCGTGGTACGAGTCGGCACGTTTTAGCACTGTATAGGCTCTACTCAGCTCGGTTTGCTTTTCCACCAAAGTAGTAAGTGGGTGGGATTACGATGCTCTGACCATCTGTGGCTAGTAGTGACAAACAAGGCTGCATGCAAAGGATTGTGGGATATGGTATAGGTACGGCCCGCTCTGAACCCCAGCCGAGGTGGTACTGTTTAAGCGAGCCGTACCATGTAGTGGAAAAGCGCCACTGTACCAAACCGAACCGTTCTAACACGTACCATGCAGTGGAAAAGCACCAACACTGAGCCAAACCGATCTGTTCCATGCAGTGGAAAAGCGCCATATGTCTATTCAGACACAGCTGCGCTGTGGGCCCCCCCTCTTTCCTCATTGACTTACTGACTTTGACAGCAGCAGTAGCCAATGGCACCATGCTGCAGTTCTCAGCCAATGAGAAGGGAGTGTCCTGGGCAGCCAAGACACACCTGCAACATTGCTGGATCGAGGTGGGCTCAGGTAACTATAGGGCTGTGGCACACAGGATTTTTATCTTCATGCATAGAATGCGTTAAGATAAACACCTGACTTTTTAACCACTTTAAAGGATAAGTTCACTTTAAAATAAATGCTTTTTTTTGCAGCTAAATGTGCATTTATTTTTTTGCTGCAGGAGCCTGTAAAGCATTGCACCAGTGATCAGCAGATTGCTAAAGCCATGTGGGTCTCCTGCAGACGTCAGTGTATCTGTATCTCCTATGAGGAAGCCAACACATTCTGACAGGAATCAATGAACTCAGCGCTGTGGTTGTTCATTGAAAACTACAGACAGCCGCAAAGGAGTTCTAGAGCTCTGTATGGATGATGTTGCGTGGGCCGAGCCTCACATGGTTTGCCTGTTGTCAAAAAGTAAGCAATGATACAGGGAACTTTTCTCTGTACTGCTGTCAAAAGTGCAGTGATTGCCAAGCAGCTGCAGGATCGGTAACCTGTTCCCAAAGGTGATTTTATGCTTTAAGCGGTTATTCGCCCTCAATAGTATGTTTTCCTGCCACCCATCCTCCCCTCCACAAATCTGCCTTTTTTTCCTTTACTGAAAACTCTGACCCCCCCCCCCCCCCCCCTATGCACATTCTCCTAGGCGAAGGATGTGCACTTTGCCTGCTGTGATATGAAAGGTACATATCCTAGGGGAGATAGGCCTTCAATGAAAAGAGAGGGGGGGGGGGTGAGACAAGTGGCTGAACCCGGAAGAACTAGCAGCTTCCTAATGACGTCACCAAAGATGGACACACGTGACAGAAAAGAAGCAAATCTCAGCAGTATGATGCTGGATCCGTTGGCGGAAGAGTGCTTTAAATGTGCAGGAACCGCAACCAGGAGTGCAGGCAGGGGGTTTAGAGGGGTGGTGTAGATCTGATTTAACGCATGTAAATATGCCAAAATCTGCTTTAAAGCAGGAAGAAGTAATTTGGGAAGCACATTTATACTGCCTAGAGAACCTAAGGCAAACGGAGGACTAGCCAAGTGTGCTGTTGGGATACCCCAAAAGAGGTTTGGGGCTGCTCTTGTGCAAAACCATTGCACAGAGCAGGTAAGTAGAACGTGTGGTTTTATTTTTTTTTATTGCATACTAGCATATTATGAAAAACTTGCCTTGAAACAAAGCCCTCCAGCAGCGCGCGGTCACCACTGCAGAGGTTTCAATCTTCACCCATCTTCCTCCTGGGTTCGCAGGTTGCATCCGCTTAAAGCTGAAATCCTTACCAAAACAAAGCCCCCACACGGTCGCCTAGACACCGCTGAGGGAGCTGACATGTTCCCTCGGTGGCTCTTCCAGGTTCGGCGCCTCCGTCGCTGTGAGTGGCTGGAGCCGCGATGACGTCCCTTTCCGTAAAGGAGCTCTGAAGGTCTGGCAAGATACGCCGAACCTTCAGAACGCATGCAGGGTGAATATCTCCTAAACCGTACAAGTTTAGGAGATATTACATATAGGTAAGCCTTATTATAGGCTTACCTATCAGTAAAAATTAAAAAGCAAAGTATACTACCGCTTTAACTGGCCGAGCCACAGCTGCGGCATGGAGCTCTGAATGAACTGTAACTGTTTATAAAGTGTTAGCTGGAATTTGGCTTCAATGTGTTACTGTATTTTTCTGTCTGGGATGCCGTTCCGTCAGAGCGCACGCGCTGGTGACCTCATCGGCTGCTGCTCACTAAAATATCTCCTAAACAGTGCAGGTTTAGGAGATATTCATTGAACCTACAGGTAAGCCTAATTTTAAACTTATCTGTAGGTAAAAATACAAAGTACAGTTTGCTTCCTCTTAAAAGGAGTTGTAAAGTCAAAGGCTTTGTCTTGATGCAGTCAGATAAAAAAACCTTCTGGGTGTGGCAGCCACCCCAGCACCCCATAATACTCGCTTGAACTCCTTCTCTCTCCAGCGATGTCCAGGAGTCCCTCAGCCGTCCGGGACTCTCTCCTGATTGGCTTAGACACAGCTGTGTCGCCATTGGCTCCAGCGGCTCAGTCAGCCAATCAGGCGAGTGGGTGGGGCCGAACAGCAGTTCTGTGTCTGAATGGACACACGGAGCTGCAGCTCGGCTTGGGTGCCCCATAGCAAGCTGCTTGCTGTGGGGGGCACTCGATGAGACGGAGGGACCGGAGAGGAGGATACAGGTTGCTCTGTGCAAAACAAACTGCACAGAGAAGGCAAGTATAACATATTTTAAAAGTCTTTTGAAATCACTAACTTGAATGTGTATAGTTTAGCAGGCCTGCCGAACACTATATTTCCAGTCTACTTTTCTGCGGGTGCAAAGCATCGTGGCCCCAACAAGTAAACATCCCCATCTGATGCCTTTTACAGTTGGGTGGGCAGGAAACCCTGGCACAATTGTGCATTTTTGCCATCCCATAGAAAGATTCAGCAATTTGTCAGCTCTCCACAGGAAACGGACCAGCCAGAGCTTTGCCGTCCTATGATGGGAACAATTATTCAAATAGTGGATTATTAGAAATTTTATGCGCTAGTACAAAGCAATAATCTGCATTAAATAGGTTGGGTCATTGTGTGTAACCTTTCCTTTCAAAGATCCTGCTGCATTTCTCTTGCCTTAGAATAATTAGTTTGGTCCATGCAGAGAAATGGTTATGCATCCTTTGTACTACTAGGATCTACACGCTTAAATTACCCTTTGTGGTTTTAGCTTTCACATAAAAAAAAGCGAGCATGTCTTCACCTGTTTACATGCAGTTGAATTGAAGTCTTAGCATACCTAAAACTAAACTGGGGGTGTGTAAAATATTTAGTAGTTTGCAACATCTGCAAAGTATTGAACCCACAGAATTTTGTGTATTCATGACATTTCCCTGAGTTGACCAATAATCACGCTACAAAATGGAGGGTTTGTTTCTGCATAAAACAATCTGCAAATGGCTGATGTTTTCAGGTCTCAATTCCCTATAGGATATCTGCTGAGATGACTCGAGCTGGGGGTGCAGATTGCATGTAGAAAGTGTAAAATCTCTTGTACACAAGAGCCGATTAAAAAAATCTAATATTAGATCATTCCTTAACCGTGTAGCAGTGCTTTACAGTTTATCTTTTTAGTAAAATGGCATTGGAGGAGCATAAATTAAAGATGTGTATTTAAACTGATACTTGTAATTATTGCTGATCACATTTCACAAAAGAACTCATGTAAAACGATTTTATTCACGATTATCCAACCTTAATTTAGGGCATTTTTATTGCATCATACAGGGTTCCTTACTAATGCACAGTTAAAAAAAAAACCTGTACAGTAATGTGTGGGCGTTGCTTGGTTGTCATGATACATAGCCTATAGTGGATCATGAAATTGCAACCAGGAATGCACATACAGATCAAAACTACTTGCATCATACGTCATGCCTCAGACACTTTTTTTTTTTTCTGTCGGCAACCTGACCAGTTTCGGGTCATAGTTGCGTCCTTATTTTTTACTTCAGGATTCTGTTAAATCAAATCGGTTTTAAACCCAAAACCAGAAATATAAGTTTGCTTGCCAATCGGATGTGGTGGCCGCATCATCATTTTTCCTTGACCGGTTTTCACCTGGTGATTTGGCTAGTAACACCCGCCTATATTGGTGCCCCCCACTCATGAAGAATGTGCACGGGGGGTGCCACTGGACAGCACTGTTGTCAGCTCAGGGGAGAGGGAAGTGTTGGATGGACTAGCAGATATAAATACAGTAACAAATTGAAGCCAAATTCGAGTGAACAAATGGTTACAGCAAACATTATTTTTTTTTATCTGCTTAACCACTTAAGCCCCGGAAGATTTTACCCCTTCTGACCAGGGGGTATTTAGCGATTCGGCACTGTGTGACTTTAACGGACAATTGCGCTGTCATGCGACGCTGTACCTAAATGAATTTGACGTCCTTTTTTCCCCACAAATAGAGCTTTCTTTTGGTGGTATTTGATCACCTGTGCGATTTTTTTTTTTTTTTTTTTTTTTTTTTTTTATCATGCGTTATAATCAAAAAAAGAGCGACAATTTTGCAAAAATAACAATATTTTTCACATTTTTTATATGAAATTCCCAAAAAAATTTAAAAATCGAATATTTTTTACATTTTTGGCCAATTTTCTCCTATGTTTTGTAAAAAAAAAATCACAATAAGCATATTCTGATTGGTTTGCGCAAAAGTTATTGCGTTTACGAAGGGAAAGATTTTTGCCTTTTTTTTTTTTTTTTCTCGTGACAGCGACATTGCAGCGGACAGATTGGACCCTTGACTGACATTTTTGACACTTTTGGGGGTACCAGTGACATTACTACAGTAATCGGTGCTATACATATGCACTGTTACTGTAAAAATTACACTGGCAGGGAAGGGGATAACTTTATTGAAGATGCAGTGACTGTGTGTCCCTAGGGGGGTGCTTCTTACTGTGCAGGGATGTGGCTGTGTGTGTAACAGCACAGATCAACGGTCCTACATAGCAGGACCATTGGATCAGTGCTTTTACACAGGGAAGAATGACAGGCGGCTTTGTTTACATTAGCCGCCTGCCTTTCTCCCTTCACAGCGGACGATCGCGAGTGACCGGCGGACATCGGGTCCATTGGTCACACGCACGGAGGTGTCCGTGAACGAGCCGAGGCGGGAGCGTGCCTCCGGCGGCGTGCGTTCATCCGCTATTGGCTCCCAGGCTAGTGACGTACCGGTACGTCACTTTGCCTGACCGGGGCTGACCGCCGCAGTATATGTACTTGCGGCAGTCGGCAAGGCAGTTTTCCTGATCTGTTGGTCTGTGGCATAGTCTTGGAGGCTATACACAGATCATCATGCTGTAGATGTGGGGCTGGCCTATAACATGACCCTAGGGCATCGCGCTCTGGTTTGTCTTGGGAGGAGTTTCTGGCATAGACTTCAGTGTGAAAGGTTACCAGTGTGGGCTTTGTCAAAGCCCTCCCGAGCCTGCCAAAACGTTTCCAGTTCCAAAAACCTGTTTTGTATGGTGACTGGCCTAATCCAGTTAACTCCTCCCAAGTGGTTTTTGCCCAGCAATATCACATTTAGGAGTTTTTAATGCCCTGTTCACACCTGAGCGATTTTTGCTTGTAGCTCTAAAATGCTCAACAAGCCAAATTCCATTAATTTCAACGGCCCCTGTTCACATCTGAGCATTCTGTCGCCTAGAGCAAGACACCTGAAGCTCAAGCAAGACATGCTTTTTTTTTGGCCCCAGAGAATTCAATGGAAACACCTTACTTGAGCGTTTTTCTATTCAAATAGCTCTCCACCTCGAATTTCCTCCCCCTAGTTCCTTCTGGTGGCTAAACAAACATGCCTGAAGCTGTAAAACGCTTGTAATACACGTCTAAAACTCTTTATAAAAAGCTAGTAATGATACGCTAAGGTGTGGATGGAGCCTTATGCCCCGTACACACGTGCAGATTATCTGAAGACTTTTGTCTGCAGACTTACCAAAACCATATAATATGAGGTCAAACCTAAACACTTTCAATTTGTATGCAATCAGGCAGGCCCTTGCACTACATAGAAAAGGTAAATCTGAAGACAAAAGTCTTCAGATAATCTGCACGTGTGTACGGGGCATTAGAGGTAGAAGTGGATCTGGCAATTTGTCAACACTATATTGACCTCCACAGGGGCAGTCTGTCTTAAAAGATCCAGTGGCTGAACTGGAAGCACTTTCAAAGCCTTTTCCTTAGCAGGCTCTGCCCTGCAACTATAGCGATTGTAGTCACATCCATCTGATCTAGACCCTGGATGTATTGTCTGAAGCCGATCGGCTGGCTCAACAGAAGCCTGCTGTCGTTCCGCCTGTGTATGCTGGAAAAGCATCAGCTGACAGCCAATGTCAGCAAGGCCTAACCGTTCTTTCAGGGGGACAGTCCCTCTGTCAGGATACAATAGCTTAGTGGGGAGATCACTGTACTGCATAGTACAGCAAAATCCTCCCCAGCGCTTCAGTGTTTTTTTTTTTTTTTTTTTTTTTTCCAGCCTGCAGGGTTGGCCTGGTCTACAAGTGTTCATCAAATTCTGCAGGGGTTTGGGTCCTGAACATTCAGAAAGGGGCATTGATTACTCATTGCTTGGCAAGTATCTAGGTCTCATACTAGAGAATGGCTGTCTCTGATCATCTTAGTGAGGAGCTGTGCAGAGGCAGTGTCAGCAAGTCTGGCCATTGAAGGACAGGCAAGCTGTTCTCCCAGTACAGCAAGAAAACTGACCACACTGGGTTGGATGGGCTTCCGTACCCTAGCGTGGCCAGTTTGAAAAAAGAAAGCAGGAACTGGCAGAATCACCAGGTATCTTGCGCAAAGAAAGCAATGCAAACACACACTATTACTATTGAACACAGTTCATGGTACAGCAGACACATCAGGAATATGAAAGGTTGCCTCTCATTCCTTGTATGGCTCCACTGCAAGGGGAGTTTAATTTGGTGGCCATGTCTTGCAGTTAACCTTTCTGGTTGCATGCTGGGGCAAGGTTGTCTTGAGGTCTAGGGTCTTTCACTTAGTTTCTCCTTCTTACCCTTTAACTTTAATTAAGCTATTGTGCTTCCATTTGTTCTGCACCAGCAGTACATTCCATGAATATTTAACAGTAAGTATTAAAATCCAGTTGTAGAAGAGTGAACAGTTGTATTTTTATTTATTCTGTCTGCCTTACTTTCCAGGTGACTACCACAAACTTAATCTTTTATGGGTATTGCAGGGACAGGCAGTAAGAAAAATCTCACTTGGGGCCCATTTCACCTGATTGGACTGATAAGGTCTGCCTGTCCATTTTGCAAGCGGACCTGATCGGGCCACCAAATCTCTGTAGAGGCGGACGTCAGCGGAGAGGTGTCTGCTGACACCTGTCTGTCATCAGATCCAACAAGATTTGCTTAAAACAGACGGATGGCGATACGTTCACCATCCGTCCAGTGAATTGGATGAAACTGACATGCTGTCCATTTTCATCCGATCTCCCCATAGAGGAGAGCGGGACTTTTGGCAGGTCTGCCTACACACTGAGCAGAGACAGACCTGTCCTCTGCCTGCTCAGCAGGGATCAACGGAGCGATCCCTGCTGAGCTAGAGGAGTCCCCGAGCAGATCTGCCCCGTGCTCTACAGAGAAGTCACTTCCTGCCTTGCAGAGACACAGCCACTTAAACTATTTCTTACAGGTACTTGTATAGTGCAGTCAATTTTCGCAGCACTTTACATATAGTGTGTATAATCACATCAGTCCCCGCCATCAAGGAGCTTACAATCTAAGGGCAATTGGTGCCTAAAGAAAACACAAGCCCATTGGTGTGCTGTTCACATAGGGCACTCTTTGCTACACCCTTCCTCTAAAACTTCTCCTTTTTAGCAATGTTGAGCTTGTGGGTAATGGTGTGGTAAAATCTGACCGCTGAGCCTACAAGTGCTCCAGATATTGCCTGCATGCTGGTTTCTTGACCTTTGAGATGCTATAGCAGGTTCTGCAGTCCCTAGATTATCACCTGATTAAAGAACACAAGTGTTTGTTATACTTCCTTTTTGGATACTTAAAGCGTTTTGTTACCCAAAAAAAATTGATCCTGTTCCCTTAAAGCATGTTGGAGCGCAGTGCTTGTGCTGTGTAATTCAGCCCCCAGAAACATCTAAAAAACAACCTGTGGCTGATCCTGCCAGCTTCTGCCCTCCCCTCTGTACACTGTAAACTGACCACAGTGAGCCCTGACACCGTGGGCAGTGTATGCGCCTCTGTCATCCGCAGCTCTGCTCTGTCTTCTGTGTCCTCCTCCTTTCCCTCCCTGCCAGCAGTGTGCTGCTTGGCGATCACATGGCCCTCTCCCTCATAGGGAGAGCCAGCCGGTCACATGATCAATGAGCAGCACACTGAAATCGGGTATATACAGCATATTTTTTTTCTCTTTTAAAAGACAGGCACACTGGCTTAGAAGACAGAGGATTATACAAAGTTCTGCAAGTGGCTTAACCAGTACAATTTGTCATACTGCTTTTTTGTGTCTGGAAAGACTGAATTAAAGAGGAGCTCAGTCAATTGTGTTTTTATGAAATGCTCATCTGAGCTGTTCCTTCCCTCACTATTCTGTCCCCTTTGCTGGCATCTCAACTGTGGGCACTCGGCTGTGACAGCGTGTGCATGCGCTCCACATTGTGAAGGTTCTTCAGTCAAAACCAGGAACCTGCTTGCAAACCCCCACCCTTGGTAAAAAGTGCCATTTAATGAAGGGGGGACCTAAAGCGTAACTTTCTCTTTTGGGTGGAGCTCTGCTTTAACTAAATACCCCTAAAATATTCCACTTTTATTTTACTTTGGGGCTGTATTTCATGCTGAGCATAAGAATAATCAAATATGTGCTATATTAAATTTTTTTTTCTTCTCTTCCAGTTCCAGGGTTTCTTTCAATTGCTGTAGTAACCTGGGTCCGGGGCCTCGGTGGTGTTCCTGATGTCCCTCACCCACCCCTGAAGATCCCAGGTGGGCGAGGGAATAGTCAAAGGGATCACAATCTTTCAGCTAATTTATTTTATTCTGTAAGTATCTGCATGTTGAAGTAGATATTTAGTGTTGACTGCAAGATTTCTTCACACTAAGTTTTATGGTTCACTTCTGAAAAGGCAAACCTCTGACTCACCTTGCCACATGCCACACAAAGCTGCCCATAAAATATTAAAAGCAAGCACTTTCCATTTTAAAGCATCTCGATGTGTAGTTCTGTATTGTAGTGCCTGGGGTTTGTTGCAATATATTTCAAGTGCTTTTTATTTTCTCTCAACGTTTGGACAGTTATTGAACTAGAATAAGCTGATGCTGGTCACAACTGGATAAAACTACATAACCTTCATATATTCCTTATTTCTCTAACTTGTGGTTTGTTTAGAAGTGTTGACTGACTGAATTCTCACTATACAGGTGTTGGTGTGTTTTTCATAAAAATGAAACATGTCTGCAGTCTTTGCAGAGCCCTGCACAACTCATTAAGGCTAGTACACACAATCAGAAAATCAGATGAAAATAAAGGCTTTCATAGTAGGTTATTGTGTTTTAAAAAGCAGTGCTTAATTTGAGCAGGGCTTTAACAAAAGTTTCCATCAGAATTCTTTTACCCACCTCTAATTGCTAGGGTAAAGGGGAAAAGAATAATGTACAAGCCCTTTTTACTTATCTAAAGATGTGGTCGTGTGATATAGCCCCTAGCCTTTTGCTCCTTTTTTAGTTTTACTTTGTGGTTCTTTGGGTGCCCATATCACTACTTATATGGATGTCCAGAGGCAGGGTTACTCATGATCCAGAAGGACTGACATTAGTGGAGAGGGGACCAGGGAACTCTGGTGCCACCACAACACCAGATGGCCTGATCACTTAGGTGGCAGTATGCAGGAAAACAAAGGGCAGCCATTTGTCTGGTCTTGCATTGTCAGTTGTGTATCCCAAAACTGGTTAAACAAAATGGCATGTAACAAACAGTCCACTTGTAAATTTCAAGTGTCTTTGCCTGCTTTTATTTTTTGTGTATATCTAGATCTCCACAGCACGTTACAGCTTATCTATTTGGTAAAGTGGCATGTGAGCACCAATTACAGATGTTTAAGCTGATAGGATGGTGGTTCACATTTTGCTAAAGAACTCCATATAAAATTAATTTTAATTGGGTTTATCAAACAAGTTTTACTTAAGGCATTTTTAGTCCATCATACAGGGTTCCTTCTAATAAAATGCACCACTAGATTCTTGTAATAAACTTGTGGATGTTGCTTGGTTGTCATGACGATCCAGTGCCTATAGTACAGTGATGGTGAACCTTGGCATCCCAGATGTTTTGGAACTATATTTCCCATGATGCTCATGCACTCTGCAGTGTAGCTGAGCATCATGGGAAATGTAGTTCCAAAACATCTGTATTTTCATTCCCTTTTGATTGCCTCAATCCAGTGCACCTGCAGACTACATGTATTTACACCTCAATGAATCTTGCGTTACCTGGGTGTCACAGGGCATAAATATGCCATATCAAGGTTATCATTTACTCTAAAGATGTATCGTTTTCATTCTAATATACAACTGCAAAAGCAATTTACATCATATACTACTAGAACATAATCTCATCTCGCCAAGACTTTAATGGGGCCCCTAACGTCAAGAAAAGTTCCTCATGAATACAAATTGCTTAGTGTTACTAAACCCACAACAGTAAAATCAGTCTGTATATACAGTAAAGCATGCTTGTTATACTTACTGAGCCTAAGGGGTTAATCCTCTGCATTGTGTAAAAAGGCTGTTTGATCCTGTATGCACGGATACCCCTCTTCTTCCCCTGACTCCAGAACATGTCTGCATTAGACCGAGCCTTTGGAGTCAGGCTGCACATGCTCAGTTTGGTGTGTATTGCTAGAATTTTTTTTTTTTCGTTTTTGGGAGAGTGTATGTGATTAGCACTGTCCAGACAGGTCAGGAGTCCTGCATCCTAATAGGACAGCTAATTGCAGTAAGAAAACTCCTACAAGCTTTAGGTAGTGCTTGGCTGACACTAGCAGAAGTATACAGCTGATGAGAAAAGGTATTCTGTGTACTGAGATACCAGATATAGTTAAGGCAGGGCCCTGGGTTTAGTAACACTTTAACATGGGATTTTTGTTCATGAATAGTTTCAGTACCCAAAATGTTCATGAAAATGCCAGACATTTTTTGTACTACCTTATCTATTTGTAACCTTTAAAAACAAAAGTGTGTATGTGGGTTTCCTCTGCTGACTTAGGGAATTTGGACCCAGCTATTATGCTGATCAGTGGCTTTAATGATTCTGAGATTGTGTTAGGAACCAAGTATGCAGATTAGGATTTCACCTAAGCCCCGTACACACCTACTGATTGTCAGCCGAACGATTGGCCGTCTTATGTCCAATGCTGTTCTGTCGGCTGAAAAGTGCTAAAGACTGCACACAAATTTTGTCGGCCAACAGCCGACTGCAGAAGTGAGGTCATGTGATGGTTAACTTTCCGTGTTTTTTCTTTTCTGAGCATGCCCAGTCTTGCTAATCGGCTGTTTGTCGGCCAAATTCTGTACTGACTGGCGAACAATCAGGCCGTTCTGGTGACGGCCAACAAAAATTTTAAGTCTGCATGCCAGATTCTGTTCGGCCGAAAAGTCGCAGTCGGTTGTCGGAAGCATCATACTAACAAGCTGACAATCGGCTGATCGGACGGTGGCCGAATATTTACGGCCGACACTCGCTACGTGTGTACGGGCCTTTAGTTTGTCACATTTTTATTGAAGATACAGCCAGGCAACTAGTATTTGTACAAGTTTAGGGAATGCAGTGGCTAATTGGGATGCATTTAATTGATTTACATGTGTGTTCAAGATGGTCAAGACCGGTATGTTTTCAGTCTGTGTAGCTTGTTTTTTTTTTTTTTTTTTCATATACAGGATAATAGTGGCTCCATAGCTCTGTGCTTCTAACACATGAGTGTAGTTTTTCTTCAAGTGACCCTCACTACAGGGTTAAACTACAGGTAAAAAGGCACAGTACTTGCAGCAGCCAGGGATTAACGACCTGGTGAAATTTATCCCACGGGCAAGTATCTGACACTTCTAGAATTGTGGAATACCTGCCCCCCCCCCCCGCACAAATGGTCAACACCATGTCAGATCCTGCAATGGAGTAGTAAAACATTGGGAAACTGGAAAGTGACTGGTTCACCGTTTGAACATTTTTTTTTTTTCTTTTCTTTTGTTGACAGGTTGATATTCTACGTGTATTTTGTTTACCTATGGACCTATTCACCTCGTGTTTTAAGGGTTTTTTGTTCTTTGTCCAGGATAACAGGCTGAACATAACAGAGGATCTTGCATCCTCTAACAGGACCAGAATTCTCAATGTCCAATCTAGGCTAACCGATGGAAAACAAGTAGACTGGAAGGCTGTACTAAACAACAACAACTTGTACATAGAAATCCCAAGTGGCACACTTCCTGATGGGAGCAAAGATAGGTAAGTTAAAACGGGTCTTTTAACTCTTACTGACTCAAATTAAATGGGGCCTAAACCCTATTTATGCTTCATACAAACTAATAACATTACACAACTGAGAAATGTATATGGTCAAATCAGGCCTGTAATACAGTAGTCAAGGCCTCTGGACTTTGGCTAGTTTTTTTTTTTACTTGTCCCCCATGATGGTAAGTGCACATGCAATGCTACTGGTTCCTGAGACAATGGTAGCATTTCTGCACACACTGCTAGATCCAGAGCTGTTCTGTATAAATTAGTTTTAAAACAGTCTTAGGTTAGGTCTTCTATGGTGGCAATCCATACAACTTGCACATGGCAGCTTGAAAGGTATGATCTTGGAACCAAAAATAACTTTCTTTCATTCATTGACGGACACAGCTCCTGATATTCATAACCATTGGGTTATACTGCCCCTACCGGAGTAGGACACGAGACAGAAAATAATTTGCGCTACACCCATGGGCAATCCCAGGGGGTATACTCTCTCTGCTATAGCCACTTGGGTTTTTCTTCTGCATAGTCAGGAGAAGGACCTATTTCCTTGCTAGGGTCTTTGGTCCTGACAGTTTTTTTAGATAGGAAAAATCCAGGTGGAGAAAATTTTCTGTGATCTACAATCAACTGCCAGACTGGGCGACGGGCCGAATAATCTAGATCCAGTGGTCACCCCAGTCTGGCCAATGAACGCGCAGACCGCACTAGGTCGGCCTCAAAATAGCTCCATCGGATGGAGGCTGACCTGCAAGTTAAACACCTTGTGAGGTCGCGTACAAACTGGTCTCGGCCCGTGTTGCATTCCTCCTGGCCGACAGCCTCCCAACATTTCGATGAGGTGTACTGTCTGGAGCGGAGCCCGCCGAGTTCCTGGTACTGAGTAACTGTCGTGTGTGTGTCTCTCTCTCTCTCATCCTGCCCCCCACGCTGGGGATGTTTGGGAGGTCTGGCCACTTTCCTGGGACAGGGGATGAGTGCTAACTGGTAATGGGGGGGGTGCACCGCTGGCAACTGGAAGATCGACTGTGCCTGGTCTCCCTCCTGGGTCCCTGTAAGCCTTGTGGGCCCACCATTTTGTTGTAGCCTGTTTCTGTACACGGCAGCCATTTTGTTGTGGTTTGTCATTGGAAATGGTGGCGGCAGTGAAATGAAGCCCTGTGGGCGGCGACTTTGGCGGGAGCCCCTCATCCCCTGATGCTGACTCCTAGATCATTTTACTTTCTGATCACTGTATGTGTAGTGCAGATTCTCCTGGTGGTTGCAGGTGCCTGTTTCTGTGGATGGTGAGTCTGGTGGGGTCCTCTCCCTCTGTACGGAAGATCGCTTGGTGCTTTGTGCTTGGAGACTGGGTGGTGCTGCCAGCGCAGTATGGGTTGTCCCTTAGCAGTGTTTTAAACTTTGGGGTCCCTCTGGTGACTCATGGAGTCTTTGGAGCACACCTCCACCTGACTTCCTCTCTGAGGCCGTGGGGCCCTCTGGGTCCAAACCATCCATCAATGCACTGACGGTCCATCCGGGAGTCCTTTGTGTCCCGGTTGGAGGTGGCTTTCGGGCAACAGGGTAGCAATAGGCGCCCCCGCCTTCCACCGCCTCATCTTAATCGGATCTTGAATCTGATTTGGCCGTCGTGGACGTGGGTCACCCTGCTGGATCTGCGACCAAGCACCAGGAATCCTCAGATAGTGAGGCTGATGCCTCCATCTGCAAACACGCATGAAAATGTGCTGGTGGAAGCACTGATTGTATCTGTGCATGAGTCCTTTGAAGATGGAGGCGCAGGTTCCCTTTGTCACTCACAAGCCATCCAGAGCAGCAACGGTGTCCCCTTTCCCAGCTTATTTTGACAGAATTGTCGCTAAAGAGTGGGAGCAACCAAAGCGTCCCTTGGGGTTTCTAGGTGATTTACTAGGGGTTACCTCGGAGTCCCTTTTTTTTTTAAGTAATTAGTAGTGGATCCTTCGGTTTCCAGATTGAACAAGGCAACCATGATTCCGATTGAAGAGTTACTGGCTGACAGGAAGGCGGAGGCTGTGGCCGCAATATGTACTCTGGCTGGTTCGGCACTGAGGCCAGTATTCACCTTTGCCTTGGTGTTGAAAACTGACCGAGTGGGCTAAGCTTTTACACTGGGACCTGGAGGGAGGACCCCCCCGCCGCCTTTGCTGAGCTGGGGGAACAGCTTGTCCAGGGGCTGCAGTTTATCGGTGATGCCTCTTTGGATATGGCTCCCCTAGTGGTTCGGCTCTGTTTTGGGGGTGGTCCTTCGGCGTGTCTTTTGGCTTAAATTTTGGTCTGCGCAACAGACTTCTAAAAAGGCCTTGACCTCCCCTTTCAAGGGGATTGCCTGTTTGGGTCTACCCTGGATGACGTCCTTAAAGGTCTTAAGGACAGAGTACTACTAAGGAAAAGGAACCTCGGCATAGATGTGGGCCCGCCTTCTCGGCTCATGGTGTTTTTTTTTTTTTTTTTTTCTGGTCCCTCGGGTTCGCCTGACAAGGGCTCGAAGCCTTTCAGGGCTTATCTGAAGGATCCAAACAAACCTGGTCTGGCAGGCAGAGTGCTGGCTTCCCCAGACCCGTGGACAAGGCTCAGTCAGCCTAAAGGTGCTTCCTCACCCGTATTGGGGGGGGGGGGGGGCGTCTTTGGTTTCCGGACCCGTGGACTTCCCTGGTATAAAACAAGTGGGTCCCCTAAGTCATTCGGTCTGGCTACAAGGTAGTTTCACTGTTGTCCCCCAGCAAGGGTCTTTCCTCCTGAAACTTGCGCCTGTCCCCGGACTATTCACAGGATCTGTTTTGGACAGTACAAGACCTGTTGCTTCAAGGGGTGATTGTCCCGGTTCCGCCTTTGGAACGTTTTCAGGATTTTTACTCAAACCTATTTACAGTTCCCTGGAAGGAAGGCAAGGTGCGTTCAATCCTGCACCTCAAGGCCTTGAACTGCTTTGTGCAGGTGCAGAAGTTCAGGATGGAATCCATTCGCACGGTGTTGGCATCCCTGTATCAGGGGAATTTTCTTGCCTCAATTGACATCACCAGCACTTCCTCTGTTTTGGTGTTGAGACGAGCATTATCAGTTTGTGGCGTTACCCTTTGGTCTCGCCTCTGCTCCTCGGGTCTTTACAAAAGTGTTAGCCCCGGTGCTAGCATGGTTAACGCCAAGTGGGATTGCGGTACTGGGCTACTTGGACAACCTTCTGCGAGTGGAGTCACCTACTGCTCAGGTGGAAAACCTGGAAATCCCCATACGAGCTCTGAGGAAGTTTGGCTGGATTCTGAATTTTCAGAAGTCTGCTCTGGTTCAGTCCACAAAGCTGGACTATCTGGGTCTGACTTTGGTCTCTGCTTTAGCCAGAGTGCTCCTTCCTCTGGACAAACTCCAGAATTTGCAGGCTGCAATTTGTCTCCTGCCCAGCACAGTTCATAGGAGGTCCCTGCAAAGAGATTCTGGCCAAATGGACAAGACGCCGCAGTCTCTCGACAATCGGATCTGGCTTAGCCAGGGAACGGAGTCCCAGATATGGTGGCTTTGTTCTCCGGTGCTTCGGCTGTGCAAATCCTTCCTCCCCTTATATTGGACAGTGGTCACCATGGATGCCAGTCTGGCTGCGGAGGCGTGCTCGGAGTCTGGACACTGAAAGTGTCCAGACTACCAATCAATGTCTTGGACCTCCAAGTGCTCAGACTGCCACGACCATTGGACGTATCGTCTTCAGGGATCTCTTATGCCCATTCAATCAGAGAATACCACGGTCGTGGCTTATGTCAAAGGGGGCACAAAGTGTCTGGAGGTAGCCAGCATTCTAAGGAGGGCATAAAAGTTTGTTCCAGCCTTCACCTGACGTATACTTTCCCAGGGTGGAAAACTGGCAGCAGTTTACCTCAGTCGGCAGGCATTGGGACTAAGGGGAGTGGGCTCCATCTGAGGCGTTTATCAGTTGTCTCCAGTGGGGCATCCCCAAGTTGATTTGTTGGCGTCTCAGGTCAACAAAGGTGTAGAGGTTTGTGGCTCATTAAGGGATCCTCTGGATGCCACAGACGTGCTGGTGGCCCTGTGGAGTCAGTATCTGATTTATGCCTTCCCCCCCCCCCCCCCTCAAGCTTCTGCCAAGACTTTTTACACAGGCTTGAGGCAGAAGGGATTCTAGTCATCTTAGTGGCTCCGGACTGGCCTCGCAGGGCTTGGTACGTAGATTTGGTGCGACTAGTCATGGACGTTCCTTGGAAGCTTCCCCTCAGGAAGGATCTGCTGTCCCAAGGACCAATCTTCCATCTTTAGTCGCTGGCTTTGACGGCTTGGCTGTTGGAATGCCAGGTGCTGATGGAGGTTTATCTGAGTCAGTGATTCCAACGCTATTAAGCTAGGAAATCTTACTTCTGGGAAGTTCTGCATGGTGAGTCTTGGGGTTTATCCTCTCTCCTATAGTACCTATAGCGGGGAGAGGGAGTAAACCCCCTGGGTCTGCGCATAGGCGTAGCCAGATTATTGCTGCCTGGTATCCTACTCCTGTAAAGTGTAGTATAACACGATGGTTATGAAGATCAGGAGCTGTCGGTCAATGAACATTAAAGAAATTGATTTTATGGTAAGTCAAAAATCACATTTGTGGTCCATTTGAGTTTGACTGAATATGGACCTTGTAACATGAGGAGGTGGGGCTTAATTTCTAATTTGTCAGGTTCAATGCACAGTCTATTCTAGGTTTTAAATGGCATGACAAAAGTTGATTTGAATACTAACCCACCACCTTACAGTAGATTGCCTGTACTTGGCATGATTATCTAAAATCCTTTTTAGGCAGGCTTGGTCTCAGTAAAAGCTTTGGTTTTGAATGCTTGGCTTTCTGAGCTGGAAGACTCCATGAGTTTAGGTAACTGACAAGGGAAGAAACTTAGACCTCGGGGTGCCTTTTGCTTGGCCCTCCCCAGAGAAAGGTAAATAAAAGTAAATCTTTAAGCTTGCATATAAAGTAGTTTTTGCAAAAGACAAAAGGGCAATTGGTTTTCTAAGGAATATTGCATTGTATTTTCAGTTTTGCGGTTTTGCTGGAATTTGCAGAGGAGCAACTTCAAGTCGACCATGTTTTCATATGTTTCCACAAAAGTAGAGATGATAGAGGTAAGTTAATTCTGTATCTGCAAGTTTCTGTGTACGCAGTTTGAATTTTTTCAGTTTGCCAGGCTGGGCAAATCTCCATGATCATATTGGTAATGGTTTGACCATTGACAGCAGAGTAAGAAAATAGTGCTGTTAGTGAAACTATGCAGTCCACTTACGGCTCCCTATGACCCCAGCCTTGCCTGGGATGCTAAAGTACCCTGGAATAGAAACGGCAACCGAGAGGCCTATGCAATGGAGTTTTATATCCAAGCACAAATACAGCAGTGGTAAGGCCTTGCCAGATTTCACACTAAGCATTGCTTAATTGTAAGGCTGTCAGTCTGATCATGATGGCTTTTGATTAAACGGTTACTAAACCCAGATCCTGCATTCACTATATCTGGTCTACTACAGTACACAGAACATGGTAATGCAATTTAGTAGATCTAAAATGATAAATGCCTTTTCTCATCAGCTGTATAAAGCAAATGGAGCAATCTGGCGTATCAGTGAGTGCTGATAGTTTTGTAGGAGTTTTAACTTCATAGTTGCATAGTCAGGTTGAAAAAAGACACAAGTCCATCTGGCTCAACTAATAATAATAATTTCTCCCACGATTGTCCTATAAGGCTACAAGACCCTTAATTCTCTATGAATCCCTCACTTTCTCTTAGCAAGCAAAGATCACTGGTTGCTGTTCAAAATATTTCACACTTGTTTTGTACACATTTTACATGGAAGTTTTTTTTAAAATACATTTTTTTTTTTCTGCAGCTGCACTTCTCCGGACCTTCAGCTTCTTGGGCTTTGAGATTGTGAGACCTGGACATCCCCTTGTCCCTAAGAGACCAGATGCTTGCTTCATGGCTTACACATTTGAAAGAGATTCTTCGGATGAGGATTAGTAATCTTGCAATGTTCTGCGTCTATAGTGCTATTTTTTTTTTTTTCCCTTAGTCATCTAAGATGAGTTGTGATACATTTTCAGCATCTCTTCAGTTTACTGCTGTGGTTGAATGTTTGCCCTGGTCTCTGTCCAGGTTAGAGCTGATAGTGAAGGCAGGATGTTGAATTTTTATTTGTTGATCATCTTTCCTGAATTTTTGTTTGCATGTTTTGATGTTGAATAAATGCACACTCCAGATTATTGCAATGTCATTTGAAGTTTAATGTGTTTTGTGATATCAAAGTACTTTAATTCTAAATAAAACATTTATATTATGTTTTTAAGAAGAAACCTTTTACTTTTAGCGCAGTCCTGTATGGCAATATTAAAGCAAGGGGGTACAGAGGAAAAGTGATACAATGTGATTTACTTACTGACCATTTCAAACCACGCATTATCTTGTTAGAATGGCATCTGAAAGTGGGTGGGATATACTGGGCAGCAAGTAAACTTGTCCCTGAAGTTGATGTGTTGAAAGCAGAAAAATGGGCAATTATAAGGTTTTGACGAGAACCAGATTGTAATGGCTAGACCAATGCTGACCTGGGTCCACAATAAAAAAAAAATGCACATGCAGTGGGCATGTGAACATCAGATCTAGACCACAGAGAAATAGAAGGAAGGTGACCTAATTTGAATCGTAGATAGAGAGATGGAGAGATCTCTGATGACCAGGTGTGTATTGCTTACCTGGGGAAGAGATGGCACCAGGATGCCCTATGAGAAGGCAAGCAAACTGGCAGTGTGCTTTTGGGGTAATGTTTTTTTTTTTTTTGACAGGTCACCTACCTAAACCTTGTTAATGACAAAGTACACACCTTCTTGGAAACTGTATGCTATACTGAAAAAATATAGTTTTAAGAGTAGTTTGAATAACAAAACAATGGGTTCAAGGTGACATGGCCTCCAGATCTCCATCCAGTCAAGCATCTAGGATGTGTGTTGAAAACAAGTCCAAATCATGGAGGCCCCCACCCCACAACTTTCACAGTACTTAAAGGATCTGCTACTAATGGCTCGTGCCAGAAACCACAGCATAACTTCAGAGGTCTTAAGCATGTCCATGCCTTGACACCAGGGTTGTTTTTTTCAGCAAAGAGGAGGATCTACTCACCTGTATGCAATGGTTTTACACCATAACACTAATAAGTGCAACATTTTGGTAAGTGTTAGTTTAAAAAAAAAAAAAAAAAAAATCATAATGCCTCACATAGACGTGGCCACACATTGAAGAAACCATCAGACTGGTTACAAGATCTGTAGGTGTCTACCCCCCCCCCCCCCAAAAAAAAAACACTTTATCCACCTCCCAGTTCAGACCAGTTCTGCCATTTTCTCAATTTAAATCTGCCTTTTTTTTGCTAGCTAATGAAACGCCTATTTACCACTTGCCAACAGTAATTTCACTGCTGGCCAAAGCAGCTCCCCTGCTCTCAGCCATGTACCCATACATGGCACCACCAAACTTCAGGTTTACAGGCACACATGCCCCCCACATGCTTTTAGTGCTGTGGTTGCACATCTGCAAACTTGCAGCAAATGACTGGCTATAAACCTGATTTCTGTGGCCAATCATAGCACAGATGTGTTTAAACGCAAGCAAGATCTGGCTTGTTCTTCCTGATGTCACTTACCTGAGCTGAAATCGGGGAGGAAAGCCAGCCCTACCTGAGCAAAAGCGGCACAGTAGGCAGTTTAGTTCCCTCCTGTCACTCAGCCTTTGCCATTATTACAGGATAATCGTATTTGTGTCAGTCCCTGCTTGACAGCTGTTCTTTTAAGTTGCTTGTCGCTACCATTACTAGTATAGTGTCTGTATGGATCAGTATCCTGGTCCCGATCAGAATTATGAAAAAAAATGCAGTTAGCCCTGACCACTGCCAGCACTTTTTTAGGCTCTTCCCCAAGTGCAGGGTCAGTATGTTTCTGACTGCCACCTACGATACATTGCTTGCAAAACCAGTGTTGGCAAGATCCGTTCTCAGCTCTGCTAGCCTTAGCAGTTAATGTATTGCTAGTGCTGAAGCAGTCCCTGTTTGCCAGCCAGGAGCTTTTTTCCCCCCAAAATCCCCACTAGGGACCTGTAAAGTTAGTGCTAAAGATGCACTAGTAAGGAGGCATATAGGAGTCTGGCAGATGAGAGGGAAGGAAAAGCCTCTGTCAAGAGGCTCGAATTATGAACCTGTAGAAAACTGGCACCCTGACAGCTGGCTTGGACGATGAAGAGGTCCCTGCTAAAATCAGGCATACCTGACACCATGTTACTGATGTGCTAGAAACACATGATTATGCTCTGATGCAGTAGGACACAAGTACTAGCGCAGTGTAGTACATCCTGGCCATTTAGACACAGTAATGCAGAATTTCATGGTGAGGTGGCTAGCACTAGTAGTGTAATGCAAACTCAGCCAAAAAGAATTTGCACATAGGCCTATAGTAGTCATCCAGAGGTGTTTGCAACTGTAACTAGCGGTCCCCAGATTTGCAGCCCAGCCTGACATTCAGGTGAAACCGGCCAACTTATCAATGTCCCTGGACTTTATTTAAAGCAGTTTTTCTTTCTCTTACGTCCTCTTGACAGACGCAGCCTCTTCCAAGTTTCATCACTATTGGGTAATGGTGCCATCTGAAGGAGCAGGCTAGGTAGTGAAACTTCATTAAAGCTTTACACACCTTGGGGGCTGTCCCTCTCAACATTACCCTCAGACACTTAGCGCTTACTAATCAGTTTTCTTGCTGCCTAGCTCAGGAGTAGGACCTAGGATACCCTGCTGGGACTCCGGTCTCGGTTTTGATTTTTTCTCTCTACTCCTTCCAGGACGGCCAACATGAGATGACAGGCTCCTCCCCACAGGAAACAATAAATGTACAGCTTGTTAAAAGGCCCCACCCTTCCTCTTGTCCCTCAATTTAGATTGTGTTTTTCCTACAGCGAAACATTTGTTGTTTTCCTCTGACCCGAAACAGTGTGTGTGTATGGGTCCCCCTGTAAGCCAGGTTCGGTCGGTCCAGTGAAGGCTTCTCCCTACCTGCTGCCTCCTCAGGCTTCATATAAGCTTGGGGTAAGCCTATTGAGCATCTGTGGGGCATCCTCAAAAGGAAGGTGGAGGAACACAAGGTCTCTAACATCACCAGCTCTGTGATGTTGTCATGGAGGAGTGGAAGAGGACTCAAGTGGTAACATGTGAAGCTCTGGTGAACTCCATGCCCAAGAGGGTTAAGGCAGTGCTGGAAAATAATAGTGACCACACAATTTTGACACTTTGGGCCCAATTTGGACATTTTAACTTGGGGGGTGTACTCACTTTTGTTGCCAGCAGTTTATACATTAATGGCTGTGTGTTGAGGTATTTTGAGGGGCCTGCAAATTTACACTGTTATATAATCTGTACATTCACTACTTTACATTGTAGCAAAGTGTCATTTCTTCAGTGTTGTCACATGAAAAGATATAAAATATACAAAATATTGAGGGGTGTACTCACTTTTGAGAGATACTGAATGTACAAATAAGAGTAAATAATAACTGTGAACTTGTGCACTATCAGATAAAAAATGATGTGCAAACCATAAAAGAAGATATTCCTTCTAATAAATATAAAAAAAATATTAGTGTTGTGCTAAACAGAAATGAGCTAAAATAGATCAGTGATAATAAAAAGGCTGACTGCAGGTCTGCCTGAATTTGTAGGAGTCTCGCTCCATAAATACCTGCACTCAACCCACTCATCTTGTCAACATTACCTTTCACGTTGCTGGTTCCGCTTCCAGACGTCAGGACGCTGACACTGCCACGTGGTTTCCTACACAGTTGTAGTCCGCACAACTCTTCTACTGAAAATTAGAATCTTCCCCGAATTGGGCACTGGTTTTGCCACGATTTTTTGCAAGTTATTACTATCAGATTGTTTCATTCCTGGTACACTTGCTTTCACTGGTTTCGTTTCAGCATCGGTATGTTATGAAAATATTGTGCTTTTTGCAAAAGGATTTCTTCTCATCCGCCTTTTTGGTGATCATTCTTGGAGGAGTCTTAACCTTGTCGACCCTATTCATTTTTTTAGGGGTGAGGAGTTCCAAGTTTATTTATTTTTTTTACCTGCCAGTAGTTTAGCCCTTTTCAATACCCTATGTGAATATCCCCTCTCTCTAAACCGCTGATACACTTTATCAGCTTCCTGTAGATATTCACTATAGTCAGAACAGTTTTGTTTGATCCTAATAAACCGTCTGACCGGGATACCCCTTTTAAGGGGTTCAGTGTGATGGATGTCGGCACGGAGGAGGGTATTTGCAGCTGTGCTTTTCCTAAATGTGGTGGTAGAGAGCCGAACGTCATTCAGTTTGACTGTAAGATCCAAAAAGGAAATTTGTATTGCATCCACCACATATGGTGAATGTTCTTACTGTTGCAATTTAACTCATCAATGAATGAGTCAAACTCGGCTCGAGTACCACTCCACACCATAAGTATGTCATCAATGTACCTCAGCCACGTCTTAGCATGGCTGAGGTACATTAAGGAAGCATACACTATCTCCTCCTCCCACATACCTAGATGGAGACAGGCATAAGAGGGGGGCCCATGGCGGTGCCTCTGACTTGCTGGTAGTACTTTCCAAGAAATTAGAAGTAGTCGTTGTTTAGGGTTAAGTCAAGAATTTCAAGCAAGAATTCATTCTGTGGTCCGAACTGTGAGAATTTGGATTCCAGAAAATGAAAAACTGCCGACATACCCCATTCATTGGGGATTGGCGTGTATAGTGATTCTACGTCAATTCCGACTAACACCTCTTCCACAAATTGTAACTCTGAAATTTTATTTAACACATCCCCTGTATCCCTAACATATGAGGGCAAATCGACGACAAGCTCTTTAATGAAGGAATTGAGATATTGACCCAACCTTTCAAGAGGCCCATTGATGGCTGATACTATCGGCCTCCCGGGGGGAATTTTTTGATCTTTATGTATTTTTGGTATAATATAAAAAGTTGGAACATTATATTCTTTTACCATAAGATATCTCTCTTCCTTCTTAGTAATCAAGTCTGCCTCAAAAGCATATGCCAGTTTCTCATTGACCGTTGCTACCACATTAGGGAAATGATTGTGATCAAGTTTTCTATAGGTGCTGCCATCTGAGAGTAAGCGGACCACTTCCCTCTCATATCCCATCTCAGATAACAGCACCACATTACCACCTTTGTCACTTTTCTTAATGACAATCCCCTCTGCCTGTCTGAGTTCATAGAGTGCCCTTCTTTCAGTGGGGGTGAGATTGTCGGGGGATAAAGAACTCCAAGTCAATTTTTTAAGGTCCTCCTCAACCAGGGTCAAGAAACTTAGGCATTGCCGTAGGTCTAATAACAATATTGGATTTCCTTCTATACCCTTCCAAATTAGGATGTTCATCCTCCTCCGATTCAGTTTAATATCTCTAGGGCCTCTTGATCAACCATGGAAAAAATTATAACATATATAAAATAAGTTACAAAAGTGCGCTAATATTTGAACAAGTGAACAATAACATAATGTCCATATGATAAATAATAATCCAATTGAAACAACAGATTATAATGGAAAAGTCTCTTTCATCTGGAAAGGGGTGTTCCCAAAGTGATACGTGGAAAAAAAACAGCTGATGGATGGAGTGGTGTGTATAAAGTAGGTGAATTAACCTCTTACCAAATAACAATCCATACGCGTGAAAGTAAACAAAAGTACAATCTTTTGATGACACCCAGTGATATGAATGGACTCTTACCACAAAAAAGGGAGAATGGAGCATATACTGTGATACCAAGGAATCCAATGTATGATCAGCCAAAGATGATGGGATATCCAGTGGGATGGATGTTCATCCTCCTCAGATTCAGTTCCCCCCTCTTCCAGTAGGTAGTTTAATATCTCTAGGGCCTCCTGATCAACTGCCCGGGCTCCCGCTGCGCTGAGTCCTTCTCGTCCACAGAGTAAATCAGCCTATAGTATGCTTTCCTAAGATATAGGCAAAGGTCATTATAGACCTCAAAATGGTCCATTCTCTCTGTGGGCAAAAAGGATAGCCCTTTCTGTAAAAGTGTAATATGTCTGTCCTGTAAAGGAAAATTTGACAGGTTAATAACTTTTTGATCACCTGGCTTTGGAGATGTAACTACCTCAGGTTGATCATAGTTTGGCCTTTCTAATCCTAAGTTGGTTATTTCTGATTTCTTGTCCTGGTCCTTTGTTCCCTGTTGGATTCTAGTCTTCCCTACACTTCTCTTTCCTTTCCTCCTCCTTCTTTTCCTACACTTGTTTTCAGAATTCCTTTGGGAGGGGGTTCCCTTTCTTCTGAAGAATCCTCTAAAAAAGACAGATTTTTCATCATCATCCTGACTACCTGATGGTATAGACCCAGTGTTAGGCCTACTTCTAGGGGTACCTCCTCTTCTTCTAGATCTACTTCTCCTATTTTTATGAGTGAGATCGGAGATCTCACCTTTGGACCAGTCTTCCAAATCTCTTTGGAACTTGGATTCTTTTGTATTCCTCAGATTTTTTTGTGCTCTATCAACCTATTTCCTAAGATGTTCATTAAGTTTTTCGAACTCTTCAAGTTCTTTAAAGGGTTTTAGCTTATCTTCTTCAACAATTAACTTCATGATTTCTATACCTTGGTTGATACATTGGGTCCTCTATTTCTCGAGAAAGCGGTCCGTTTGTAGGTGAGTTGCAGGAACCACTCTCTCTGAGTCCTCTTGGGATAATTCCCTGACTAATATAGGACTCAAGGGAGAGAATGTCCCACTTTCTGTTCAAGGATCTTACTATAAATCAGTGGACCCCCTTGAGGTATCGGAGTCCCTGTCAAAGGTAGCTCTAATCTCAGCATCAAGGCTATCCCCCAACACATATGCCATAATTCCCGCAGGAGATGCCAAATAGTCTAAATCCCCTATTGGATGCGGGGAGAAACCACTGCTCACTAGTTTAGCAAGCGAGATCACAGGTCCACCTATCAGCCTACAAAATTGTCAGTTATATAGGGAGGATCCCCAAAAACACAGAAATTGATTCATAGAGAATCAAAAAAATCCAAAGTAAACAAAATATAAAACCATTTCTGGGGATAAAAAGGAACCATTCAAACCTAATTTATGTGAAAACGGTACTCCCTTCTAATTTTGGTACCATATGGTCAAGTCCTGAGCGGGGAGCCTCAGCAACCAATCACTTAAACCTAACAAAAAACAGAGGAACCTGGTCGGTCGCCCCTGCAAGAGGTTGCAAAGCAAGGCTCAGCACTGGTATTAAATGCAAAAAAAAACAATTTTTTAAATGAAGGCTGATAGACAATCAAATATCAGTCACTAAAATCCCAGCAAACGGAGAAAACAAACCTGTGACATTGTTCGCTGCAAATGTACCGCATTCACTCAACTCACACATTCATGAGCCCGGACCACCCCACCCTGCACTTCATTAACAGCAGCCCCTATAACATCCTAATAAGATGCAAATATAAATTGTGGCTTTATGCTGAAACTAGCATTAATTGCTTGCATTTCTAGATGGATGCAGGACAGTTGAAACTCTTAGCACCTTAAAAGAACCTATGGATAAGAGAATTGATTTACTCCTTAGTAAATCAGTGTGCCGGTTCACACTGATGCGCTTGTACTGTGAATGCGTTGCGTTCTAAAAAGTCTCCAATCGCATGCACTTAAAAAATACATTGCATTCGTGACGGTCGTTCACATCTATGCGTTGCGATCTAGATGCGAATGTGATGCGATGAAAAAAAGGGTCTTGTGCGAGTTTACAGTGCTGCGTTGCGAATTTAGTCTCCATAGACATCAATGTAAATCGCTCTGAACTCGCATGTACAGTTCAGATATGTGCGAATATGTGTATAGTTTGTCCCGACAGCTACACCCCCCTATTTCCTGTCCCGAGCCTGCATGTGACATCCACAAACATCTTCATCAACAAACATGGCACCCAAACGTGTTGGGATCGACAATGAGGAGCTGATCAGGCTTGTCCGTTCCAGGCCATATATATGGGACAGCCGTACTGCAGAGTACAAAAACAACGCTATGAAGAAAAGAGGGTGGGAAGAAATTTGTGCAAGCCTGTATGAGGACTGGAGTGGATTCACAACTCAAGAGCGCAAAAAGAAAGGTATGTGTATATATTCTCCTATGGGGGGGCCATGTTTTAAGGGGATCTATGTGGGGGGGCCAAGTTTTAAATGGGGATCTATGTGGGGGGGCCAAGTTTTAAATGGGGATCTATGGGGGGTCCAAGTTTTAAATGGGGATCTATGGGGGGGGGCCAAGTTTTAAATGGGGATCTATGGGGGGCCCTGTGGAAGACAATGCATGCTCAGTATGTAACCACAGACGAAAAGAAATGCATTACGCAATGTTGAACATTTGAACAATAGTTTATTTATTGAAACAAAGTACAGTAAAAATTAATTAATACTCTTTATTGTATGGAATCAAGCTGCCATGGCACTTGACCAGCAGGACTCATAAAGTAGTCAGTGAAATTCTCCCTGATGTTGGCCCCTCTGTAGTTTCCCCTGGTGTGGATCCACTCTGCGCCTTCCATATCATCCATCAGGGAGTCCTCGAAGAGGTATCCATCTCGCGATCTTACAAAGTTGTGGAGTACACAGGCAGCTTTGACGGCAATTATGGCGTTATCCGTGGTTAGAGTCAGTGGCGTGTGTAGAAAGCGCCACTTATTTGCCAGAATACCAAAACTGCACTCCACAACTCTGCGCGCTCTTGTGAGCCTGTAGTTAAACACTCTCTTTTCAACAGTCAGTGAGCGATTAGCATACGGGCGAAGCAGGTGTTCCGAAAGTGCAAAAGCCTCATCACCAACAAAAACAAATGGGAGGCTTTGCTGAGATGTTCCAGGCAGTGGTCGTTCATGTGGGAGGTCCAGGCTTTTTTCACGCAGCATTTTTCCAAAACTGGAGTGGGAAAAAATACTGGAGTCGGAACTGCTCCCATATGAACCAACATCTATGTAGATGAATGAGTAGTTTGCATCCGCCACTGCCAGCAAAACCAAAGAAAAATATTTTTTGTAATTGAAATATTTGGTGCCGCTACCAACTGGTCTCACAATCCTAATGTGCTTGCCATCTATAGCACCGACACAGTTAGGGAAGTTGCAGCGTTGCCAAAAAAGATCAGCTACAGAGATCCACTCCTCTTTGGTTGGTTTTCTCATCACCACATCTCTTAGGACCTCCCAGATGGCAATACAGGTATCACGAACAATTGTGCTCACAGTAGATTTCCCCAATTTGAACTCGTAATGCAGGCTTGCAAAAGAATTACCAGTTCCAAGGTACCTGAAATAAAAAACAGAAAGTTATTATTAGTCATGTTTTTCTCTTACAGAATTACTAATACGAACAAGATGGCGTAGCCTCAAGGATACCCTGCAAAGGTACAAGAGACTAGAACGTGAGGCGAGAAGTGGATCCGGTGCCCCCCCTAAGCGTCCCTATGCCTTTGCCAGATGTCTGGATTTTCTGCTACCGGTTCTAGAAATGCGGAAGTAAGTTTATTGTCAAATTCTCTTTCACTATTAACCCATCCTTCCTTCCCCCTCCCTCTTCACCCCACCCCCAACCCCCTCACCTTCCAATCCCCACCTATCATTCAAATTATATATTGGAGCGGATGATGAAAAGTTGTTTCATGTTTGTCATTGCAGCACACAAGCAAGTTGGGAGGAGGTGGGGAATGTGCAGGAGGAAGGGGAGGAGGAGGAGCATGCAGCTCAAGTTGATGAGGAAGAAGGCGTCGCATTTGCATGTTCGAATAGTAGTTCAAATATTCCTAACGAGTCACAGAGTTTGGATGAGTCAGGATCCGCTCAAGAACCAGAACAGGAGTTTGAGGAAACTGACGTTTCCACGCCTTCCACCAGGCCTCAAAGTCGAGGCTCTACATCCCACAGGAGGAGAGTCAGCAGGGCAACTGCTGAGGCGGAAGACGAGCAGACAAAGCACTTAGTGGACATTATGTCAGGCATCAGCCAGCAACTAGATGCACATAAATGTCCTCACACACTATTTGCTCATAGCTTGGTGCCTCTTCTCAAAGAGGTCCCGTCTGAAAGGTATTTCGACATGAGAATGGCGGTACAAAACTGCATACATTCGTTCTCTGTACCACGACAGTTACCGCAAGACACTCCATGGTCCCCTCATTTCACACCCAGTCATTCTGCCATTCCAACAAACCCTTATCCGTCAAGTTTTGACCAATATCAGAGCATCCATGAGACCCCTAGATCCCAAATCCCATATCCTATTCCTTCCCCAATTCCCTCTGTAATCCCCCCCCACACTAGAACACCGGATGTCTCCACTTCTTCCCATTTCCCCCCCTCCAGCAGACCACCACCACCACCATCACAATCTAGTGCATTTTCCCCAAAAATACCTCCACCCTATCCACAATATAGGCCCCCAAGTGGACCGTCACATAGAACTCCATCCCCGCTTGTGCCATGGCTATATCCCAACACCGTGGATCATACACCCTCAGGCTCTTCAACACCACTTGATCTGGAGAGTTCACCAAATTTTTTGGATCTATAGTACACTTGCCACTGTATTGCCACGTTGACCTAAGTTGTCTTTTTTTACCTAATTTTTCTGGATTTTGTTCCTTTGTTCTTGTTACATGCAACAAAATAAAAAAAAAATAAAAACTTTTTTTGAAGTCAACTTTGCCATCATATCTGTCTGCATTCACTGTATTGCTAACTATGGAGAAAAAAAATACATGACTTTTCACAAAATATATCACACTTACCGTAATGTAACAAGCAATCTTTCAGCAGGCACAACACTGTTCCGGAAGGTGGTGTTCTGACGCTCCAAACGTGAAAAGAGCAGCCCAAGTAATTCGTCAAAACTAAAAAAAAACACAACACACGTAAGTGGCAAGCAAAAGGGGGGCGTGGGGAGCTTCAGGAATGATTCGGGGGTAGATATAGGTGAAAACAGAGAAAGAGGAAAAAGAGAGATGGGGAAAAAAGAGATATAGAGGGAAGCAGCAAAAAGAGAGAAGAAGAAGGAGAGACTCCCTCTCACATACTAACCTATTAACAGACATCCGAGTATAGTTGAAAAACTTCTCTTCATGTTGCCGGAGATCATGATAGAGGACATTGAACTGACCTCTCTGTTCCCTGTTTGAAATTATGGGATGAACCCAATACCTTCGTCTTCTCATCATCATCATCCTCATCCTTCTCCTCCTCCTGTCCTTATTGATCAAGACTGCAGCAGTGGCAGTAGCAACTGCTGCCATGACCAAAGGCAAATGAAACATAGTGGCAATACACCAAAATACAGCACACTCTCCACAACGTAATCTCCAAACAAAACCACAGCTCACACTCCACGGTGTACTCTCCTCATAAAGACCAGGAAGTCCACCGGAAGTTAACACCCATTTCATTTGGATTGGCTGGAGCAAAAATCGCACCTGAGCTAATTAACATGATTATACGCAATGTGATTCGCATTGCAATCGCGCTGTACTATGGAAAAACGCAAGGTAAACTCGCACCGCAAATTCGCATTACAATCGCAAGCGCATCAGTGTGAACCGGCACTAAGAGAGCTTGGCAGTCTACTATGAACAACCTAAAGCCAGCTATGGCAACAACATGTGTAGAAATTTGGAACACTGAGTCTCTCAGCTAAAATCTCATGTAGCACTGCCCCCTGGAGGACTGCTGGATTTTACACCTTGGGATCCCCCAGGGTTACTGATAACAACTGCAGCATGCACAATTTAACTCTTTACTCTCTCTTTACTTACTCTAGTCAATGAACAGTCTAGGGCAGTGGTCCTCAACCCTGGTCCTCAGGGCCCACTAACAGGCCAGGTTTGCAAGATAACTGAAATACATCCCAGGTGATATCATTTGCTGCTCATTGATTGCAGTACTCTAGTCTGCATCTCCCCAAGGTAATACCAAAAATTTGGCTTGTTAATGGGCCCTGAGGACCGGAGTTGAGGACCACTGGTCTAGGGGATGTAGTTGTTTTTGTGGTTTTATTTAAATAAGGGATGGGAGAAGGGAAGAGTGGAACACTCCAACTTGAACTTTTCACAATAGATGAGGACTCCTGTCTGAAGATGCAGCCAGGCTGCTGATTCACCTTGCCACTTAGATGAATTTAGAATACACTCCTAATTTGGGATACACTCCTAGTACCCCCTTTCACTCCACCTGCCGATACCCGTCCTCTGACTATCCTACACCAGGGTGGCCCCCCTCAGATCAGGCCCTTAGACACGATCCCCTGTACTGACGATGCTGTTTTTTGAGGGTCTCCAGTGTCTTAACCCCTTCAGTCAGCTCTCATGGACCTCTGGGTTCCGCTCCTTCCTTCCTGGTCCCCAGGCTGACCACCTGTGACCGCGTGCCACTGCTACAGAGGAGGAGGCAGCCGCTACCCTCCCTCTGAGACACTGCTCACCAGCCAAAGACCCCACAGCAAATGTGCTCCTGGCTTTTATACCACACCCCACAATGCACCAAGATAATCAGTCTGTGACAATCACTGGGGCTGTATCAAAGCCTATGTACCCATTGGTCAGATTTCTTCCACTGTCCAATATGCCTCCCTATTGGACCAGTGTGAAACACTCCCTAGACCAAATGAATCACACACTAAGCACCATGAACAGACCTAACTCACAGATCCTGCTCTCTGGTAGGCAGAAAGCAATATAGATTTGCCTGCTGCTCCTGATAGGCAGACAGAGCCAAAAACTATACTCTCTCACTAGCACCTACCTAGGAGGGTGCTACACTCACCCCCCACCCACCTTCCAGGGCGACATCAAAGAACAGGGTGTCATCAATGTCCTTTGATGACGCCCTGGAAGGTGGTACAAAATGCGTCAATGTATTTCTGGTTAAGCTGAAACCATTGACGTCACTTCCTGTGGAATGCATGCCTGTACGGCGTTCCCAGAAGAATTGTACCTCTCAGGGTTGGACTTTGCCTTTGATCTTGTAAGTATTTTTACTTTTTGTGCTACAATAAAGTGTTTACATACTGTACTTCAAGATAGCAGCCTTCTATTTGTGTTTGAGCCTCTAAAGATCATACTACTGCTAGGGAACATAGTGCTATATCTGCAAGCAGGATTGGTGGCATACATCATACTGTTCTTAAGTTGTGTAGACCCCAGACTGAATCAGCCATTGGGGTCCAATACTTCCGGTGAGTGGGGACACAAAAGGGGAGTTGAGCTGATGAGTTCTCAAGCATCTTGGCACCTTATTTATTCTATAGCACATTTATGCACCATTATGGACTTTTGAAGCACTGATGCACTTTCAATTGTGGAATATTGAATTGTTTATTTGCATAATATTGTATTCATTCATTATATAATCATTGTTTTTATTATAGCACCTGCACATGTTTATATTTATATTTCAGGCAAGTGCTTTCATATTTATATTTAAGTTACCTTGAAGCCACCAAGAACTTTAGAAGTTCAGACTCCTTATTTGTTTTATATGTTGATAAGAAGGGAAAGCAGGCTACCAGAGGAACCATTGCTAGATGGCTACGGATGGCTTTCTCAGAGGCCTATACCATTAGTGGTCAGGATAGTCCAGTCGGTATTTGTGCTCATACTACGAGAGCTCTTGCGGTAAGCTGGGCAGAGAAAGCTGCTGCCACCCCAGAACAGATCTGTAAAGCAGCTACGTGGACAAGTCTGGCGACCTTTGCCCATCATTATAGACTAGATTTCTTGACGACAGATGAACAGGCTTTCGCCAGGAAAGTCTTATAGGCTGTTGTCCCTGGCTGACGGTTCTCTACAACAACTGAAGAGGGGTGGATGGAGGCCTCCTTTTAAATAATTCTATGATAAGGTGTTTCCTGTTGGGGGAGGAGCCATGATCTCTCAGGTGATGTCGTGAAAGACTATGGGAAAACAAGTTACCGGTAAGTCTAACTTGAAATTTCTCACGCATTGTAAATGTTAATGATGTTATAAGTTGCGCTTGCATAAGAAAGAAGTGCACTGAAGATATGGTCTTGAGGATAAGAAAGAAGTGCACTGAAGATCTGGTCTTGTGGATATTTGGTCACATGGATATAGGTTACTTTTTTTTTAATGTGGACTTTATATGTACAGTTTGAATTTAAATTTCTCACACATTGTATAAGGTAATGTTATTATTTGTTGCATGTTCTATTATTTGGCTATAATTCTAGTGCTGTACTTTATACATTTATGTTTTTATATCTTGTATTGAGATACAGTGGGTACGGAAAGTATTCAGACCCCCTTAAATTTTTCACTCTTTGTTATATTGCAGCCATTTGCTAAAATAATTTAGGTTCATTCTTCTTCCTCATGAATGTACACATAGCACCCCATACTGAAAGAAAAACACAGAATTGTTGACATTGTTGCAGATTTATTAAAAAAAGAAAAAGTGAAATATCACATGGTCCTAAGTATTCAGACCCTTTGCTCAGTATTTAGTAGAAGCCCCCTTTTGATCTAATACAGCCAGGAGTCTTTTTGGGAAAGATGCAACAAGTCTTTCACACCTGGATTTGGGGATCCTCTGCCATTCCTCCTTGCAGATCCTCTCCAGTTCTGTCAGGTTGGATGGTAAACGTTGGTGGACAGCCATTTTTAGGTCTCTCCAGAGATGCTCAATTGGGTTTAAGTCAGGGCTCTGGCTGGGCCATTCAAGAACAGTCACGGAGTTGTTGTGAAGCCACTCCTTCGTTATTTTAGCTGTGTGCTTAGGGTCATTGTCTTGTTGGAAGGTAAACCTTCGGCCCAGTCTGAGGTTCAGAGCACTCTGGAGAAGGTTTTTGTCCAGGATATCCCTGTACTTGGCCGCATTCATCTTTCCCTCGATTGCAACCAGTCGTCCTGTCCCTGCAGCTGAGAAACACCACCACAGCATGATGCTGCCACCACCATGCTTCACTGTTGGGACTGTATTGGACAGGTGATGAGCAGTGCCTGGTTTTTTCCCCACACACAGTTTAGAATTAAGGCCAAAAAGTTCTATTTTGGTCTCATCAGACCAGAGAATCTTATTTCTCACCATCTTGGAGTCCTTCAGGTGTTTTTTTAGCAAACTCCATGCGGGCTTTCATGTGTCTTACACTGAGGAGAGGCTTCCGTCGGGCCACTCTGCCATAAAGCCCCGACTGGTGGAGGGTGTAATGTTCTGGTACCTCTGGTACCCTTATTTCCACATTTCTCTCTTAATATTGCGTCCCATCTTGCTATCCAAATGGAACGCATACACCTTTAAGGGCAATGACGTCATCGCCGGGCGCCGCTATGAGCGGCTATTTCAATCGCCGGCTTTCTCTCACTCATTGCTCGTTCAAACCGCATGTTGCCTTGTCTTGTCCAATGCTGTCGGAGCTTCAAGCTATTCCCCTTGCCTGAACAAGACCGGAACCTCGCTACCGATCCAGTATCTCGCTACCGGATTACTCCATTACTCTTGGACCTTGCTACTACTAACCCATCTAGTGATAAGTACCCCGCAGGGGATTCCTTCCTCAACCTAACTTTCACTATCTACTACTGCATACTAAAGGGACTATTACTATCTAAGCTATTTCTATCATCTGCATAGATTGCTAGCTCTTGGGACTACCATCACCTATCATTGCACTAGGTTACTCTCTCTTGCATACTTCATCTGCTGTCCCCTACCACCTGTTACTATACATGATTGCTAAAACCTATCTGCATACTATCATCACCTACCACTCTCCTGAATACTACTACTAAGTGCTCACCATTCTATTGCCTGTCTCTCACCTCTATTCTATCATATACATTCTATCACTCCAGGAACATCATATTGAGTGTATGTATATTTGCATAACAGGCTGTACACAGTGATGAAGTCCTGAGAGTTGGATATGTTGTTCAACACATTCTCTACATGACTACTGAGTGTAATAATTCTGCAGCTGCAAATCCATTCACTAACAAAAAACGCATGAGCGTTACAGAGGGCTGCAGTGATGGTTGACTTTCTACAACTTTCTCCCATCTCCTGACTGCATCTCTGGAGCTCAGCCACAGTGATCTTTGGGTTCTTCTTTACCTCTCTCACCAAGGCTCTTCTCCCCCGATAGCTCAGTTTGGCCGGACGGCCAGCTCTAGGAAGGGTTCTGGTCATCCCAAACTTCTTCCATTTGAGGATTATGGAGGCCACTGTGCTCTTAGGAACCTTAAGTGCAGCAGAAATCTTTTTGTAACCTTGGCCAGATCTGTGCCTTGCCACAATTCTGTCTCTGAGCTCTTCAGGCAGTTCCTTTGACCTCATGATTCTCATTTGCTCTGACATGCATTGTGATCTGGAAGGTCTTATATAGACAGGTGTGTGGCTTTCCTAATCAAGTCCAATCAGTATAATCAAACACAGCTGGACTCAAATGAAGGTGTAGAACCATCTCAAGGATGATCAGAAGAAATGGAAAGCACCTGAGTTAAATATATGAGTGTCACAGCAAAGGGTCTGAATACTTAGGACCATGTGATATTTCAGTTTTTCTTTTTTAATAAATCTGCAACAATGTCAACAATTCTGTGTTTTTCTGTCAGTATGGGGTGCTATGTGTACATTCATTAGGAAGAAGAATGAACCTAAATGATTTTAGCAAATGGCTGCAATATAACAAAGAGTGAAAAATTTAAGGGGGTCTGAATACTTTCCGTACCCACTGTATAGTGTTAGCAGCTTCACTTTTATGCGATTTTAAATTTTCTCCTAAGTGTAGATTCCTTTTGTTTTATATGCATTATTCCTGACAAGGTTCCACTTTATGTACAAAATAATTAATTCTTTGATTATTACTTTTTCTTGGAGTGCCACTCCAAATTTGTGTGATATGATGTAGTGATATTTAGAGTAAAAAAATTATATATATTATTTATGTGTCCATAAATAACATTCAATAGCATTAGTTGGAATGAATGGCTTTCTGAAATTAGGTATTATCTGTGCTGTAAACCAATGGTTCTAGCACTAGATTTAGGCCAGTTGCATAAAGGCATCATTTTCATGGCTTTAGCTGCTGTATAAAAATAAGAAATAAGCCCCTTATTTTGTGGTTTTGTAATGGCTTGTAAATACCTTCTATTTTAAGAAGGCTCTGCTGTGTTTCGCAGTGGATTAATGAAGAGCTTTTTTGCTCCTTCAGCTCGCCTCAACATAACCTGTCTGATTATGCTATACTGTAGCAAAAAATAACTGTTCACCTCTGTCTAATTTAGTAGCCTGCATTTGTTTTCTAAGTAACCAGCAATATTAAACACAACATGAAAAAAAAAAGGAACATGTTGAGCAGAATGCTGCCTTATGTAATTGTACTGTATCTCTGCATGTCTTGCAGCTCTTGCTATCTGCTGTACAACATTGTTCCGTTATCCTGCTGAGCTGGAATGCTGCCAAGGCATAAGATGTGGTTGACAGTTGGCTGTGAGTGTTCATTGACCTTGAACATGTCCCCCATCGAGCCCCAATGTAAAATACTTATTTTTAATCTGAAGTTTAGGAGTTTCATATGCTCTTTAATAGCTTTGTTGTTTCAGTATTTAACCACTTCAGCTCTCACGTCTACATACCCCATATGGACCAGAGCTACTTTTTTTTAAACTCCGTTTTTATTGTAAGTTATACTTAGATACAGCACATTTTATAAAAAATTATTATATGTAAACATAATACAGTGTTAAGAGAGTAGAGAACGTTTTGCAAGAGCTAGGCCTTCATCAAGTAAAGCAACATAGCTCACATGCTGACAAATATCTAGAAAGCAGAATATTAACACAATATTCAAAAATCTGTATCGAAATTAGAAATGCTTAAGCTTTACTAAACTAAGATAGCTAAAGCAGTGGTTTAAATGACAAAGTATTCCATAGTGCAATAAGCAAGTCCAGATACAGGCCACGGATACCGACACATACTTTTTCATTCCTCCACATAGATAGAGAGTTCTCTTTAGTGTTTGTGAGCACATGACAATCATATTATACATTGTTGTCATGTCAAACATGGAAGTAAATCAATTGCTTCCAAATGTATCTACCCATTGTCCCCAAACTTTATCAAATTTTTTCGGATATTCTCTTGCTTCATAAGTTAGTTTATAGAGTAGTAGTACCTGATTAATCAAATTCTTCCAGAGATTGATTGGGGACAATCTCTGAATGAATCCACTACATCACCACAGTTTTTCTGGCATAGAATAGGAGAAGCCTAAGAAATTGTTTTTGATGTGATCGGAGATCGATGTACTCCAAGATCCCTAATATACACCACTTTGGATTTCAATTGTTTGGGGGATCACAGTTTGAGGGCATAAATTGAGTAACTTGAGACCAGAAGGGTTGTATTTTATCACAACTCCATAACATATGTAGAAGATTCCCTTGAGCATTATGACATTGATGACATTCTGAACTGCCTCTCCTCTGCATTTGGAATAGTCCTATGGAAAATACAGATTTGGATCAGTCTATCCCTGGCCGAAATTGTGGTAGTAAAGTAACTATTATGCAGCTCTTCCTAATTATCATCAGATATATCAGAAATATCCATTGTCCATTGGACTCACACAATGTCCAAGCGAGATTGGATACAGTACTTTAGGTTAGAGTGCTGTAATAGGAACTAATTAGCTTAGAGTGTACATCACACAATAGTTCTTTTTCCAATAAGGAGTTACCCAGGCGCACTTCCCAGACCCCAAGTTGCAATGAGGCTGCATGTTTCAACTGAAGGTATCTGTAGTGCCAAGAGGTCAGGGATAGAAAGTCCTGCTTAAATTTAGTAAAGAATTTGAAGGTACCATTATCGAATAATTGGTGAATATATTGAAGGCCTTTCCTGGCCCAAAACTGTGCATCTTGGGAGGTGAAAAAGTGTGGAAGGGTGGGATTATACGTTTCTGGAGAGTCAGGCAGCATAGATTCACATTGATTATAAATTCTGAGGGAAACTTCCAAGAGGTCTGCACCTTCAAAGGATGTGACGGATCGCCTGTATATTAAGTTTGTCAAAGTTTCATATGACTTTACCACCACTGCTTCAGCAGCCATGGCTGCATTATTTAGTTGTGGGAAAAGCCGCCAATGTACATACATTAGTTAGGATGCATAGTAATAAAGACACAAATTAGGTAGGGCCAGTCCTCAACGCAATGTTGGCTGCTGAAGTGTAGTAATGGAGAGTCTGGGTGCCTTGGGATGCCATAGAAATGATGTAAGGAGTAGATATTTTTGGGGATGATTACAGGACTGTTAACTAAGATGTATAAGAATTTAGGTAGCATGACCATTTTGAAAAGGTTCACCCTAACAGTCAGGGTTAAAGGTAGATTTTTCCAGCTATCGATTTTAGCTTTAAACAGGGATATATAAAGAAGAAGATTGTTTGAGACATATGTGGACAAGGGTTGCTGCACCTTGACTCCTAAGTCCCGAAATGAGATAGTAACCTGCAATGGACCATCAATAGAGAGGGAGATGGGGAGTCCCAAGTCTACCGGGAATACACTCGACTTGGACCAGTTAACCTTAAAGCCTGAGAAAGTCCAGAAATCTTGAATAATTTTAAGTACCTTCATAATTGTATTTTGGGGATCTGATAAGTAAACAAACATGTCATCCGTGTAAAGGGAGACACGTTCTTCCAAGGTACCAATCCACATACCTTGTACATCCATGGAGTGCTTGAGAAAATGTGCGAGGGGTTCTATGGCAATGGAGAATAATAAAGGAGATAATGGACAACCTTTTCGTGTACCTCGATGAATACAGAGGGGTTTGGATACTCTTCCATTTATATGCAAATGAGCCAATGGTTGGTCATACAAGATATGTATCCAGGTGAGAAAAACCTTACCAAAGCCAAATCTATCCAACACGTAAAACAAGTAGGGCCACTTGACTGAAGGCCTTTTTTGTGTCGAGTGTCACCACTGCTCTAGGCAATGAATAAACAGTCTACGGATATTAATATACGTAGAACGGCCTGGAATAAAACCGGTTTGGTCTGCACTAATTATGGCAGTGATTACCTTACTGAGCCTTAAAGCTAGAATTTTGGAAAGGATTTTAAGGTCTACATTAATTAATCAATGATATTGGCCTGTACAAGTCACAGTACATCATATCTTTGTTTGGTTTGGAGATTAAAACCATTAGGGCCTCACGTAATGATTCTGGCAATTTTTGGGTCTGAGATGGAAATATTGCTACATGTGGGGGCTCATCCGAGATCCTCGGTGCCACTTCAGCCCTGAATGTCCCTCCCCAGGGACCAGTCATGGGAGAAGCTATGAATTTAACTCTTGCCCGGTCTTGGGCCCGGTTCCAAGGAGCCAGTTTGGACTGAGGTGTGGTCTTGGAGGTTACCGGGAGCGAATGCACAGAAGCCGAAATCAGACGGTGGGTGCAGGCTTTAGCCCCAGGTCAAGCAGTTTACATCCTGGATGCTCGGGCTGATTACGGCCTAGACATGGTTCAAGCACTGGTCGAATGGAGGGAAGATGTGCCTGAAGTATTTCAGACTGAAGGAGTGATGTTGGATGAGAAGGTTCCGACTAAGGTGTTCTTTCCCTTAAAGAAAAAGGAGAACTGGGAAGGGAAATCCCCCTCCCCTCCAGCCATCCCCCGTCCGGGACCCAGCCCCATGAGTAAGGAGGGGGACAAAGCAGCCATACCCCCTGCCTTGTTCTATGCTGATATGAGTAGATTGGTGGACAGTCTGGTCCTACATGGAGCAAGTGGGGCTGGGCAAAATTAGCTGCGTTTCTTCTCTGGGCAGTTACCCACCTCTACAGGAGAAGAGTACTCTTAGAGCTGGATGAGCCAGGCCACTCAGGCCGTGGACGAGTGGAGTGTTGCTTAATCAGTGAAGAGACAGAGGCTGAGTGAGAGCCTGAGAGGCCCCCGAGGCTGAAGTAATTCGGAATCTGCAGATGGGAAATAAGAATTGCACGGCCAACGATTATTTGGAAGCCCTTTTGATGTGTTTGGGCGGGTGGAGAAGACCGCTGACCTGTTGTACAAATTCAACCATACCCATCAACAGAGGGGGGAGAAACTGTCAGAATACATCTCCCGGGTCGATAAGATGCTGCACCAGATTCTTCTGAGAAAAGGCATTGACCCTAAAGAGGCTGACCAGGTGCGATTGGACCGGGTGTTACAAGGGGCTTGGCCCAATCATCCCATTGTCCTGAAGCTGCTGTTGAAAGGAGTTAAGGACACCCCCACCTACCCTGAACTGATGCGGGAGGTGAGAGAGGAGGAAGCCCTGCTGGAAGAGAAGAGCCAAGGGGTGAAAGAGCAGTTAAACAATGAAAACAGTAGGGAGAGAGCTACTGCTCGACTAGTGAGAGTGGAAAGAAGATGAGAGTGAAGCAGAATTGGAGGTGATCCACCAGGAAGATGTGGTAGAGAAGAAGAAATCAGAGGAAGGTTCACCCTCTGCAGATTTGATGCTCCAGGTAGCTCAAGCACAGACCCCGATGTGCCAGACCCTCATGCAAGTCATGGAGGCCCAGGGGAAGGTCCCTGAGATACAGAGAACTTCAAAAGGATCTAATCTTTTCCCTTCCCGAGAAAGAGGATGTTTTACTTGTGGAGAGATGGGACACTTCAGGACCCAGTGCCCAAGACAGCCCTGAGGTAATGGAAGAGTTATTGAAGGCCTTACAGAAATTATTTTCCAACAAGAAGGCGGAAAACTTTAGGGGACCTCAGTGAAAGAGCCAATTGAGAGTCCCTTTGGAAGCCTGAACTCCAGCAGTCATAATAATGGATTGCCTGTGTGAATGAACTCTTTTCCCAGGGAGCAGTGGGACTCGCAGAGCCCGTTGGGAGTGTCTTTATAAAGGTGGCAGGTGCCAAGGTTCGCTCTCTTGCCTTAAAGACAGCGTGCTGTGAGGAGTGAAAGAGCTGCTGCGGAGCGCAGAAAAGGATAGGCCAGAGGCCTAGCGGACAGACACCAGAGACAGAATAAGCTTTGTGCGGAAGGATCTCGGTGGTCGACCGAGCAGAGGGACGCCCTGACAGGCCGTGAGTGTCACTGAGGAGAGTGGGACACAGCTGGAGTGGACTGTGGAACACAGAGTTCATCACATTGGTTGAGAGAAATCCGATTGAAAGTATCTACTGTTCTACTAGACTGAGCCAGGGCGGGTCTGCAGAGCAGTTCTAGCGGAAGGCCACATTAGTTCTAATGGTCACCACAGGACACTGCAGCTTTGTATAGTGAGTGGTGAATCAGAAGGCCTTGCTCTCCTTTTCAGTTCTAGATTGATTACCAGTTGCGGAGTACAGAGACCTATCTTCTCCCTTTTTGTTGTATTACAATTAATGGTTAATCCTGTGGTGGATTACAGCAGATTAATTACCTTTACTGTGGATTACAAATACTTTCTTTGGATTGGTTGAGGACACCTTTGCTGGCGAAGACTAGCAAGGCCTTGCTCATCCAGGAGACACTTGCAATCTAATGTAAAGGGGGTCCCCTATAGGTTACAGAGTGCACTCTGAAAGATAGCTTAGTGCCAGTATATTAGAGCTGCTGAGAGGTTATTAATAACTGGAGTTACCTTTTATTACTGTTAAGCATTGATTTGTGGTCACTCTCGCATTACACTGGAGGAATAGTGTATTTACAGATCTCCAAAATATTAATTCTCCATTATATATCAATATATATGTCAGGATTGCTCTTTTGATCCTGAGTGCTGAACCTTATTCCAGTTCCGGGTTGAGTATTCAGGACCTATCTTGTTATTAATGTTCCTGAGTTTACCATTTTATTGAAACTGTTTGTGCATTTTACTAAACACAAGCTAAAGATAAGTAAAGCTGATTCTTTACTGCAAGCTCTAGTAGTGTCTTATCATTTACAATGACAGAACCTATAGTGTCAAGTGGGTTGGATGACATTCAGGGCAAAGAAAGTGAGGAGAAAGTCTGTTTACTTTCCCAGGGGGCAGGGCTACATTTGGGGGCTCATCCAGGATTTTGCCATTGGTTACTGGGCCCGTTGCCCCTGGCAACGGCAGAAGACAAAGTCGGAAAAGTCAATTTTTGTGCTTAGAACTGTTGTTCAAGTATCAAGCCAAGTGTGAGGCTGGATCTGCGGGAGGCAGGGAGAGTGGAATGAAGCTAGAAGTACATGTGGAAGGTTGCTTGTGGCAAAGCAAATGTTCAAGAAAAGCCTGCAATATGATGAGAACCTTTGAAATGGACTATGGTATGTACTCTGCTGTCAGAAAATGGAGAGCAGGGGGAAAAAGTGTGAAAGTGCATAAATGCTGCAACTGCTTAACAGGAAGAGGTCCCGGTGGGGACGGCGAAGATGGAGGCTGGGGCACGGGAAGAGAGGTGCCAGGGGGCCGGGTGTATGTGCCTGCTATGTGGACTGATTTTGACGGTGCATTCGACAGCGGGACATTTATTCTGTATAGTATTTGCACCGATATTGTGAGGATCGTAGTCGGCCATGCCGAGAGGGGCAGTGGGGCTAGCCTCAGAGACAGTATGGAAGATGATAATTGCACATATATGGCTAGGAAGAGAACTATCGACCGTGCGACCGACAGCAGGATATTACTCTTGCCAAGCAAGGAGGGACAGCTGGCTTCAGTGGAGGAAGGCGCAGTTGTGGTCCTAGTGCAATTGAGAAGAGTGGATGCATGTCTGGCAAGTGACATGATCCGCTTAGTAGCTACTTCCCTTTGGGCTCAAGTAGAAAAGCATGGCAGGGGAAGAGTTACAGCACCGCGCATGAAAGCGCGCCACATGCAGACCTGCCTAGCAGGAGGAGTCATCGCCCAGTATGGTGAAGAGGTGAAGACAGCGGGAACATCCAGCCAATCAGGAGTGACCAAGGGGACCCTATTAATATCCCCTCCTTCGGGTGTGGCTGTGCGGGAGACACGTGTAGGAGAGAGGAGCATGGCGTTCGTAAGAGAGCCGAAGAGTGTACCCGCTATCACTGCCACCATGGGTAAAGACTCTGCCAGGCAGCCCCGGGAGCAGATCCACCAGCCCTATCCATCCTTAGTCTGGGATACAGGCATCCGGATGGTGCCTGACGGCGGATTCACGATGTGCACAGGAGGCGGCTGGGAGTTCCTAGGAGCAGTATGTCCTCAGTGTGCCACTGTCCCGTTAAGAGTGCAAGCGTGGGTCCAGTGCGGGCAGTGTGGTTATCTGCTGCTCCGGGCAGAAAAGAGCGAGGGCCGACCCATGAAGTTACATGTTATGTGGGAGTCAGGCCTCACTCAGAAGGTGATCGGGACTGAATCAAAGTTCCTCCGCGGAGGCAGGAGGGGCATGGTGCGTCTGATGATGCAGCTAGAGGCTATGCCGGTAGTCAGTGGGCCTTCAATGTATGGAAGGGGGATCTATGCCAGCACCGGTGACCAGAGGGTGGCCGGAGGATGTCTCTACTCCAGCAGTAATGGCAGAATCCTGCCCTATTAGTATTCGGCAGCCTGAAAAGCCTGCAGCTACTCAAGCCTCACCCACCAGCACTAGTGGTGAGGAAGAAACAGGCCTTGTACCCATCGGGTCCCCATCCTTTCAATATAAATATGGATCAATGGAAGGGGAATCGACGTTTGGGGGTCAGGAGATTGAGACAGAGTGTGACTAGGGGTTTGAAGCTGGGAGCAGCTCCCCAGGTCCTGACGTGGCAGTGACTGTTGACATAGAAGCCAAGGAGGCCATAGAGAGGGGGGACCTAGCTCAGAAACTGGGGTTCTGTGATACCTACATTGAGAGGATTCCAGACCTCACCCCTCCAGGAAACATTGCTAGACCAAGGGATCAGAATGCAGCATAGGAAAGCATGATACAGAGAGTGTCCACTCCATTTTCTCCACCTGGCAGAGGTAACAGGAGGACTCTTCCCCGGCTGTCCCGAATGCAGAGGTGGCTACAGAAAAAGGTGGCACTAGAATATGGATACGATTATCCCTACGCTCCTAGAGAGGTGATGCTGCTTGTAGAAAAATTTAGAGATTTCTGGTGCGATGAAATTATTTGGGATTTCCTGTTTGTCCCTAAGCCATATAGGGACTCACCTGAGGAGAAGTTGAAAGAGAAATTCAACAGTGGGAAACTCAGTGGAACTTTGGGCGCTCCATTTATATTGACAGAGTGGAGGTCCGCCGGCCGGATGGATCAGGTCAGGCCTGGTCCATCAGAGTCAAGGATGAGCAAGGTACCTATGTCCGGGTTCCCCACCCTGATAATTATATTTAAGTGAAGCAAGTGGTTCATCTGAAAAATTTCAAAACTGTGTTGGCCGGCTGGCCATCACAACTGACCGAGGAACTGTAAAAAGAAAATGTAATGCTGAATTTACAAGTTTGTTGAAAGTGTTCAAGTTTCAATACAGACCCCCTTGGGCCATCGGGCCAGGGTCTTGGAAGAAATGTTGCTATGTTAGACCCCTTGGGCCAACGGGCCAGGGTCTCTGTAGATTACAAATACTGTGTGGAAACCTTACGCAGTTCAGACAAGGTGAAGATATCGTTTGTTGCAGATGCAAGTGTATCCAGGAACTTTTGGTGGGGGGTACCCTGAAGAACCCCTGTTGTTACTTCCCTGACTCAGCAGCACTGCGGGTCATCTAGGCTGCAATGGCGTGCCCTGTTTCCTATAGGAAATACTTTGAGGGGCAGCAGGAAGGAGCTGTGCCTTACTTCATCAAGGACTCTGCATAGTTAGCCAGTGTGAGGGTACAGACTTCTTACCGGCAAGGAGTGGACCTGGCGAGTCAAGACACTGGTCAGCAGATGTAGTCAGGGAAGGGATTGGAAAGGTTGCCCTTGGAGTCAAAGGAGGGTCTTTCCACTCAACTGTCTAGACAGTTAGTCTTGTATTTTCAAAAGTTGTATGCAGTTGACTAACTGTTGCTTCCAATTTCTCTACAGTTGGGATCATCTTAGAGATAGTCAGATAGAATATGTACATTGTATTGTTTTGAAATCACACCAAGCAAGTTTGTTTTTTCCCCTTTCCAGGTTGTGGGATACTCCTGAGTTTTTGGCCAGTGTTTTGATAGGAGGCAGCTGCCTCAGAGTCAGAGGGACCTGACTCAGTTTGGTGTGGGGTGGATGTAGCACCCTACAAGGTAGGTGTTAGGTAAAAGTATAGTGGACCTTGGCTGCCTAACAGCAGGGCCATAATTTTCAGCTGGGCTGTCATGTCTCCCAGGTGTGGCTTCTGAGAGGGGAGTCTCCCCACTGGCTCCATGAGAGGATTCTCATTGGGTAGTGGAGGAAACCCAATTAGAGGCACATTCAGGCCTGTATCTACCCCAGAAGGCAGATTCTGCCGCAGAGGATTCTGGGAGTGGGTATAAGTTTGAAGGGAGCGCATGACGCAGCATCTTTGGCGGGAAGCAGAGTCCCAGGAGGGAGAGTACGGCTGTCTCTCCTCCTGTCAGAAGGATCGGGTGTCTCGGGTGGTTTGCCTGATAATCCAGAGAGAGAGAGCTGAGCTGAGCTGCAGAGAGGATCCGCTGTGCCGAGGACCTGCGAAGAAAGAGGAGTTCAGTTCCAGGAAAGCATTCCAAGTTCGTGAGTACTGTGAACTACCCCTAGGGGTCTGCCCATCTTAAAGGGGACCACTCCGGTGAAGGTCCCTGGGATCCAGGAGCTAGCTAGCGGTAAAGGGGGTGCCTAGTGAGAGGACCCTGAAGTGTCAGAGGGGGTGCCTAGTGAAAGGACCCTGAAGTGTTAGAGGGGGTGCCTAGTGAGAGGACCCTGAAGTGTCAGAGGGGGTGCCTAGTGAGAGGACCTTGAAAGTGTAAAGGGGGGCCAGAGGTTGGGCCCTGAAGAGTTAAGTGTACAGCGTGCAGTGTGCAGTGTACAGTGTTAAGGGTTGCAGCAGCACAAGCAGTTACAAGGAGTTACCTCGGTCAGTGAAGGACTGGAGGGAGCTGTTCATTGGACTTTTGAGCTAAACAGAGTGTCAGGAGTCAAGTGTCACTACAGTCCTGGTTCTTCTGAGTCAACCAGAGTGTTAAAGTCGAAATTCTAGCACAGTTCAGCAAAACAGTATCTCCAAGCGCCAGGAAGCGTTGGTCGGCATTCAGCTGGTGTCAAAACAGCGCCAACAGGCATTTTTCTATCAAGTGTCCCGGTTAAACCTAGTTGAGCCAGAGGAGTATCCCACTCATTCCGTTCTCCCATCCCCATTACAAAATAAACAAAACAAACCAAAGATCCCGGAATGGTCATTGTCTCCAATCTCACACTTGGGTATTCAACTTAAATGTGTTGAAAGTGTTACCGGTAACAATGGCAGACCCATATCAGGCTCAATGCCTGGAAATATTGCCACAGAAAGATAGCCTTGTACATGGCCAATAAGCAAGGTAATAAAGGGTCCCGATGCGTTAAGTACCATTCCACCGGGAAGCCACCAGGGCCCGGGGTTTTATTGTACATGGCCAATAAGCAAGGTAATAAAGGGTCCCGATGCGTTAAATACCATTCCACCGGGAAGCCAGGGCCCGGGGTTTTATGCTTGGGGAATATTTTGAGTGCTAGCTCTATTTCTTCCACTGTGATTGGTTCTTCTAGCATAGCGTTCTGAGCCGTGGTGAGCCTACGAAAGGGAATGGAATCTACCTATTCATATAATACAGGGAGGGTATAATGGGCTTGAGATGCTTTAAAGGCATCCCACCGAACATGATCAGAGACCCCCTGCTCATTTTCGATCCAATAATGTGAGATAGCTTCAGTACAGGTATATAAAAACCATGGGTTCCACTAGCCAGCATGGGCTCATACGCCACACTTCCTGTGGCAAAGGGTTCAGATACCTGTAGTTCCAATTCCAGGGTTGAATGATAAGAAATTGCTCTAGGCAAATATGTTGCTCCAGTAAACTTGGTAAGCAAGTCCGGGGCTGCAAAAAAACATATCCAGCCTGGAAAAGGAACTATGGGAGTCAGAATAGCAAGAGTATTCTCTACGCCCAGGGTGTCTCCACTAGATTGTATTTTATTGCCCAATCTTTAAGGCTTGTCTGAGGACGTGTTGTACAGTATAATCTGTCAAGGGCAGGATCCAACACAATGTTACATTTCCCCCCTATAATAATGGCTCCTTGAGCAACTGAAATGACAGCTAGCACACAATCATTTAGATGTTGCATCTCAAAAGGTGGAGGGAGGTAAAGGTTTACAATTGTAAAGAACTGATTCATATAACTGTAGCACTACTCTCTTGGGAGCTGCTGGTTATGGATTCCCCTGGGTTACCCATAGCAACAACTTGACAAAATAGCATATTCTAAGTGCTTGGCTCAGTCAGAAAACAGTCCAGGGTTTTGGGTTTTTGTTGATTTATTTGAGAACTGGGATAGGAGAAGGGATGAGTGGGATACTCCAACTGAATAACTATGCACAATTCCTGGGACTTTCTGATTAGCTAAATGCAGCAAGGCCGCTGCTTTACCTTGCCACTATAGTGAAGAAGAATTAAATGAACTGCACTGTATTGTGAATCACTCTTCACTGTCCTACTTGGCACCCATTTGTTCCTATTCTTCAGGGTTCTACATGGCACCCCCTTTACTCTGACACTCTGTGTGAGATAGCCCCTTGATCCTCTGACTTCACTGGAGTGGTCTCCCTTCCTGGGCAGACCCTTTGGCAAGTCCCCTGGTACTCACGGACACTATTTTTCCCAGAAGACTCTGCCAGCAATTCCACTGTCAGCTCCACTGGATCTTCTGCAGCTCAGCTCCACATTTGGTTCACTAGGCTGACTGCATAATACCACTTTCCTCATACAGCAAGAGGAGAGACAAGCAGTCAGCCTCCTCCTGGGACTCTGCTTCCCACCAAAGATGCCCTGTCACATGTCCCTCCAGCTTTTATGAGCAATCCCAGGATGCACTGCAAGAGTGCCCTCCCACTGGGACTCTCACAAAAGCCAATGTGTCACTGGCTAGGTTTCCTCTACTGTCCAACAGGCTCCCCTATTGGATGCACTGGGGACACTCCCTTAGATCTTCAGTGAATCACACCTGGGAACACACAACAGGCAACCTAATAGATCAGACTCCCCTGATAAGCAGAAGGAGCATAAGATGATTTTACCTACAGTAGCACCTACCTAGGAGGGTGCTACATAACCTTAAACTAGTATGACATTGCATCCAGAGCGGTCAGTTTTCACCTCCACAATTTGTATTGGGAGATCTTTAGAAATTAAAGTAGAGACCCCTAGGGAATATGTTGAATATGTAGCGTGAAAGGCATGAGCAATTTGAGGTCTCTTCAATGCCATTTTTCTAGAGCCAGTCAGATGGGTCTCTTGTAGTAGGAGGACAATGGGCTTTTGTGCGTTTCAACACCAAGTGGTCCAACACCAAGGAACTCTTGATTTTAGAATTCCAGCCTCTAACATTCCAAGTAAATAATTTCAGACTCATGACATGGCTTATAAGTACAATGGCTTAAAGAGGAGCTCCTACCCACTATGAGTAAAAGTAACCGTGGAGGTAAAGTGTCAGTATTAATCACATCGTAACGGTATACCTGGAATGCCTCGCTACCGTTATGATCAGAAAAACAGAATAGACCACCTCTGTAATGTATAAATCTGTTCAGAGAGAGCAAAAAACAACAACCAGTATTTCCCCCCACCCACTCTGCTCTTTGCTGAAAACTGCAGTGAGCTTTATCCCAAAAACTACAACATCAATTGGGGACATAACTATGCCAGTTTAAAACTAGTAAGAGGGGGGTCTCCCCCCACTCAAAAAAAAAAACAACAACAAAAAAAGGAAATAAACCACAATATCAGTAGAATGTCATTGTTAAAAAAAGAAAAAAAGTTCAGTAAGAAGAAAATAAAAAAATGGAGTGCGGTACAAGCTTTTCTTGTACCTCTTCCAACAGTATTCAGCTTCTGCTCCATGAAAGGTATCCTCAGAGTTACAGAAGGGCAGGTATGCATTATGCTAAGCTCAGTGAAGAGTAAATTGGGCCCATAACTTCCAAGAATCTTAAACTTTAACTGGTAATAATAAGCCATTAAAGAAAAAAAAAAGAAAAAGGGAAGGAAAAAATTCACCCCAAGCTATCAAGCCACGCTGAGGCCTCAGAAGGAGAAAGAAAAAAATGGGCTTTGTCATCACTGACCACTCGTAGTTTGGCAGGGTACATCATACTGTAACCGAGTTGCTTGTCCCAAAGGCGGCGCTTAACTGCAATGAAGGCGGTTCTCCGCTTCTGGGTAGCTGCTGAAAAATCAGGGAAAATGGAGATCCAATCCCCATCAAACTTAATTTTGGAGAGGTTACGAGCTACTCTTAGAATGTGAAGGAGTTTTGCCAACATTGGTCTTGGGGGTGACCCAGATGGAAAAGGGCGCATGGGTACCCTATGAGCTCTCTCAATGGCAAATAGGGGGGAAAGATGATCTGTCCCTATTGTGGATTTCAGCCAGTTTTCAAGAAAATCTTCAGGGTGTTTACCTTCAGCCCCTTGCTTTTGGGATCTAACATTGACAGTTAAGGTGTTAACTGTGTTTTTAACATCACTAGTTTGTTGTTTGGCTGTGAAGATTCTAGACCGAGTCTTCTGCATTTCGTGTCTAACAATGGATAAATCCAGCCTGACTGTCTCTATCTGGGTTGTTACTGCAGCTTGCCAGGATTGTATAGCCTCCATAATATGTTTCAGAGTGAGATCACCTTCTCCTGTGTCCCCTTCTCCCTCAGCCATCTCCTCCTGTACAGGGCTTTCAGTGTGTTCCCTCTTATCCCATGCCCCCTCAGCCTCCCAGGGGTTAGATTCCTTACTGAGTAGTGGGGGAGCTGTATCAGACCGCCGTTGGACCGCAGGAGAGTCTGCAAAATGACATTTGATGGTTGCAGGGGGTTTATTCTTTACAGTACCCTGTTTACTTTTAGATGTTGGTATCTGTGATCCCCCCTGTGTGGATCACCACTGGATGTCTCTGGGGGGGCAGTGAGCATGGAGAGGGAGAGCTGGTACCATCTTGCGAGCACTCCATGTTAGGCCGCTGCGAGTGATTTCCCAACAATTTATGGCCCTAGGAACCAGTCTTCACCATCTTGCCAGGTATCAGGGTGTAGCTGGCAGTAAGCCTGAGCTGTCTTTGTTAAAAGTATGGCAGAATCACTGACGGATCTTTGCAGGATCAAGAGGTGCACTCAGAGCCCTGTAGTCATGCTGCTCACATCTCCGCCATTAGCCAGCTTTTTTAACATTTTACACGGGCCTGTATATTTTGCAAAGTAAAACATGTTTTTTTTTTTTTTTTTGGGGGGGGGGGGGATCTTTCTTTTAGCGACATTCTTTTTAAAAATAATTGTATGTAAGTTAACCACTTAAGCCCCGGAGGATTTTCCTGCTAAACGACCAGGGGGTATTTTGCGATTCGGCACTGCGTTACTTTAACAGACAATTGCGCGGTCGTGCGACGCTGTATCTAAACAAATTTGGCGTCCTTTTTTTCCCACAAACAGAGCTTTCTTTTGGTGGTATTTGATCACCTGTGCGATTTTTACTTTTTGCGCTATAAACAAAAAAAGAGCGTACATTTTGCAAAAATAACAATATTTTTCACATTTTTTTTATATGAAATTCCCCAAAAAAAAAAATGTAAAAATCAAAATTTTTTAAAATTTTCGGCCAATTTGTTTTATGCTACCTATGTTTGGTAAAAAAAATTGCAAAAAGCGTATTTTGATTGGTTTGCGCAAAAGTTATCGCGTTTACTAACAAAGGGAAAGATTTCTGTCATTTTTGGTGTTTTTTTTTTAACGTGTAATGGCGGCGATCTGCGATTTTTTTTGCGGTACTGCGACATTGGGGCGGACAGATCGGACCCTTGACTGACATTTTTGACACTTTTGGGGTTACCAGTGAAATTTCTACAGTAATCAGTGCTATATATATGCACTGTTACTGTAAAAATACACTGGTAGTGAAGGGGTTAACTTTATTTGGGAGGGAGGGGCTGTGTGTGTCCCTAGGGGCGTGCTTTCTACTGTGATTGGCTGTGGCTTGAGCTGTAAGGACACTGATCAACGGATCTACATAGTAGATCCATGTGATCAGTGTTTTTACAGCGAGGAGAATGACAGGTGGCTTGTTTACACAAGCTGCCTGACATTCTCCCTCTCCCCCGCCGATCGCCGAGTGACCGGCGGACATCGGGTCCGCTGGTCACACGCGCGGGGGGGTCCGTGACCGCGCGGGAGCCGGAGCGCGCCTCCACGGGCGCGCGCTCGCTCCCCAGAGCCTCACAGGCGAGCGACGTAGACCTACGTCACTCTGCCTGTGAGGGGCTGACTGCCGCAGTAAATATACTGTGAGCAGTCGGCAAGCGGTTAAAGACAGAAATAGGTTAAAAAAAACAATGAAAACATGCATTTGTTTCTGTTTTGACCAATGTTTATTAAAAAAAAAGTATACACTTGATTCTGTAGTTTGTCTCCTTTAAATGAACACTAAAACAATGTTTCTGGAACAAAGCAAGGCAAAGTTATTTGTTTGTTATTTTCAGTTTTAAGCATTTTCTGTGTAGCACCCTCCTAGTTAGGTAGGTGCTAGCTAGGTAAAAGCATCTGTTGCTCCTGCTGCTTATCAGGGGAGCCTGACCTATTAGTTTGCCTGTCACATGTTTCCAGGAGTGATTCACTGGGTCTGAGGGAGTGTCCCCACTGTATCCAATGAGGGAGCTTGTTGGACAGTGGAGGAAACCCAGCCAGTGGCACATCATGTTTTATGGCAGTCCTAGTGGGAGGGCATTCCTACAATGCCTCCTGGGATTGACCATAAATACGGAGGGGACATGTGACAGGGCGTCTTTGGCGGGATGCAGAGTCCCAGGAGGAGGCAGACGGCTGGTCTCTCCTCCTGCAGGTGTGAGGAAAGTGGTTCAGGCAGTCGGCCTAGTGAACAGGGTGTGGAGCTCAGCTGCAGAGGATCCAGAGTGCTGACAGTGGAGTTGGTGGCAGAGTTTCTCAGGAGAAACAGTGTTGTGAGTACTCGGGGATTTGCCACAGGGTCTGCCTAGGAGAGGGGACCATTCCTTCCAGAGAAGTCAGGGGATCAAGGAGCTAGCTCACACAGGAAGTTTGACAGTAAAGGGGGTGCCCTGTAGTTGACCCTGAAGAATAGGAACAAAGGGGGTGCCAGGAAGGGCCCTGAAGATTGTTCTGCAGTACAGTACAGTATACTTAAGTAAGTTCACTCAATTCTGTTTCACTACTTATGACAAGGTGAAGCAACGGCCTAGCCGTGACTATCGTTATACAGTGCTATTCAGCGCTACTCAGCGTTAATCAGCATTAATTAGTCGTCCCAGATAGTTTTGCATAGTTATACAAGTTGGAGTATCCCAATCATTCCCTTCTCCCATCCAAATTCTCAATATAAACACAAAAACCAAAGCTACTGGACTGTTTCCTGACTGAGCTAAAAACACTTGGGAAAATGTTGAACTGTCATGCTGTTGCTAATGGTAACCCAGGGGAACCCGTAACCAGCAGCTCCCAAGGGAGTAGTGCTACTTCTGAAAAACAGCGAAAAAAATAGCAAATAATAGAAATGGAAATACAAAAAAAAGTTAATGGTAAAAAAATAAAATAAAAAATCAGTTGAAAAATAATAGCTAGGAAGAGATGAAGGAGTTACTAGGAGATGATTAGTTTTATCATAGGGTTATTAAGGGGTTAAACAGGAAACCATTTAATTTAAAAAACTATTTAATTGCTAACATTTTTTAAAAAATATGTTATATGCAGATGAAAGGTAAAACCTTTAATTTACATAAAAATAAAATAGTCAATACAATGAAACAATACAGTATCTTGATTCATTTTATTTACTCAATGACACTTAAAAGCTATCTCTAAGTGTTATTTTACGCAAGCGAAGCTACCTTTTGACAGCTGCTGCTGGTGTGTAAAACAAAGCAATTAGCGACTGTAATTTTGACAGCCAGTAATTGCCAGTGTTAGCAATGAGTGGAGCAGTAGAGAGGAGATTGACATAAAAGATGCATCGTAAAAACTTTGTTGAAATTGTTTAGAATGCAACTCTTATATTAAAAAATCTTCAACTGGTTAGGATGAGAGAATATACAGTATCTCATAAGTGAGTGCACCCCTCACATTTTTGTAAATATTTTATTATACCTTTTCATGTGACCCCACTGAAGAAATGACACTTTGCTACAATGTAAAAGTAGTGAGTGTACAGCTTGTATAAGGCCACTTTCACACTTGGAGTCCATCGGTGGACTCCGTTTTACTCAGGGGGGGATCGATCCGCCAATCGCCCGCTGAGCAGGCGGATGGCAGCTCTGTCTCCACGCTGTGTGCGGAGACAGAGCTGTCAGGTCCCCGCTGTTCTCTATGGGGGAATCGGATGAGAACGGACCGCCTGTCCGTTCTAATCCGATCCGATCCGCTGGGCGGATGGAAAATAGAGTTTCCATCCGTCCAGATTTGACGGGCAGGATCGGATCGGATATCAGCGGCCATGTCTCCGCTGACATCCGATGCCCCATAGAGATGCATCTGAACGGTCCGCATGTGTGAAAGGGGCCTAACAGTGTACATTTGCTGTCCTCTCAAAATAACTCAACACACAGCCATTAATGTCTAAATCACTGGCAACAAAAGTGAGTACACCCCTAAGTTAAAATGTCCAAATTGGGCCCAAAGTGTCAATATTTTGTGTGGCCACCCTTATTTTCCAGTACTGCCTTAACCCTCTTGGGCATGGAGTTCACCAGAGCTTCACATATCGCCACTGGAGCCCTCTTTCACTCCTGCATGATGACATCACAAAGCTGGTGAATGTTAGAGACCTTACGCTCCTCCACCTTCCGTTTGAGGATGCCCCACAGATGCTCAATAGGGTTTAGGTCTGGAGACATGCTTGGCCAGTCCATCACCTTTACCCTCAGCAAGAGACAAGTGATGTGTTGGGCGCTTGTGCCGATGGATAGGACCCGCACTGAACTGTAGATGGAATGGAGGGATGTTAATCCTAATGTGGCAAAATCCAATGTTGGTTCCTGAAGGCAGCACTGTGAGCAGGCAGAAGCCGGAATCCCGCTGGCACATATGTAACAAGAAAGGACAGGCGCCACTCAGTAATGCAACCATGATTTATTATACAAAAAACATAGCACACTTAAATGAGGGTAATGTATGAGCTTCTCCTGTTAATTTCTCAAACCCGTGGCATGGCGCTCTCTTCCTCACAGCCGAACCAGCAGCCGGGAGATGACGCCGCCTCGATAGAGTCCAATGGGGGAGCAGGATCAGTCCAGGAACAGCGGTGAGCCGCTTGTCCACCTATGATGACGTAACGCGTTTCGGAGCATGCGCACAACGCTCCTTCCTCAGACGACTTAGAATACCGATAGAGCGCAGTCATATATACACACTAGCTGCACTAATTGTGATGAAGAGGCGGTACAAACCAGAGATTCTACTACCAGAGTGTACATCATGTTAAGCATGAGACCTATCACTAAACATAAGCTAATTGTATAGCACACCATTTATAGTTGGGGGGAGTACCGCGCTTTAAAGGTGCCTAATGCAAAATTAATTAAAACATATAAATATATATGTGAAAAAGTGCCTTAGTGCTTCTCAATATAATATTCACAAAATGTGCATCACAGCATACTAAATAAAGTAAAATCCTATCAAATATAGATCCTCCAATCCATAAACAATTAGGTGGTTAAAACTACTGAATAAATATGATATTTCATAAATCAACAGTACATATATGATTTAAAGTGACAAATTATAAACTTCCTGATACGTGACCATCTAATAAAATATTTTTGTGCTCTTAAATAGGTGATTGAAATATAAAGTGCTAAAGTGTCCTTAAAAAATATAAATATATGGTGATCAACCAAGTCTTCTTATCCAAAACCGCATGCAGGTGCTCTTCTGTGCAGTGACCATTAGGTGTCCTAAGCGCTCACCTCAATACTCTTTTAAAAAAGCCTTGTATTGTATGCCTCAGAGTACTGCTCCTTCCTCCTTATTGGCGTATGGGTACCATGATACATAATCGATTTTTCTCCCTTTTTTTTATATATGCAGCGATGTGCCAGGAGATATCTGTGGACCTTTGTGTCTCCAAAAAACAAAGCGGGCCAATATAGTGAAGTATGTCCCGTATTTTAATAAATAAATAAGAGTAACACTCACATTGCTTATCGTCTTTTCCAGAGCATAACAAACAAATCGTTGCCGATACGTCACTTCCGGTTGGCTATCCTACGCGTTACGCTGCGTACCCACGCAGCTTCTTCCAGGGATCTCTTAAGTGTTACTCTTATTTATGGTTGAACTGGATGGACTGATGTCTTTTTTCAACCTTACTAACTATGTAACTATGTAACTATGTATATATATAAAATGACACATGCGTATATACATATATATATATATATATATATATATATATATATATATATATATATATACACACACCCATACATACACACGTGTACATACACATATAAAGGGAAAAAAAGGGGGGGGGGTTTATCGGGAGGGGGGAAAAAAACAAGGGGGATATAATTTCATTAATAGGTTGGGAAATTATTCACAATGACAGCAATAAAGATAAAAAGCCCCAATCAACGTGGATCAATGAAGAACCATAGGATACAGTCTGCATTTACAAGATAGTGTTAACGTCCAATTCTTCATTAAGTCCCCCGGGCGAGAGGACATCTAAGGCGTATATCCAGTAGGTTTCCCTCTTTATTGCTTTATTATTTTTAATATTTTTATTTTTAATTTTATTTTTTCTTATATTTTTTTTTTTTTTTTTTTTAGTTTTAATTCTTTATTTTCTTCCTTCCCCCCTTTTTTCTTTTTCTTTCTCGTTTTTTTTTCGTTTCTTCTGTTTTTTTCTTTTCTTTACAATATTCCTCAATTGTTTTATAATGATATAATGGTGTGCTATACAATTAGCTTATGTTTAGTGATAGGTCTCATGCTTAACATGATGTACACTCTGGTAGTAGAATCCCTGGTTTGTACCACCTCTTCATCACAATTAGTGCAGCTAGTGTGTATATATGACTGCGCTCTATTGGTATTCTAAGTCGTCTGAGGAAGGAGCGTTGTGCGCATGCTCCGAAACGTGTTACGTCATCATAGGTGGACAAGCGGCTCACCGCTGTTCCTGGACTGATCCTGCTCCCCCATTGGACTCTATCGAGGCGGCGTCATCTCCCGGCTGCTGGTTCGGCTGTGAGGAAGAGAGCGCCATGCCACGGGGTTGAGAAATTAACAGGAGAAGCCCATACATTACCCTCATGTAAGTGTGCTATGTTTTTTGTATAATAAATCGTGGTTGCATTACTGAGTGGCGCCTGTCCTTTCTTGTTACATATTTACCCTCAACAAGGCAGTGGTCATCTTGGACGTGTGTTGGGGTTGTTTTCATGTTGGAATACTGCCCTGCGGCCCAGTCTCTAAAGGGAGAGGATCATGCTCTGCTTCAGTATGTCACAATATATGTTGGCATTCATGGTTCCCTCAGTGAACTGTAGCTCCCCAGTGCTGTCAGCACTCATGTAGCCCCAGACCTACTTTACATTGCAGGAAAGTGTAATTTCTTTAATGTTGTCAAATGCAAAGATATAATAAAATATTTACAGAAATGAGAGGGGTGTACTCACTTCTATGAGATACTATAGGTGCTGTAAAAGAAAAATGGGCTTTATCAATCTTAAAAGATACATGCTTTATGTAAGTATTCACCCTCCTTGGACATTTCTACGTTTGTGAAGTGTTAAAACCTGGAATTAAAATGGATTTATTTTGGATTTTATGTTGCTGATACACAATAATGGTTCATAATGTCAAAGTGCGAAATCTGAAAAACGTCCGGTTCCGGCGCCTCATGAGACGGGAGTGAAGCACAGCGGCTCCAGCTTCGCCTGCATATTAAGCCTGCTACTCCCCGCTCACAGTCACCGACTCCTCCGCCCTCACCACTGCCGCTGTCACCAGGCTATTTCCATGGAACAGTTCGTGGTCCTTACAGATCTGGGGTGAACCTCAGTTCCTGGCAGGAAGGCACTCCGTCTGCCCCGGCTCCCCAGCCAGGTAATATGGCCGCCGCACTGCACATGGGGGACAAAGTTAACCCCTCGCTCTCCCTGGATCTCACAACAGCCTCACATGATGAACAATGCCAAAGCATGGCACAGGCTGTGGCTGCCATTCTCTCCCCCACCATTACAGCAGCTGTGAAAAGGGCAGTGGCAGCGGGCATATTACTGCCTCGCAAGGAGATAGGAGAACAGGAAAAATGTCTCACAGATTTTGAGCACCGTTTGTCTGATCTGAAAGATGAGATGCAGTCGTCATACACCAGTGACCGACAGTTTACTCAGACGCAGCAGTACATTTTGGAGAAACTAGAAGACCTTGAAAATAGAACAATCTCAGAATCATAGGGCTCCCTGAATCTCTTAACTTAGCCTTGCTTGCTGATATCTGCACGTCTTGCATCCCACAGGCCCTGGGAATAACAACGCTATGTACAATTGAAAGAGTACACCGCCTCGGGGCCCCCTCAAACGATCGTTGCCCCCCCCCCGCCCAGTTATTGTGCGATAGCTCAATTACATTGACAGAACGGCCATCCTCAAATCCCTCAGGAATGCCAAATTGCTCCAGCTTGATGGCCACAAATTATTACTCTTTGCCAACTACTCCCAAGAGGTTGCCTGCAGACGCAAAGCTTTAAATTCACGCTTGCGTATCCTGCCATCCTCAGATTAACTGATCACTCTGGCGAACCTAATTTTTTCACCCACCTCGATGAAGCCGCCAATTACATCCAAGCTTATCCCCTCATCTAAATGGACACTCAACTGCCTGCTGCTCCTTCCCTCTCACCCAGTAACAGGGATCTCCCCAGCCCCAGGAAGGATTCACCAAAAAGGGCCCATTTCTCTAATAGGCCAAACAGGACAAACCCCACTGATTTTTGAGTTCTCTATCTTGAAATACTGGGACATTCTAATGCCTCACATACTTTCCCCCATGTTGTTGTTGTGTTTGTTTAAGTATTTGTTTAACAGTTGTTATGCTTTTATCTCTTTCTCACAGCCTTACCGGAGACCCTCGGTCATACTGCCTCGCTGTTACCCGGCCTTTGATTTCCAAGCTACTTCTCAACACAGTCCTTACCTCTGGGGAAGCCATCGGCAATGCCAGAATCCGAGAGCGGACCAAGCAACTTCTCCAGTAACGCTGTCAGTGCAGATGTTTCTCATGAGGAAAAAAGTGAAGTTCCCATTAGCAACAACATGACAGTTTGACATTTTTTCCAAGTGTTTTAGCTCACTCAGGAAACAGTCCGGTAGCTTTGGTTTTTGTGTTTTTATTTAAAACTTGGATAAGAGAAGGGAATGAGTGTGATACTCCAACTTTATACACTATGCATAATAGGGTGGGACGGCTTGAAAATGCTGAGTAACGCTGAGTAACACTGAGTAACGCTAGTCACGGCTAGACCGCTGCTTCAGTTTGTCACAATCTGTGACGCAGGCCTAAATGAACTTTCTGAGGTAAACTGTATCCTGAGGTAAACTGGACTGTACTGCAGAACAACGTCAGGGCCTTTCCTGGCACCCCCTTTGTTCCTAATCTTCAGAGTCAACTACAAGGCGCCCCTTTACTGATACACTCCTTGTGTGAGCTAGCTCCTTGATCCCCTGACCTCTCTGGAGTGGTCCCCTCTCCTAGGCAGACCCATAGGCAGTCCTCCTGGTACTCACAATACTGTTTTTCCCAAGATGATTCTGCCAGCAGCGCCACTTGTCAGCACTCTGGATCCTCTGCAGCTCAGCTCCACACCTGGGTCACTAGGCCGACCGCCTGAGCCACCTTCCTCACACCATGAACCCTGGTGTGCTACTGGCTAGGTTTCCTCCACTGTCCAACAAGCTCCCTTATTGGATACAGTGGGGAGACTCCCTTAGATCCAATAAATCACACCTTGAAACATGTGACAGGCTAAACTAACAGATCAGGCTCTCCTGATAAGCAGAAAAGAGCCACCAAATGCATTTTCCTACCACCTACCTAGGAGGGTGCTACATGTGGTATGTTTTTTTATGTTGTTTATTGTTACCCCTGTTCTTCCCTGTTGGGTTAACAACCACTCTATACCCACTAACGCAGGATGCAAGCACCCCCTCTCCGTGACCCGCTTCTCGGGCACCATTTACCAGGCATCAACACCCTCCCCTTCCATTCATGATCCAGACAATTTTATAAAACCCCCACCCCCAACTCCACCCTGATATGAAAGTAATTTGCTGGAATGTTAAGGGGTTAAGGTCTCCCCATAAACGAATGGCCATTCTCAGACACTTAAAACGCCTTAAGGCGGATGTTGTATTGCTCCAAGAAACCCACCTGTCCTCTATAGACTTTCATCACATGCATAAACTTTGGGTGGGCCGAGTCTATGGCTCGGCCTCTCCCAAAAGGAAAGCCAGCGTACTCGTCCTTATCCACAAAAACTTTCCTTAAGAAATTCTCTTGGTTGAGGGCCATCTGGCCATTGTTAAATTTAATATCAACTCAAAGGAATTAGTTCTCTCTAATATTTACGCCCCCCCACCAAACCCTTCTTTCAGCTTCTTACCTCACGTTTAGCTCCCTATGTCCACTTTGCCATGCTGGTAGGAGGAGATTTCAATGCGGTAAACACACTAGAAGATAAATCTAACTCTAGCCCTCTTCACTCCTGCCCCCTGCACCTCACACACACTCCACTTACACACTTCATGGAAGGCCTTCAGCTAATCGATCTTTGGCGATCTGCCAACCCCATATACCTTCTACTCTGCACTGCACAATACACTCTCCAGGATAGACTATTTATTTCCGACCATGCCCCAATCTCTATCACCTTGTCCAACTTCACCATCCCCAGTTTGCCCAAACGTTGGGGATTCCCTTCATACCTAGCCAACAATATCGACCTAATACGCTCCCTACAGGAAACCTGGATGGACTTTGTGGCCAACAACACTCCTCATTCCAATAACCCTAGCTTGCTGTGGGAGATGGGAAAGGTTGTACTAAGAGGCAAGATCATAGCTTTTACTGTAGCTCGGCGAGCGAGGCTCTTCGATTGGCGCAAGCTCACCTCTCACAGCAAAATTCTCCGTCCAATAGACTTAAGTAGAAGGAGGCTAAATCCCACTTCAACCTATGGGCAATGACACAAGAATGCCTCCACCACTCACTAACAGACCTCCGATTTCATAAATTCGGGAACAAAACGGGCAAACTTCTAGCCCGTCTTTGCAAATGTCCATTTACTCTGACCCACATCCATACCCTGAAAGACCCATCTGGTATACCTTTCTCCAACCTGAAAGAAATTAACTCCATCATGGAACAATTATATGCCAAACTTTACGGCCCCGACCCCATAGATGAATCTGAACCCCCTCACCTTCCTCGATGTGGTCTAGATTCCTAAGCTTGACCCCTCCCAGCTAGCTCATTTGAATGCCCCGATATCCCACGAGGAAGTCAAAGCTGCGATTTCATCTCTGACACCTGGTAAAGCCCCAGATCCTGGTGGTTTTACCTCCAGGTTCTATAAACTGACTGCTGACTTAACTGTCCCCACTCTCACATCAGTCTATCAGACCATACTAGATGGAGGTAGCTATCTACCCACGGGCTTTAAGGCCTTTATTAAACTCATTCCAAAAAAAAAGGCAAAGATCCGACTGAACCAGGCTCCTACCATCCGATCTCCCTACTTACCCTGGATTCGAAAATCCTATCTAAAATTATGGACAACAGACTAGCTTCGATTATGCCTTTTCTCAATCATCCCTCCCAAGCGGGATTTACCCACGTTCGCTCAGCCACATCTAACATTTGAAAAGTCCTGCCAGTTCTGAAGCAGGCTAGGGCCAGTTCTGAAGCAGGCTTTCTTTCTTCTGAAGCATAGGACTTTCTTCCTTCATATCTAGAAGCCTCCCTATTACTGGTCACCCCATATTCCCTCATTCAGGATAGGGCACTGTCTTTTCCACATGGGTCTCCCATGGGCTATCCAATTTGGCTCAACTTTTTGACATTTCTTCAGGGTTGCCCCTCCCTTTCCATATCCTACAATTACATTACCATCTACCAGCCCATCATTTCCTCTACTTGCATCAAGCCTTTGCCTTTGCAGCTAGTCTTTGCCAAGACAAAGAAAAACAATTTTGTAAGTCTATTATTGACTCTCTCCTAGATCTTAACTGCCTCAAAATCTTCCATATCTGCAAACCTATTCAATCCCATCTCCCCCAGCCTACAAATATGGTCAAAAAATCCTCATGGGACAAGGATCTATCTTTTTCAGAATCAAAGGACTACATCTTGGCAGGATACAACTCCACCTGTGTGTTCATTACCAATGAATTCTGGAGGGAGCAGCAACTCAGGATTTTGCATCAAGCCTACTCTCCGTTTACAACTTCGGTGTCAATTACGCCTTCCCAATGTGGTTCTTGGTGCCTCCAGCTTCGCCTTACTTTATTTCACAGGCTTTGGAGCTGTCCCCTCATCTCTCGCTTTTGGGATCACATTGAGAACCTATTAGTCGTGGTAACTGGATACCAGCCACGTAAAGACCCTTTCTCTCTTCTCTTCCGTCTGGTGGAAAAATCTCCAATTGACACTACTAAGACTCAATTGTCCATTGTCCGTCGAAACAAAGCCTGAATTTCAACTTGCTTAATGATTGCCAGAAGGGCCCTCCTCAGGAAGTGGACCTCCACTTTGCCCCCTTCTGTCGCTGATGTAAGAACTGATCTTGACAATCTCCTTCGTAAAGAAGAACTGGAATTGATCGTCTACAAGTCCAACCCTGAATGCTTCCATATGAAATGGGACCCTTACATGGTCAAATTCCACTAATAAAAGGACAATCCCTCCTAAATCATCTAAACCTTCTGTATACAGATGAGACCTCCCCCTGCTTTACCTCCCTACCCCCACCGAATCCTTTCTCTCATGTCTCTTCTCTATCCTGACGCCATGCCCATTCTATTGTGATATCATTATAAATCTAAGTGTTTGCCTTCTCCCCCAGAGTCAGGCTGGCTCTTGGAAGTATTCACTGGTGGTAATATCCCACTCCCAACTGCCCCCTCCTTTTCTCTTTCCCCTTTCTCTCTCTCTCCCCACTTTCCCCTTCCTCCTCTTCCCCACTTTTTCCTCCTCCTCCTCTCTCCCCACCTATGTTGTATTTGCCTATTCAACATGTATCACTTTGTTATTGACCCCTGGGCTTTACCCAGAACTGTTGTGGTCTATGTGACTGTTATCTTTATATTTTGCAATAATCAAATAAAATATATAAAAAATAAAAATGGGAAATCTGTTTATTTAACAATCACAACCTGAAAACTCTAGCATAGTTATTCCCCTACTTTGCTTTGAAACCTCTAAAAAAGCTGTAGTGTAACCAGTTGCCCTCAGAAGTTACATAAGCAGCTGAATGGAATCCATTTGAATGAAGTAAAGTATCACATGAACTCTATTTGAATGAAATCAAAAGTTTAACATGATCTTGACATTAATACTTTGAATAAAATATGCAGTCTTTGGTGGACCTTTCTTCCTGTTCCCTAAAATTCACATCCGCATGCATCTTTATGTGCTGATTTGAAATCACCTAACATTGCTTTCTTAAAAAAAATTTTTTTCCCCCTAATTTACATTTTTTTTGTTTCCAATTTATGGTTTCCCCAAAGACAATGGTGACATATCCTCAGCCGTACCAATGCCTCCTGGGAATGCAACATTACCATTGCCATCAGGGAAATTGTGTACCTATTGTAACACTGCATGAGCATTTATTAACTTTTCAAAATTCCAGTACAGAAATGGGGGCTGAGGCAGGACTCATATGCTTTGAGTGATACGCTGTCATGTTCTAATATTGTGCTGCTTTTAAATTTGGCAAGATAAAATAGCTTTACAAAACCTTTGGGGTTAACGATGCTTTGTCAAATAAATCCTTATAAAAACAGGTTAATATGTGGTTATTGTATGTTGGCATTATATATATCTTATTATTTACTTTGTTTATATTTGTAATTTTTTTAGAGCTAATTTAACTTTTTTATTTTATTTTGATTCCTAGGTGTTTGTTTCCCTGAGAGATTGCATGTGCCTGCGCATGATTCCTGTGTGGACTGGGGTGAGTTTGGGGTGTGATTGTTGCGCATAGTGCATTAACGTCATGGTGATGGTGTTACAGTATCTTTGTGCACCAGTACTTAGTAGGTGATGATGTCATCTGCTGCGTACTGGGTGATATAAATACTGAGGGTGGTTGCCCAAGAACAATCTTTTCTGGGCTCCTGCCCCTGGAGTGCATTTGCACTGGATGCAAATGTTTTGCTATCCATTATAGGGTAGGTCCTGTTATATATGGAACTCACATTGCGTTCCCTCCTTTTCCTTTCACCTAGCCGTAATATTGTTTTTTTTTTTTGTGGACTTTTTTTTCCCCCTGACAGGAATATTTGATTTATTGAGTTGGTGTCATCTATTCAGTATCCCCAGTAGGAGACAGAGATGTTTCCATTTCTCTGGAACTTTTTATTTCTGGGCCATGTGGAGCCCTAATCTTTAAGGTACCATTAGAATACAGTAAAATCTTGGATTGCGAGCATAATTAGTTCCGGAAACATGCTTGTAATCCAAAGCACTTGTATATCAAAATGAATTTCCCTTATAAGAAATAATAGAAACTCAGATGATTCAGATGATTCATAGATTATAGCATTGTAATAGGTAGTGCAACCATATAATGTCCATCCCCAAAGGCAACGTCCACAAGGGGATTAGAAGCTAAATCCAGCAGGAGCTACAGAGTATAAAAGAGAAGAGAGGTGCCTCTAAGTGTAGTAATATGGTTACATTTAATGAAGGTTCAACATTTAGCAACTCACCTGGTTGATGATTAAAAGAGGCAGACATCCGGGGTAAAGCTGTCTACATAGACCGTCCTCCGCACTGCTGGCTCTTACCCCTGTCAGTCTGCAATCATGATTGGGGAGACTACCCTGCAGTAGAGCGATCTGAAATCGAGGCTTAAAGCGCTCGTGGAGCACAGTGTGGAAGGGACGACGTTGATGGCAGTGCAGAGGATGGTCTATGTGGACAGCTTTACCACAGATGCCTGCATAATTAGATGTTTTAATCATCAACCATGTGAATTGCTAAATGTTGTACCTTCATTAAATGCAACCATATTGCTACACTTACTACCAGTGGCGGCTGGTACTCAAAATTTTTTGGGGGGGGGCGCAAAAAGAAAAATGTAATAGGTATTGCTTCGCGGCAAAAAACGCGGTAAAAATTGCATGACTTTGAGGTCATGGTACAGGCATGGCACAGATGGTATAGGCATGGCACAGGTGATGGTACAGGCATGGCACAGGCATGGCACAGATGATGGTATAGGCATGGCACAGGTGATGGTATAGGCATGGCACAGGTGATGGTATAGGCATGGCACAGGTGATGGAATAGGCATGGCACAGGTGAGGGTATAGGCATGGCACAGGTGATGGTATAGGCATGGCACAGGTGATGGAATAGGCATGGCACAAGTGATGGAATAGGCATTGCACAGGTGATGGTACAGGCATGGCACAGGTGATGGTACAGGCATGGCACAGGTGATGGTATAGGCATGGCACAGGTGATGGTACAGGCATGGCACAGGCATGGCACAGATGATGGTATAGGCATGGCACAGGTGATGGTATAGGCATGGCACAGGTGATGGTATAGGCATGGCACAGGTGATGGAATAGGCATGGCACAGGTGAGGGTATAGGCATGGCACAGGTGATGGTATAGGCATGGCACAGGTGATGGAATAGGCATGGCACAAGTGATGGAATAGGCATTGCACAGGTGATGGTACAGGCATGGCACAGGTGATGGTACAGGCATGGCACAGGTGATGGTATAGGCATGGCACAGGTGATGGTATAGGCATGGCACAGATGGTATAGGCATGGCACAGGTGATGGTACAGGCATGGCACAGATGATGGTATAGGCATGGCACAGGTGATGGTATAGGCATGGCACAGGTGATGGAATAGGCATGGCACAGGTGAGGGTATAGGCATGGCACAGGTGATGGTATAGGCATGGCACAGGTGATGGAATAGGCATGGCACAAGTGATGGAATAGGCATTGCACAGGTGATGGTACAGGCATGGCACAGGTGATGGTACAGGCATGGCACAGGTGATGGTATAGGCATGTCACAGGTGATGGTATAGGCATGGCACAGATGGTATAGGCATGGCACAGGTGATGGATTAGGCATGGCACAAATGATGGTATAGGCATGGCACAGGTGATGGAATAGGCATGGCACAGGTGATGGAATAGGCATGGCACAGGTGATGGTATAGGCATGGCACAGGTGATGGAATAGGCATGGCACAAGTGATGGAATAGGCAATGCACAGGTGATGGTACAGGCATGGCACAGGTGATGGAATAGGCATGGCACAGATGGTATAGGCATGGCACAGGTGATGGAATAGGCATGGCACAGATGGTACAGGCATGGCACAGGTGATAGAATAGGCATGGCACAGATGATGGTATATGCACGGCACAGGTGATGGAATAGGCATGGCACAGATGGTACAGGCATGGCACAGGTGATAGAATAGGCATGGCACATATGATGGTATATGCATGGCACAGGTGATGGAATAGGCATGGCACAGATGGTACAGGCATGGCACAGGTGATGGAATAGGCATGGCACAGGTGATGGTACAGGCATGGCACAGGTGATGGAATAGGCATGGCACAGATGGTATAGGCATGGCACAGGTGATGGAATAGGCATGGCACAGATGGTACAGGCATGGCATAGGTGATAGAATAGGCATGGCACAGATGATGGTATATGCATGGCACAGGTGATGGAATAGGAATGGCACAGATGGTACAGGCATGGCACAGGTGATAGAATAGGCATGGCACAGATGATGGTATATGCATGGCACAGGTGATGGAATAGGCATGGCACAGATGGTACAGGCATGGCACTTCCCTGGCTGAGACACTTACCTGGCGACGGCTCGGCTCCCGGCGGCGGCTTCTCCCCCTCCTCGCGACTCCGACGTCCGTCCTCTTCTGCTCGGCTCCCGGCGGCGACTTCTCCCCTCCTCGCGACTCCTCTTCTGCGGCGGCGGGAAGCTGACCGGGCGGTGACGGTGAGTGACTGATGCACGCACCGGCACCGCCCCCAACGAGGTCAGCATGGATGTCCTTAATCATGATTGGTCCAGGCTGGAGTCTGGACCAATCATGATCCAAGACATCACAAAAGGGGGGTGGTGTAGCGCCGTGCTCTGCGCTACAGTTACGCCCCAGAAGGCCGCCTCTCGGCGCCTCTGCGGGTGGAAAACCCCACCCCCCATAGGCACCAATGAGGCGGGCGCCCCTTGTGGGCAAAATTTTTTTTCTTTTTTTTTTTTTAATCTTTTTTTTTTCTTTTTCTTTTTTTTTGGGGGGGGGGGGCGGCGCCCCTGCGCCCCCTATGGGCCGGCCGCCACTGCTTACTATACCTCTCTTCTATTTATACTCAGTTGTGACATGACACTACTTGTATTTCAAGACATTGCTCGTATATCAAGTCAAACGTATAAAACAAATATTCTTGTCTTGCAAAACACTTATAGACCAAGTTACTCTGAATCCAAGGTTTTACTGTAGTTTCATTCTGGATTAGCTGTTTTTTTTTTGGATGAACTATGGTTACAAGTTCCTGGATGTACAGTACATAAGATTTTTTTTTTTCTTTTCTTGACTTTATTTACAATTTCCAGTGCAATATAATACTGAGATACCTCAGTATGTTAAATCCACAGTATATAATTGCACAACATGCTGTATTATCATCTGTCATCTACATGAGCAGTACCATACAAAATGGATAGTTGAATATATTCTGATCACAATGGGTTCAGGAACAGAATAACTTGAGATTGTGGAAGTAGTACAGTATATTCCAAACCAAAGTTTCTTGGTAGACCATATATTGTTTACATAAGAAAAAAAAGTAGAGAAAAAGTTACAAGAATAGGAACAGGAGGGAGAAGGGACAGGGGAAAAGAAAATGGCAAGAGAGAAAAGGTTTATGATTGAAGAATCAAAAAAATTCCAAACAGCGATCAAATTACCAACATAACAATAGGACACATCAACTAGGACGCAGACGCAGTATTTCTTATCTGTATTCTTCCCTATTCCTTGCTAAAAATATAGTGAACATTTTGGATAAATACCAAATAAAATATTATACTGAAACAATTATAACTATTGATACTAAACTCACTGCTGCCACTATAACCCCACTCCAATGTCATAACATGTGCCCTTTATTACTAGTAGCACTGTGAAGACATGAATAATGAGAATCATTTGATATGTATATATAATAAAAATATATGTATTTATATAAATATTTATTTGTTTTAAATGATTTTCTTTATTCATGTCTTCACTGGCGCTACTAGTAACTACAGCACATATTGTTCAGTTACTTTATGATATTTCTAAATATATCTTATTTAATGAAGCAACAACTTTCCCATTAGTCCTAAACATTAGTGAAGAGATACCTCATTATTACTCAAGAGTAGAGATGGACGAACATCGGCCGGGGCGGTTCGCGAACATCAGCCGCAAATTTTCTCAAAAGTCCGCAAACCGCAAGTTCGCGGCGGGCCCCACTGACTTTAATGGAAGGCAAACTTTAAAAACCTTTAGGTCATATTTGCAGCCACAAAAGACGTACTAGCTGTGCACAAATAGTCCCAACACATGAACAATGTCATAACAGAAGTATTGCAATTGGAAAAGTTGCCCTAAATTTTTTTTTACAGCAAAAAATATATTTTTTTTTCATAAATCAACCAGAACTGACAGCAGCCGGTAAATACATGTCTAATACATATAGGGTCCATTCACACATCTGTAAAATGGGTCCGCATCCATTCCACAATTTGGCATAACCTTTACAGACCCATTGTTTTTCATTTCCAGTCTGAAAAATTAGGCATTCACTGGATAATAAGTAAGTGTCGGCCATTCCAGGCCCCAAAAATTAGCCCACATGCGTTTACCTGACAGCTAAGAACGTAGTATTCTGTGGCTGAAGGTACATTAGGCATTCACAGGATACAGAAGTAAGTGTCGGCAAGTATTGGCCCCAAAAATTAGCCCGCATGGGTTTACCTGACAGCTAAGAACGTAGTATTCTGTGGCTGAAGGTACATTAGGCATTCACATGATACAGAAGTAAGTGTCGGCCATAAAAGGCCCCAAAAATTAGCCCACATGCGTTTACCTGACAGCTAAGAACGTAGTATTCTGTGGCTGAAGGTACATTAGGCATTCACAGGATACAGAAGTAAGTGTCGGCCAGTATTGGCCCCAAAAATTAGCCCACATGACCTTACCTGACAGCTAAGAACGTAGTATTCTTTGGCTGAAGGTACATTAGGCATTCACATGATACAGAAGTAAGTTTCGGCCATAAAAGGCCCCAAAAATTAGCCCACATGCGTTTACCTGACAGCTTAGAACGTAGTATTCTGTGGCTGAAGGTACATTAGGCATGCACAGGATACAGAAGTAAGTGTCGGCAAGTATTGGCCCCAAAAATTAGCCCGCATGGGTTTACCTGACAGCTAAGAACGTAGTATTCTGTGGCTGAAGGTACATTAGGCATTCACATGATACAGAAGTAAGTGTCGGCCATAAAAGGCCCCAAAAATTAGCCCACATGCGTTTACCTGACAGCTAAGAACGTAGTATTCTGTGGCTGAAGGTACATTAGGCATTCGCAGGATACAGAAGTAAGTGTCTGCCAGTATTGGCCCCAAAAATTAGCCCACATGCGTTTACCTGACAGCTAAGAACGTAGTATTCTGTGACTGAAGGTACATTAGGCATTCACAGGATACAGAAGTAAGTGTCGGCCAGTATTGGCCCCAAAAATTAGCCCACCTGGGTTTACCTGACAGCTAATAACGTAGTATTCTGTGGCTGAAGGTACATTAGGCATTCACAGGATACAGAAGTAAGTGTCGGCCAGTATTGGCCCTAAAAATTAGCCCACATAGGTTTACCTGACAGCTAAGAACTTAGTATTCTGTGGCTGAAGGTACATTAGGCATTCACATGATACAGAAGTAAGTGTCGGCCATAAAAGGCCCCAAAAATTAGCCCACATGCGTTTGCCTGACAGCTAAGAATGTAGTATTCTGTGGCTGAAGGTACATTAGGCATTCACAGGATACAGAAGTAAGTGTCGGCCAGTATTGGCCCCAAAAATTAGCCCACATGGGTTTAACTGACAGCTAAGAAGGTAGTGTATTTGATAGCTAGAGGTACATTAGGCATTCACACAGTATACAGAAGTAAGTGTCAGCCTGTATAGGCTCCAAAAATGAGCTCACATGTGTTTAACTGACTGCAAAGAACGTAGTATTTGGTGGCTGGAGGTACATTAGGCATTCACACAGTATACAGAAGTAAGTGTCAACCTGTATAGGCTCCAAAAATTAGCTCACATGGGTTTAACTGACAGCAACGAACGTAGTGTATTTGATGGCTAGAGGTACATTAGGCATTCACACAGTATACAGAAGTAAGTGTCGGCCTGTATAGGCTCCAAAAATTAGCTCACATGGGTTTAACTGACAGCAAAGAACATAGTGTATTTGATGGCTAGAGGTACATTAGGCATTCACAGAATACAGAAGTAAGTGTCGGTCTGTATATGCCCCAAAAAATTAGCTCACATGGGTTTAACTGACAGCAAAGAACGTAGTATTTGATGGCTAGAGGTACATTAGGCATTCACGCAGTATACAGAAGTAAGTGTCTGCCTGTATAGGCCTCAAAAATTAGCCCACATGGGTTTAACTGACAGCAAAGTACGTAGTATTTGGTGGCTGGAGGTACATTAGGCATTCACACAGTATACAGAAGTAAGTGTTGGCCTGTATAGGCCCCAAAAATTTGCCCACATGGGTTTAACTGACAGCAAAGAATATAGTGTATTTGATGGCTAGAGGTACATTAGGCATTCACAGGATACAGAAGTAAGTGTCGGCCTGTATAGGCTCCAGAAATTAGCTCACATGGGTTTAACTGACAGCAAAGAACGTAGTTTATTTGATAGCTGGAGGTACATTAGGCATTCACAGTATACAGAAGTGTCGGGCCTGTATAGGCCCCAAAAATTATCTCACATGGGTTTAACTGACAGCAAAGAACGTAGTGTATTTGATGGCTGGAGATACATTAGGCATTCACAGTACACAGAAGTAAGTGTCGGCCTGTATAGGCCCCAAAAATTAGCCATTCAATGGACATGAAATGCCTTTTATGCCGCTGTATTTAGCGAAGACAAGGACCACAAATTGTTGTGGGTGGATGGCGGTCTGGCAGATATTTGTGGCCTGTCATAAGGAATTTCAATGAAATATGATCTACTGGTCACATGTGCTGAATTCCCCAGAGATCCATGCCTCATTCATTTTTATAAATGTGAGGTAGTCTACACTGTCATGAGCTAAGCAAGTGCGCTTATCGGTCATGATCCCCCCTGCTGTGCTGAACGTCCTTTCGGACAGGACACTGGACGGGGGGCAAGCCAACAGTTCCATTGCAAATTGTGCAAGCTCTGGCCAGAGGTCAAGCCTGCCCACCCAGTAGTCCAGGGGTTCATCACTCCTCAGAGCGTCCACATCGGCCGTTAACCCGATGTAGTCGGACACCTGTCGGACACCTTTTTTTACGCTCCAACATTTGAGCCACAGAAGTCTGCCTTTTTCCAGAACAACGTGATGATGGCATCATGGAAGGTTGAGTGGAGGACAACTGTGAGGAGACAGGAGAAGGAGAAGAGGCTGGACGGTGAGAACCTGGAGTGTGGCTTTGTGGGTTCTGACGGTGTTGCTCCCACTGGGCTCAGGGATGGGATTTCATGTGCCTTCTTAAGGCGGTTGTCCCTAGGTGAGTGTTGGGCTTACTGCGACTTATGCGTTGACTGCAAAGGCTGCAGATGGCAACACTGTTGTCAGCAACGGACACATTAAAAAAAGCCCACACTGCGGAGCCATGTAAAGTCGTCCAGGGAGCGCCAGATGTGACTGTACATGGTTGATGGCTCGCTCCTGATACATTTGCAGTCTGCTTTGTACCTCTTGTGCAATGCAAGTTCTGCCTGCCTCTCCTCCCTATCTGCCTGTCCGCCAGTCCGCCAGTTCTACAAATAATTGGCCAGTAACTGTTGTCACTGTGTGTAGCACAGTTAACACAGCAAGAGGCCAAATTTTTGCAGGACTAAAATACACTCTTAGAAAATTATACTGTTAAATAACACCCCACTTCAATATGTGGTATTGGGGGGCCACTGGTCTATCACAGCAGTTCAAAAAAATTGGCCAGTGAGTTTGGCACTGTGTGTATCAGACTTAACTCAGCAAAAGAGGCAATATTGTTGCAGGACACAAATACACTTGTAAAAGTATATTCAGATAACATCCCACTTCAATCTGTGGTATTGGGGGGCCACAGGTTTATTACACCATTTCTACAAATAATTGGCCAGTAACTGTTGTCACTGTGTGTAGCACAGTTAACAAAGCAAGAGAGGCCACATTTTTGCAGGACTAAAATACACTCTTAGAAAATTATCATGTTAAATAACACCCCACTTCAATATGTGGTATTGCGGGGCACAGGTTTATTACTCCTTTGAAAACGTCATCTGTGACGAAACGTCGTAAGGACACGGCGTACTGACGTCATCTGATCGCGACCAGGAAGTGCGGACGAGCGGAGACCGTCCAGCCGGCGGCCTTGATACACATGCTCCCCATTTCCTCGTTTTCTGTAAGTTTTACTCCTTTTTTATTAAATAAATCGTATGGTTTTACACTATGGAAGCCTTCTCTTTCATTTGGTGGTGATTCCCCTGGCTATATTGGAGTCCTTCGTCCAGGAGTCCACTGCAGGTTCCGTGAAGCTCACCATTCTTATAGGCGAATATACCATCTTCTTAGGGTAAGAGGCAAATCCTATTGGTGAAGGCTGGCATCCTGTCATACCTGATTCTCTTGCTTATTCTGGCTCATTCTGATTTTTCATCTGGTAAGAGGCGAGTGGTATTGGTGGTGGTTATCTACATAGAAGACACATACCTAGGATTCTCCATTCACTTGGGTATTTTCATTTTCACACTGTGGTAAGAGGCGACACCAGCTGTCACAGGATTGTACATATTTAGGATTGCATGTATTTCCAGCTACTTCTGGTAAGGGGTACCTCTTGGTGTCCCATTTAGAGCATTCCTGTACTCTCCCTTCTGGTTATTATACACTGGTGAAGTTCACACTATCCATTCAGTTGTTAGTCACTCACTCTGGTGTATAAGTTCTTCTGTTTGTGTTGGGTTTTACGCTATTGCGTTTTATCTTTTATCCAATACTATTGAATCTACGCGAGATATCGGTTCCAGTCTACTATCAAAGGGACGAGACTTTGCCTTAGAGAACCTGCCTTTTGATTTACCAATTCTACAAATAATTGGCCAGTAACTGTTGTCACTGTGTGTAGCACAGTTTACACAACAAGAGACCAAAATTTTGTAGGACTAAAATACACTCTTAGAAAATTATACTGTTAAATAACACCCCACTTCAATATGTGGTATTGGGGGGCCACTGATCTATCACATCAGCAGTTCAAAGAAATTGGCCAGCGAGTTTGGCACTGTGTGTACCAGACTTAACTCAGAAAAAGAGGCAATATTGTTGCAGGACACAAATACACTTGTAAAAGTATACTCAGATAACACCCCACTTCAATATGTGGTATTGGGGGGGCCATTGGTCTATCACACCAGTTATAATACATTATAAGTGCTTTTGTCACTGTGTGTAGTATTGCTGCAGCAACGCTCAGTCACCACACCTGTCACAATGCTGCACAGTGCACAATAATACTACTAATTCACTATAATATGCTTTCTACAAAGTATATTATACTGTGGATTACCCCCCTCCCCCCCCCCTTTTTAGTGCACTGCACAGCAATACCAAAAAATTTTCAGCCCTTTAAATTACTTTTGTGGACATTAACAGAGCAATTTGTGTGACAGCTGCCGATCTCTAACTGCCCCTAAATCACAGACTGGATACCTGCCCCTAACCTGAAAAGAGACTGGACCTATACCGAAATATCAGCCCTGAAAAAGCAGAATGTGAAATGGCCGACAGCTCAGGTCTATTTATAGGGTAGGGGGCATGTCCATGTGCTGAAATATTTTAATTGGCTGTCCCGTTCCACCTGACGGCTGTGTCATGGGTCAAAGTTCTCCCCAATGTAAACTAATATGGCCGCCGCGAACAACGCCATGTGTTCGCAAATTTTGCGGTAGTGAACAAGCAAAATTTGCCGCGAACCGACCGCCGGGCGAACCGCAAGGCCATCTCTACTCAGGAGTGTAATGATGGTCTATTGATGAGGAGGAGTAGAACATGATATAGAGGTGTTTAACCGCTTGCCGACCGCCGCATGACTATTTACTGCGGCAGTCAGCCCCGTACAGGCAAACCGACGTAGGGCTACGTCGCTTGCCTACGAGCCTCTAGGAGCGGAGCGCACCCCACCGGAGGCACGCTCCTGCCCTCGCTCGTTCCCTGACATGTCCGCGCGAGTGACCGGCGGCTCCGATGTCCGCCGGTCACCCGCGATCTCCCGGTGGAGAGGGAGAAAGGCAGGTGGCTAATGTAAACAAAGCCGCCTGTCATTCTCCCTGATCTAACTGCAGAGACTACACGATCCTGCTATGTAGGATCGTATGTCTCTGTGGTTACATCACTAGCCACGCCCCTTTACAGTTAGAATCATGCCCCTAGGGACACACTTAACCCCTTGATCACCAGTAATGTTAACCCCTTCCCTGTCAGTGTCATTTTTACAGTAACAGTGCATATGTATAGCACTGATTACTGTAGTGATGTCACTGGTACCCCCAAAAGTGTCAAAAATGTTAGTCAGGTGTCCGATCTGTCCGCCGCAATGACGCAGTCCCGCAAAAAAAATCGTAGATCGCCGCCATTACTAGAAAAAAAAAAACAATAAAAATTACATAAATCTTTCCCTTAGTTAGTAAACTTTTGCGCAAACCAATCAAAATACGCTTATTGCGATTTTTTTACCAAACATATGTAGCAGAAAACAAATTGGCCTAAGATGTTAAAAAATTTAGATTTTTACATTTTTTGGGGGGGATTTCATATAAAAAAATGTGAAAAATATTGTTATTTTTTCAAAATTGTCGCTCTTTTTTGTTTATAGCGCAAAAAATTTAAATCGCACAGGTGATCAAATACCACCAAAAGAAAGTTCTGTTTGTGGGGAAAAAAGGACGTCAATTCCATTTGGGTACAGCGCCGCACAACCGCGCAATTGTCTGTTAAAATCACGCATTGCCGAATCGCAAAATAGGCCCTGGTCTTTGAGCAGGAAAATCCTCCGGGGCTTAAGTGGTTAATGCATATTCAGCCAAATAGCTATAAAGGAGCCAGGTAGCCCAGATAGCATAAAATGTATCATACCAACCTTTACACATAGCCATCCACTCTTTTGTCAATTATATCCATCATTTTTTTAAATCTAGTCAGCCCTGCTAGGTATTTGAGCTAATTTCCAATTAATTAAAATTAAACTTATAGCAGCTTTTAAAAGATGCAGCAACATGCATTTTCTTTATAATGACTGATTGGAATAGTAGGCACATGGAGTCTTTTCTTGCCTTTTAAAAGCTATAAGAAAAAAAAAAAAATACTTGGAAGTGTTAAGGGATTGCCTAACTCTAAATTGATTTACAAAATATGTAATATACATAAATCAAAGTATTCTACATTTTTTTTTATTTTTTATTTTTGTTTATAGTAGTATTTGTTTTAGTAGTAGGGTTTTCTTGGAGAAGACATATACAACTTTTATTTAGCTATACTGTGAGCATTTAAAGACTATAACCATGCATTGTCACAATGGTCTTTGAATATATGTAGATTTCAGCAGTGGCTGGGAAAGGGTAGTTCACATTTTTTAAGGTTGTTCTATCGGCTAAAGATGCCTGCAATCTTTAATACCTGATACCTTTTCCTATATATATGTATAACAAAATGTGAGTTATATTATGACTTTATGTGAACCTTTACCCTGTAAAATAAATAACCCATTCCGTTTAAAATAGAAATGAAAGGCAAATGTTTATGTATACATATAAAAAAAAGGTAAATATGATTTTTTATATATATAAGCGATCACATGTTTTCTGAACTCAGCTGCATAAGGGTGGGGATGGAGAAAGAGCAATACACTGATCTCCCCAGTGAAGAGCTGTGCAATGGGGTGTGTCAACACAAGTCTGCCCATTGGAGAAGAGGCTGGTTGTTCTCCCAGCACAGCCAGAAAACTGACTACACTGGGGTAAATATACTTTTTTGCCTAGCAGGCTCAGTTTAAAATAGGAAAGCAGAGGGACTGGCAAGATCACCAGGTAATTCACAAAAGGAAGAAATACAAAAGGAACAGGATAGTTTTAATACAAGTACACGGTATAACAGACACATATCAGGAATATGAAATGTTGGGGTTACATAGTTTGTCAGGTTGAAAAGACACAAGTCCATCTAGCTCAACCAATAAAAAAAAAACAAAAAAAAAAAAAATGAAAACACAACCATACAATCCCATACCCACAGTTGATCCAGAGGAAGGCAAAAAACCCCAGCAAAGCATGATCCAATTTGCTACAGCAGGGGATAAAATTCCTTCCTGATCCCCCCGAGAGGCAATCGGATATTCCCCGGATCAACTTTACCTATAAATGTTAATTACCCAGTTGTATTATATAATATACTCTTATTAGTTTGATTGCCCTTCTCTGCACTTTCTACAGTTCCCCGATATCCTTTCTGAGAACTGGTGCCCAAAACTGAGTTGCCATAGTCCAGATGAGGTCTTACTAATGATATGTACAGGGGCAAAATTATATCTCTCTCTCTCTGCAGTCCATGCCTCTGTTAAACAAGAAAAGACTTTGCTCATTTTGGAAACTGCAGCTTGCATGCTATTATTAAGCTTAGGATCTACCAGAACACCCAGATCCTTCTCCACTATGGATTCCCCAAGTTCTACTCCTCCTAGTATGTATGATGCATGCATATTCTTAGCCCCCAATTGCATAACTTTACATTTATCAACATTAAACCTAATTTCTCACATAGTTGCCCTATGAAACAGTGCATTGAGGTCGGCTTGTAAGTCGGAGACATCCTGTAACAAAGTTTTGACACTGCATAGCTTGGTGTCATCTGCAAAGACTGAAATGGCACTTTTAATCCCAGACCCTATATCATTTATAAATATGTTAAAAAGTAAGGGTCCCAACACTGAACCTTGGGGTACATCACTGATAATCTTAGACCATTCAGAGTAAAAATCATTAAACACTACTCTCTGAATACGGTCTTTTAGACAGTTTTCCAAGCCTGTAGACTTTACCTTACACATAAGCCGTGTGTGGGGGATGGTGTCAAATGCTTTTGCAAAATCCTAGTGTACTACGTCCACAGTCACCCCTCTGTCCAAAGTTTTACTTACCTCCTCATAAAAAGAAATCATTTTTTTTTTCAACTTCTGTCTTTCATGAATCCATTCTCTGTTGCCTAAAATATTTTTTTTCCAGCAAGAACTCATCTATGTGGTCTTTTATTAAACTCTCCAGTATCTTCCCGACTATATAAGTTAAACTAACAGGTCCATAGCTACTTGGTAAAGACTTTGATCCCTTTTTAAATATAGACACCACATTGGCCCTACGCCAATCCAGTGGTGCTATTCCAGTTTTTAACAAGTCTCTAATATTAGAAACAATGGCTTTGAAATGAAAAAGCTCATTTATTTTAGGATCCATGGGTGGATGTCATCTGGTCCAGGTGCTTTATCCACATTTATCCACCTTTATTCTGTCTAAATATTTCTGGACCATATCACTTTTGAGCCATTGTGGACCATTTGGGGCTATGTCACTACCATCCCTATTATGGACATTACCTCCCCTATGCTCCTTTGTATACATTAATACATTTGGCTTCTCTTTGTCCCCAGTCACCCACTCCAGGTTATTTTCTGTTTCAAGTATTTTATTGAAGAATGCAAATGAGTAACAACATTTGACATACAGAACAATGAGAAGAAGTGCAAAGATTGGTAACAGAGTAAAATAAACAACTGTAACTACAGATAAATCGTGAGGGTCGGTAGACAAGGGGCGGTAAGATGGGTGTTTATAAGAGAGTGATGACTGGCGCTGCCAACCCACAGGCACCCCGGAAAGGGAGCACTCTGTGCCAAGGTGGGGAGGCGCAACCAATCAACTGTTGTACTGAAAGGGAACAGTTCCCAAGTTTACAGCACTGTGTGAGAAGAAGCAGGGGGGTGAGAGGGACCTCACGGGTATCCAACCAAACAGAAGAAACATGGGTTACAGTCAGGCAGAATGAGGGAGTAGGTTGAGCACGGTAACCATTAAGCTGTAGGTAAAATCACAAGGTGTCTCCAGGTTATTTTCTAAAGGGCCTAAATGCTCAGACCTGACCTTTTTACTATTAATTTATTTGAAGAATTTGTTGGGGTTTGTCCTACTATCTTTTGCAATCTTTTATTTTGAATTTTTGCATCCTTGATTTCTTTTTACATATGCATTTATATTCTTTGTAACATTTAAATAATGATAGTGTTACTTCATTTTTATATTTTTTAAAAGCTCGGTTCCTATTACTGTATTTATAGCTTTTTTTTAACTTTGGCCGTTAGCCAAATAGGTTTTTTTTTTAGCCTTTTAAACTTATTGCCCATAGAATATACTTTGCAGTGAGTTTGCATACAGTCTTTTTGAAGAATTTCCAAATCTGTTCTGTGTTTATCGATGCCAATATTCCCTCCCAGTTTAAGTCTTGTAGAGCAGCCCTCATCCTTGGAAAATTTGCTTTCTTAAAGTTAAGTGTTTTTATATTTCTGTTTGCATTTGTTGCTTACAGCTAACATTAAATGAAATCATGTTATGGTCACTGCTACCCAGATGTTGTTTTATATGAATATTGGTAATACGCTCTGCATGGTTTGAGATTACCAAGTCCAGCTGAGCATCATTCCTAGCCGGAGCCTCAATAAACACCATAAAATTGTCTTGTAAGGGGTAACGTTCTTTAATGTGCAATCTGTGAATATATTACGAAGAGTGGTTTCCTTCATGGGGATGTATATAAATAAGTCTGACATTGTATTAGGGGATAGTAAGGAGAAATAAACTGAAAAAAAGCAGAACAAATCAGCATTTTACAAAAGCTCCCTATCAGGACAACATTTTTGCATAGTTCTGTTTTCTTTGGTTTAGTTCCTCTTTAAACCAACTTGTGACAGATTGCAACATGAGGAAACCCGCTGTACTATTTAACCACTTAAGGACCAAGCCTATTTCTGCCATTTGTTGTTTACAAGTTAAAAATCAGTATTTTTTGCTAGAAAATTACTTAGCATCCCCAAACATTATATCATTTTTTTAGCAGAGACCCTAGAGAATAAAATGGAGATCATTGCAATACTTTATGTCACACCGAATTTGCGCAGCGGTCTTATAAACACAATTTGTTTTGAAAAAAATACACTTTTTTAAGTTAAAAAAATAAGAAAACAGTAAAGTTAGCCCATTTTTTTGTGTAATGTTGTTAATGATGATGTTAGGCTGGGTAAATTGATACCTAATATGTCATGCTTCAAAAATTGCGCATGCTCATGAAATGGCGACAAACTACAGTACTTAAAAATCTCCATAGGTGACACTTTAAAATGTTTTACAGTTTACCTGTTTAAATTTAAAGAGGAGGTCTTGTACTAGAATTATTGCTCTTGCTCTTGCTCTAACGATTGTGGCCATATCTCACATGTGTTATTTGATTACTGTTTACATATGTGAGTGTGACTTGCATATGTGTTCGCTTCTGCGTGAAGAGAGGGCGCTTTAAATTTTTTTTTATTATTATTTATTTTCCTTTTTATTTTGACACTGTCACGTAAAAAAAAAAAAATTTTGATCACTTATATTTCTGTTACAAGGAATGGAAAGTGGGCCCTAGGAATTAAGAAATATAAAAATGTGCGCTGTGGCAAACAGTCAGCGTGGTTTAAGTTGTGCTACATATTGAGGGCAGCTTAAAGGCGACACTCATAAGCATGCGCTGGTGGGCACTGACGGGGCTGCACTGATTATCAGGACACTGATGATCAGTGCCCTGATAATCAGTTTAAAGATTCTCTGTCAAAATTGCCAGTTACCAGCTCTCCTTTCCCCGTGCTGTGACAGTGCGAGATGAAAGGGCTGCTGGTAACTGACAAGCCTGTTTACATGTGAGCAGTTGTGATTGGACACAGCTGATCACATGGTAAAGGGCCGCTGTGATTGGTCCTTTACCATGATCTGTAATCAGCTGTGTCCTAAAGACACATTGGTCACAGAGCGCGCCCCAGGAGGTGAGCGAGGTGTGATTCTGAGAGGATGTCCATGAAAGCCCTTCCAGAATGAGAGAGCTGTGCTCTGTGTTGTAGCTATCTTTCGGTTGTAGTGAGGTCATGAGGTGCTTAAGAAGCAGTTCTTTGCTGGCTGTGGAATACTCACTTAAAACAGATTTCCTTTTTATTATAATTTTTTTTTTCTTGAATATTATCCAGCATGTATTTGGATTTAGAAACAAGCTTTCATTAGTGGGAATTTGTTGATTGGGTGAACAGTTCCTCATTCAATTATCTTAATGTGACCTTGCTAAGATAAGAGCCTGTTTGGCCTTCTGTTGGCAGCCATCCTGGACATGTGCAGACTGCTGCCTCTTATAAACTCTGATTGCATCATCACTTGCCTTCTGCTTGGGTGTCGCACAGTGATGATGCTGCACACCTGACTATATCTATCACCTGATGAGTTGGAGTCCTTGCTTTTGCAGTCGGTCGAGATCCATTCGTGGTCTCCACAGTGTGGCGCTGTTTGTATCCATGGGTACTTTGTACCTCCTCGGATTCAGTGTTGCCTACTATATCTAGTGAGTATCAAGATGTTTTTGACAAGGTGCGAGCTGGTGCTCTTCCTCCTCATCGTCCGTACGATTGTGCTAAAGACTTTCCCCCTCGTGGCAGGGTATATCCTCTTTAGGTTGTAGAGAATAAGGCTATGGAGGTGTATGTTGCAGATGCACTTGCCCGGGGGCACATTCGCAAGTCCACTTCCCCAGTGGGTGCTGGTTTTTTTCTTCGTAAAGAAAAAGGGGGGTGAGTTTAGACCTTGCATTGAATATAGGGGCCTCAATCGCATCACGGTCAAGAATGCACACCCGATTCCGTTGACTACTGAATTGTTCGACCGCCTCAAGGGAGCAATAGTCTTTACCAAGCTTGACCTAAGGGCTGCTTATAACCTCTTAAGGATCAAGGAGGGCGATGAGTTGAAGACCGTGTTTAATACCAGAACCGGTCATTACAAATCTATGGTTATGCCCTTTGGCTTGTGCAATACGCCCGCTGTCTTCCAGCAGTTCATCAGTGATGTCTTTTGTGATATGTTGCAGCAATGCGTGGTAGTCTATTCAGACAACATCTTGATTTACTTGGACTCCATTGAATTACACTACCTGGATGTCAGACGGGTGCTGCAACGGTTACGTGAGAATGGGCTTTTCTTTAAGCTTGAAAAATGTGAATTCCACCTGTCTCAGGTTGCATAATTTCTGCTGAAGGGTTATCCATGGACCCACAGAAGGTTTCGGCTGTTCTACAATGGCCTAGTCCCAGTGGTCTCCGTTCCATTCTCTCCATTCCATTCAGCATAACCTATCTCATATTTGACCAAGAGGGGCAGCGGTTCCCACAATTGGATGCCCGCTGCCATCCAAACTTTCGTGGCCCTCAAGTTTGCTTTCACTTCGGCTTCTATTCTGTCTCATCCCAATCCTGGTTTACCCTTTCTCCTAGAGGTGGATGTGTCTGAAACAGGAGTAGGCACCCTCCTGTCTCAGCGTTGGACACCTGATGGATCCTTACTTCCTTGTGGGTTCTACTCCAAGAAGCTGTCTCCAGCTGAATGCAATTATGAGATTGGAGACAGAGAGCTCTTGGCCATTATCCTGGCTCTCAAAGAGTGGAGACACTTGCTCGAAGGTTCTTTGGTTCCAGTTCTCATTCTCACTGATCATAAGAATCTGACATATCTCTCAAGAGGCTCACACCCCATCAGGCCAGATGGGCCTTATACTTGTCTCGTTTTAACTATGTTGTCTCCTATTTGCCTGGCTCCAAGAATGTTATGGCTGATGCCTTGTCTCGCCAGTATTCTGAGTTGTCCAGGGAGGACTCCGTGCCGACACCCATCATACCTTCAGATCATATCCTGGCTGCCATCCGCCCTGACTTAACCTCTCATCTTGGGGGACCCAGGCTTGGATCTTGGCTGCCCAACCTGATGCTCCCACAGAGAGACCTGCTGGCAAATGTTTTGTGCCTGAGGGGTTGCGCATCAGACTGTTGTGCACGTACCACATTTCCAAGACTGAGGGTCATCCTGGTAAGAACCAAATGTCCTGGGCTATTTCCCATCCGTTCTGGTGGCCATCTCTCCGCACTGATGTTGCTGCGTATGTGGCTGCTTGTTTGGTCTGTGCCCAGAAAGAATCTCCTCGGCACCTTCCCTTGGGCCTACTGCATCCTATTCCCAATGGGGAATGTCCCTGGTCTCACCTGACCATGGATTTTATTGTGGAACTTCCCACGTCTCAAGGTTACACGGTTATCCTCGTGGTTGTTGACCGGTTCTCCAAAATGTGCCACTGTGTTCTGTTTAAGCGGCTGCCTATCGCTCAGGAGCTTACCTCGGTGTTTGCCAGGGAGGTCTTCCATTTACACGGGTTGCCTAAAGAGATTGTCTCGGACCATGGGAGCCAGTTTGTCTCTATGTTCCGGCACGCCTTTTGCTCCCAGTTGAGTATTCGACTCTCCTTCTCGGCCTACCATCCGCAGTCCAATGGTGCCGCTGAGTGTTCCAACGAAGCTCTGGAGAAATTTCTCCCCTGCTATATTTCTGACCATCAGGACAATTGGGTTGATCTGTTACCCTGGGCGGAGTTTGCCAGGAACTCTGCCATCAACTCGTCTTCTGGAATGTCTCCATTCATGGCCAATTATGGTTCCCACCCGCTGTGTTGTCCAAGTCATTCTTCCCACAGGACATCCCGGCTGTAGAGGATCATCTTTGTGCCCTCTGTTCCTCTTGGGTGCAGATTCAAGAGTCTTTACGGGTCTCTAAACAGCGTCAGAAGCTCCAGGCAGACCAGAGACGTTTATCTGCTCCTTCGTACCAGGTTGGGGTAGAGGATGTGGTGGTCGACCTGTAATCTCAACCTCAGGGTGCCCACTCCAAAACTGGCACCCCATTTTGTTGGTCCTTTTTGCATCCTCCATAAGGTGAACACCGTGGCCTATGCCCTTGGTCTTCCCCCTGGCATGCGTATTTTCAGTATCTTTCACGTGTCACTTTTGAAGCCACTGGTTTGCAATCGCTATACTTCTTCACTTTCTCGCCCTCGTCCCATTCCTGTGGGCAATCATGAGGAATATGAGGTCAGGTTCAATACCTGGTGCACTGGAAGGGTTATGGTCCCTCCGCTGATGTTTATGCTCCCGACCTTCTCTGCGCTTTCCATGTTCGCTTTCCTCAGAAACCGTTTTTTGCTAAACGGAGGAAGGGCAATTGAGGGGAGGGTACTGTCAAGGACTCACCTTGCCCTCCTGTTGGCAGCCATCTTGGACATGTGCAGACTGCTGTCTCCTATAAACTCTGATTGCATCATCACTTGCCTGCTGCCTGGGTGTTGCACAGTGCTGATGCTGCACACCTGACTATATCTATCACCTGATGATTTGAAGTCCTTGCCCTTGCGTTTGTGCTCCCAAGGTGCATCTCTGCTAGCAGTCTTCTGTTCTCCGTGTTCCGCTGTGTATGACCTGGCTTGGCTGACGACTCTCCTGCCCCTTGACCTCGCATCCGCAGACGACCCCGTATCCGCAGACTACCTGCTTCTGGACTTGAACCAGGCTTGAATGACTACCAGCTTCTGGACTTGACCCCAGCTTGTTCCTGATCTTGATTCCTCACTTTTGCTGTGCTTTTATTGTTGTTTGCTTCAACAAACTGGTTTATTTTTCCTGCATTCCTGTGTGGGCTGGTTTCCTGTGACCCTGACAAGAACGCTGGAATCCTCTGAGGAGGGAGGGTGGGGGTACTGGCACTATGTGGAGGAGGGGGGGGCATTGCGCTCAGCAGAGGGAGAGGGGGCACTGGCGCTCAGCGGAGGGAGAGGGGGGCACTGGCACTCTGTGGAGGAGAGGGGGCATTTGCGTTATGTGGAGGGGGGGAGCACTGGTGCTCTGTGAAGGAGAGGGGGCCTTGGCTTTATGCTGAGGAGAGGGGGGCACTGGTGCTCGGTGTAGGAGAGGGGGTATTGGTGCTCTGTGGGGGAGAGGGGGGCACTGGCGCTCTTTTGAGAAGAAGGTGTGACTGGCGCTCTGTGGAGGGAGAGGGGGGCACTGGTGCTTTGCGGAGAGAGAGGGGGGGCACTGTCCCTCTATGAAGGGAGAGGGGGCACTGGTGCTCTGTGAAGGGAGAGAGGGGCACTGGCACTCTGTGGAGGAGAGTGGGCGCACTGGCACTGTGCAGAGGGAGAGTGGGGGCACTGGAGCTTTGCGGATGGAGACTGGGGCAAGGTGCTCTGCTGAAGGAATGGGAGGGGGGAACTGGCACTCTGTGGAGGAGAGTGAAGGCACTGGCACTCTGCAGAGGGAGAGTGGGGGCACTGGCACTCTGTGGACAGGGAGTAGGGGCACTGACACTTTGTGGAGGGAGATGGAGGCACTGGCGCTCTGTGGAGGGAGAGGGCAGTACTGGCACTCTGTGGAGGGAGAGGGGGGCACTGGAACTCTGTGGAAGGAGAGGGGGGCACTGGCACTCTGTGGAGGGAGAGGGGGGCACTGGCACTCTGTGAGGGAGAGGGGGGTCACTGGCACTCTGTGAAGGGAGAGGGGGGCACTGGAACTCTGTGGAGGGAGAGGGGGGCACTGGAACTCTGTGGAGGGGGGGCACTGGCGCTCTACAGAGGGAGAGTGGGGGCACTGGCACTCTGTGGATGGGAAGTGGAGGCACTGGGACTCTACGGAGAGAAAGTGGGGGCAATGGCACTCTGTGTAGGGATGGAGGGGGCACTGAGGGGGCACTGCTAGCGCCCCTTGGGACCCAGGAATTTGCATGTTTTGTTACTCTATGTGGGCAGAGTGTGACGAGGCACATTGTTCCCCATGCTCTTGGGCATTGCACACCCTGCACACATTGATGATATGCCACTGCTCCCGATTGGAATCACTCTAGGGACAAAGGCGAAAATATGGCTTCCCGGAAGAAGTCACAAGGTCACGTGACGCAACGCGTAGGACCCCCGGAAGTGACGTATGAGGAAGAGATGCACATTACCTACACTTGTTTTACCTTACTGCTGACAGTGATTTTAAATGTGAGTTATTGCTATTTTTATTTAACTAAATTTGCTGACATACTACACCATGAGAGGATCCTTGTTTGTACCCCATTTCTGAGAGTACTGCCAGGAGAGTACTGACAGGAGTAGCGGAATTCCCATCCCTAGGATCTTAGGAGACCCCATTCACAGGACCCTGGGACCCCTGGATTGACTCCCCACTCCCCCTCCTTTACCAGAGGACAGACCAGTACCAGGAACCAGGAGAGGGACCCATCCCTGGAACCCTGCAGCCATACTTACCTACAGGCTTTACACAAGAAAGTGACAGGTGAGAGGCCAACCACACGGTTAGGAGGCCCCCTCACGGTCCATCACCTGCACTTTTTTTTTGGAGGTACCCGGTAACGTCTATCTGCACATATACCTCGGATTTATTTATTGTCAGCAGCACCCAGCATTTGGCTTAGCACAAACCACCGTTATCACACCAAATCACAGTGAAGAGACTTATGTTTACTTTCTTCATTCCCAAGATCCTTGTACTATGCACTTTATTTGAACTTATTTATATACCACCACTGCTTTTATCTACAACAAGGCGTACTTACAACTATTACCTTTTGAATATGTGTATTTATGTACCTGTTCTCAAGCTAAAACTATTTTTTGAATACTTGTAAGTATCAGCACGGTCACTTTATACACGTATTACCAGAGGTGGAGAACTTGAGTCACATGACTTGACTTAAGTCAGACTTAAGTCACCAGTTAAAATTAATAAAAGACTCGACTTGACTTTGACTTGGTATTCATGACTTGAGACTTGACTTTGACTTGAGACATATGACTCGAAATGACTTTACTTTTTAAGTTATTAAATATTTGAATTTTCTCAAGATGTGTTAAAGCAAAATGAATGTGCCTGTTATGTTTCTGACACCACAGTCACTTAAAACACCTCAGTGTGTTCTGATTTTTAGGACACTGGCTGTTTAACAATGGAAATACTTAACATTTTTTTATTGACTGTGGTGTTGGAACATGACCAGACAAAGGATTTTGAGCTGTTTGGGCAAAGTGTTTCTTTAATATGCCAAGAAAAAAGCACTAAGAAGTTTTGTTAATGTTGAAAATAAAACAAAACTTTTCCTGACCACTGACTTTTAACTGATTTAAAGGTGAAAATTGGGGTAGATCAGTATTTTGACTTGATTTGTGACTTGACCAAAAAAAAATGACTTGACTTGACTTGCTTGACTTCTAGCAGGGACTCGAATTAACTTGCTTGCTTTTCGCCACAGTAACTTGGGACTTGCTTGACACTTGAAGGTTAAGACTTGAGACTTGCTTGTGACTTGCACATATGTGACTTACTCCCATGTCTGGTATTCACCAGCACCAATATGTTTATTATTTAATTTGTACCTTGTATCAGTGTTTTATCCGTTAGCACAAGGCACTTTGGGCAATCACAGTACTACACACTTTGTGTGCAACCAGTTTTTGCACTATCCACAGCGCTCTACCTTTGCACTGCTATATTTATTGATAATATATCGACATTCTAGTCCAGTGATGGGGAACCTTGGCACCCCATATGTTTTGGAACTACATTTCCCATGATGCTCATGCATTCTGCAGTGTAGTTGAGCATCATGGGAAATGTAGTTCCAAAACATCTGGGGTGCCAAGGTTCGCCATCACTGTATCTAGTCATATACCTCGTTTATCTGCATATTTATTTATGAGAAGATCTGTATTTGTTAACAATGCCTATTCTGATCTATAGAGCTACTTATTTTTGACTGTCTGTGATTAGATACACCGCTTATCACGCAACAGGTAGCGCAGCACTACCCCACACCTTTAATCTATTTGTAGTTTAAGGATAAACTATCAGTGCTAGCTGCAACCTCCCTCTTACTACTCCCCCCAACAACCCCCCTTTTTTCCCCTTAGCGCGAGAGCCTTCTTTGTTTACAATACATTGTATTCCTTTTTTTCACCTTGCAGGTGGATTTCATGACTCTTTTTCACATGTTTTCCAGTTTCCTATTGTAAAAGCTCAAGCTAAAATGTACACATACACATGTCTCCATCTAAAGAATAATTCAAAGAGTATCGTAAAAGAAAAAAATATGCTGTGCTCTTTTTGCATTGCAGGCCCATAGTTCGCATGTCATGTATTACATGTTTATTTGCACAAAAAAAGTGTGTAAATATACTGAATTAATCGTGATGCCATATCTATCCCCATACAAGTCAATAGGAATGTGAAAGCAGCCTGCAGCAGATTAATGCAGTCCAGAGTGGCAACACCCAGGAAACTGGAACCAGACTGTGTAGGCACAGTGAACCAAAAACCCAGTGACAGAATACCTGACTAATAACTAGCAAACAGAATTCAAACTAACAACTAACTATATACAATATATAAAAAATGGGGAACACCGAAAAGCTAGGTAAACTGGAGATGGAAGGAAAAAGATGGGAAGGGGGGCTACAAAACTTGGATCAGGAACAAAGGGGAGCAAGAACAGGATAATGGGTAGCAGTATCTGGCAGCAAACAAAATACTGGAGCAAGAGGCACTTAGTAGGGGAGGACCTAAATACCCTTCGAGCAGCCTGCATTAGATGCAAATTGATTGTCGGGGTCAGCTGGCTACTGGACCTCCACTAGTGGACACTGGAATGACAACCCTCCACCCAGGGAACCACAGTGCCACCAGCAGTTGATCCAGGTCCCGACAGCCCCCCCCCCCTTAAGGAGCGGCCTCTGGACACTCCAATGTGCCACCCTCCAGGGTCCAGAAGCAGGCTGGGTATCTCGCCAACAGAGTCCAGTTGGGAGGTAGGTAGGAATCAGCAAAGTCTGGCAGGGCAGCGGCTCAGGTGTTAGCAAGGTTCAGCTGGGCAGTGCCCAGAGAACCAGCAAAGTCAGGCTGAGCAGCTGTTAGGGAACCAGCTCCAGCTGACTTGACAGTGGGTAGGGGATCTTAACAGGCCAACTTGGCAGTAGACCGCAGATCACCAATAACTGGCTTGGCAGTGGATAGTGGACCACCAACAGCAGGCTTGACAGCAGACCATCAGAGTCAGGCTTGGCAGCAAACAGTGTACCACCAGAGGCAGACTTAGCAGAAGACAGCAGACCATCAGGGGCAGACTTGACAGCAGAAAGCTGACCACCAGAGGCAGGCTTAGCAGCACACTGCAGACCACCGAAGGCAGGCTTGGCAGCAGACAGTGAATCACCAAGGACAGGCATTGAGGTAGGTTGATCCCTATCCGCAGGCATTGAGGCAGACTGAACCCCATCAGCAGGCATTGGGATGGACTAAAAGGGGTGCATAAACTGTGCTAACCAATCAAGTGTATAAGCTGCTGACACAAACAACTGACAAAAAGGTTGATGCAAAGGAAAATAAAATAAAAGTGCAGCGCTACTGGGATGGATTGGGATGGACTAAACTGCATTGGCAAACATTGAAATGGACTGAACCCCATCAGCAGGCAGCAAGGAGGTGGACTGATCCCATTGGCAGGCAGCAAGGAGGCAAAATGGTTCCCATTGGCAGGCAGCAAGGAGGCAGATTGAATCCCAACGGCATGCAGCAAAGAGGTGGACTGGATCCTATTGGCAGACAGCAAAGAGGCAGACTGGACCCCATCAACAGGCAGCATAGAGGTGGACTGGACCCTATTGGCAGGCAGCATGGAGGCAGACTGGACCCACCGGCAGGCAGCATTGATGCGGACTGGACCCCACCAGCAGGCAGCATGGAGGCAGACTGGACCTTACCGGCAGGCAGCATTGAGGCTGACTGGACCCTACTGGCAGTTCCTGGAATCAGGAAGTGGATAGTGGAAAAATTATATGAGTAAAATAGAACTTTAGGTTTTTTTCAGTCCTGCAAGTAGTTGCAAGTTGCTGACCAGATTGTGCTGCTGGCGGGGAAGTTATAACTACTTGGGAGCATAGAGGAAAAGTTAGCAGAAGCAGAGAAAGATGCCTGAGAGGTTGCCATGGGTAACTGTAGGGGCAGCCAGTGGTGTATTTAGGTTTTGTGCTGCCCTAGGCCTGACTAAACTTGTGCACCCCCTAATTTAAATATGCCACACCCCTTCCTGTTTATGACCTGCCCTGTCATCTGTAAACCACAGACCACAACCACAGTCTATCAGTGCCCATCAGCATAGCCACATCAGTTCCCATAAGTTCAGCCTCATCAGTGCCCATCAATGCAGCATTATCAGTGCCGCCTCATTATTGCCTATCAGTGATGCCTATCAGTGCCCATCAGTGCATCATATCAGTGCCGTCCCATCAGTGCTGCTTATCAGTGCCGCTTCATCAGTGGTGCTTATCAGTGCCGCCTCATCAGTGGCCATCAGTGCAGCCTCATCAGTGACCATCAGTGCAGCATATCAGTGCTGCCTTATCAGTGCAGCCTTATTAGTGCCCATCAATGCAGTTTATCAGTACCCACCAATGACACCTCATCAGTTGCCATCAGAGCAGCAGATTAGTGCCCACCAGTGCAGCATATCATTGCCCACCAGTGCAGTATATCAGCGCCCATCAGTGCAGAATATCAGTGCCCATCAGTGCAGCATATCAGCGCCCATCAGTACTCATCAGTGCAGCATATCAGTCCCGCCTAGAGCTGCACGACTAATCGTATGAAAATCGCGACCTCCATTCACCCCCCCCCCTGATCTCAATCCCCAATTTTCACGATTCTCAGTGCAGTCATATGGGTTGATGATACATAGCAAGACATCCCAAGTCTTCGGCATGGGGGCTGCGGCTGTCTGACACCCGGGCTCTGTCATTATTATCATGACTGAGGAGAGGGTAATCCATGACAGAGGAGGGGGGGGGGGGGTTATCCTAGTCACAGTTTGATTTCAAATGGTTAATCAAAAAATATATATATAGTTATCTTTAAAATAAAAAAAGATTTGGAGAATTCGGGATCTTCATTCTAAGCAAAAAAATTATGATTCTCATTTTTTGCCAGAATTGTGTAGCTCTAGTCCTGCCTTATCAGTGCCACCTCATCAGTGGCCATCAGTGCAGCCTTATCAGTGCCCATTAGTACAGCCTTATGTCACTGGATTAGTAAGATTACTCCTTTCTTTTAGGATATTTGGACTTGTGTTTGCTGCCACTGATTGTAATCATAGGATTATTTCACTTACAGTATTTGTATAATAAATAGGAAGTCCAAAGTCATTATACAAATAAGTGAAATAATCAGTGGCAGCAAACACAAGTCCAAATTTCTTATAAGATCGGAGTAATCTTACTAACCCAGTGACATATTGCGATAACACATATGATATCATATACAATTAAAAGTCTTAATTGTATATGATGCAATTCAGTATGCTTGCTCAAGAACAAGAATCTTTAAAGAAATTAAATGATATTATTGACAAGATCCCTGCCATACTTGGGGGCAGAGGAGAGTAGGAGGAGCATTAGGCTGCAGTGCCACACTTATGAGCATTGGCGGCCGTCGGGTCAGTTGTGTTAAGTGTGGTCCGTGGCCTGCAGTCTGTCCGAATGCCTTCACCCGCCGGTATTATCATACCAGCAGGTAGCAGTGTGACCGACCGCTTTATGGGGGTGCCAGGCTGATTTTTCTCCTGGACCCTGCCCTCTAGGCCAATTTGCCCCATAAGACTGGCACTATACTAAAAGTGTAGAACAAGCCAGTGGGGACCCTTTTTGTGCGGGAGCAGAGAGGAGGCTGTTTTTTTTTTCCGTGCGGTGTGCAGCTTTTTTGCTGCCCCCTGCAACGAGCCACCCTAGGCCTGGGCCTTATTGGCCTAGGCCAAGATACAGCACTGGGGGCAGCCCTCAATGGTTTAAATGCAGGGTTAGTGTGGTTAATGAAAGCAGAGTAGAGTACTGGTATACAGGAGGTAAGGAACAATTAGTAGCAGCTGTGGTTGCTAAGGGTATTCTTAATGTTTAGAGGCAGATCTGAGTTGGTGTGAAATAACTGAAACTTGGGATAATATCTCTGACCAGGCTTGGAGCAATAGCTCAAGAATGTTACAGTTCCCTTTTCTGACCAGGGAAAGCACATTAGTAACATAATCTAAAAGGAGCCTTGGTGAACAAGCTGAGTAAGATATTTGGGGATTACCGAAAAGCAGGAAAAACTGGAGATGCAGGAAGCAGATGGGAAGGGGGAAACATAACTGGAATCAGGAACAAGAAGGAGCAGGTACAAGGCAGCTGGATGCAGGATACAGCAAACAGGTCAGGATCAGGAACAAGGTAATGGCCAGCAGTATCTGGCAGCAAGCAAAACACTAGAGCAGGAAGCACTTAGTAGGGGAGGACCTAAATACCATTCCAGCAGCCAGCATCAGGAGGAAACTGATTACTGGGATGTGCTGGTTGCTGGGAGACACCTGCTGGTGGACACTGGATTTAGAACCCTCCACCCAGGGAACCACAGTGCCATCAGCAGTTGATCAAGGTCCTGACAGGAGGTCATAAGGAGGTTAATTTCAGATCAAATGCACATGTCAATGAACTCTGAATGATGTCAGAAGTACCTCAACACACCAGTCAAACCAGACCCTATATCTGACAGGGAATTAAGATCATATTCATCAGATCTCTCAGAGTTATATTAAAGCATAAAGGAAATTCAATAAAGGTGCATAATCCTAGATGAAGAGATAAACAATAGATTAAAGTGGTTGTAAACCTCAGACATCAAATATGAACAAAGCACATCATTCTATAGTGTGTACTTGTCAAGTATTTTGAAAAGAAAAAACACATTAACAATTGTATTCATAGATTGTAACAGCTCCTTCACTGCAATTAATATACTGATGAGCAGAGTTCTTATATGTGTTTGATCTAATGCCATTGACCGAAAAGCAGCTTACCAATCAGTAAGTATGGCTGACTTTTTGTATGCTTGCTCAGGGGACTTAAAAATGACCAAAGCTAGGGGACCAGTGGGCCAGACAGACGGCCAGCATTTTCTGAAGGAGGTCAGCAATAGCGGCCTACATATCTCACTTAGAACAGATTTCCTTTCATTTTTTAGTTTTAAAGTGTGCTACTCTTCTGGTAAACAGAAGGGGGCTCTGTTGACCAAATATCCGCATTTGGCACACTAATGCAGCAAATAAATGTAATTGAAGGTGTGAAATGGTGTAGGTCAACAAAGTCAGCAGCCTTCAAGTGACACATATTTTTTAAAGATGCAAAATATCTTTTGCAAGATGTAAAAAAATAGACTAGATGAACTAATAATAGTCTTTATTGCAAATACAGGGTAGATGAATAAATCTTTTAATAACACAGTGATAAATGACACCACAACATGTCAGCACTTGGGACTCATAAATCATCATTATTTAAAATTAATACCAAGGGAAAAGTAAAGACAAAATATGCTATAATCTGTGCCTTAATTGCAATTGTCGGCACACAACTGAAATTATTTAGGTAATGCAGCACAGTGGTGAAGTGGTTAGCACTTTCACCTAGCAGCAAGAGGGTCACTGGTTCAAATCCCAACCACGACAATATCCTGCCTGGAGTTTGCATGGTCTCCCTGTACCTGCGTGGGTTTCCCCCCCACACTCCAAGGACATGCTGGTAGGTTAATTGGATCCTGTATAAAAAAAAAAAAAAAAAAATTGGCCCTACTGTGTATGTATGTGAGTTAGGGACCTTAGAGTGTAAGCTCCTTGAGGGCAAGGACTGATGTGAATGCAGGGCCGGATTAAGAGCATCATGGGCTTGGTGCTGAGGATTTTGAAGGGCCTTAAGGGCCGTGCCTTGGCATGCACCCAGAGGAGGAAGGGTGCAGCCATGCATGCCTAATTCCACATGGGATGCTGTCTCTGAAGCCCATAAACACATCCATGCATCGGCAACTGTCCCTCCTTGTCCGGCCTTCGTGCTGTGTGGGGAGGTTCTGAGGGAGCTGCCTGGGGAAGCGAGCATAGAAGCCAGACTTCTGTGTTTACAAGTGACAGAAGAGCCGTAACAGTGAATATGGCCAACCCGGGGCCTATATAAAGGTAGGGGCCTGGAGCTGCAGCTCTAATAGCCCCTACGTTAATCTGGCCCTGTGTGAATGTACAATGTATATGTAAAGCGCTGTGTAAATTGACAGCGCTATATAAGTACCTGAAATAAATAAATAATGCTGTACAACTAGGCGATGAGATGCAGATTACAGCAGTGGTAAGCTAAAATGAATTATCAGCAAGGAGCATTATGTCTTCTAATAGCATTGAGTAAATTAATGCAATTCTAAATTATATAAGTAGGATAAGTATAGGTAGATATATTCTCTAAATGTATAACCACTTACGGACCGTCCACTGTGTATTTACGTCGGTACTTTGACGTTAAATACCGGGGTTATGGCAGCAGATAGCTGCCATAACCCCCGTATTTTTATAAACAGTGGGCGGTCCGCTTTAACATAAGGTCCCAGCGTCGGATTTGCCACAGGATGACCTTTGTGGGCGGCGGGTGAGGTGTCCCCTCCTGGAGCCGTCAGAGAAAATGATCCGATCTCCTCTTAGGCAGGAAGTCGGGTGAGGGCAAGACAGGGCTGGCCTGGACAACCGGGATATCAGGGCCGCTTTAAGATGGGGCCGCTTTAAGCATTGGGACCGCGCTGCGGCTGCGCTGTGATGGCCGCTGCAGTCCCGGCCCCCGCTGTGCTCCAGTGACGGATACACTCTTAGAGTCTTTCCTACGTCAGCCGCTATGAGCGGCATGACGTCACATCCGGCGGGATCGGCTGCGTGGCGGTGGATCATCTGACTGTCTGCATGACGGTCACGGCGCCGATCCCTCCCACACCACACAGACGCCAGCAGCAGCATGATCGCAGCCAGGTCACACTGTCTGACTGAGAGTTACTGAAGGAGGAGCGGAGCAGAGCAGAGCCTGAAACAGCACAACCAGGCAAGATTAAATGGGCTGGGGCCTGGGGGACCTCGTCCTCTTGCATTTGGGGGGGAGAATCAGCATATTAGGACCCCTAATGCTAACCTACCCCTTCCCCCTAATACAATGCTGACCCGCCCCCCCTCATACAATGCTTATCTGCCAGCCCCCCCTGGGGCCTCCTCCCCCTAATGCAATGCTGATCCCCCCCTCCCCCTAATACAATGCTGTTTCCCTCCTCCTAATACAATGCTAACCCCCCTCCCCCTAATAAAATGATGACCTCTCCCTAATACAATGCTGACCCCCCCCCAAAATTTAGGGGGAGGGAGGGGAAACAGCTTTGTATTAGGGGGAGGTCCGCACAGCCTCTGACATCTCCTGTACCATGTCCGCACAGCCCCTGATATGTCCTGTACCATGTCCACACAGCCCCTGACATGTCCTGTACCATGTCCACACAGCCCCTGACATCTCCTGTACCATGTCCACACAGCCCCTGACATCTCCTGTACCATGTCCGCACAGCCTCTGACATATCCTGTACCATGTCCGCACAGCCTCTGACATCTCCTGTACCATGTCCACACAGCCCCTGACATGTCCTGTACCATGTCCACACAGCCCCTGACATATCCTGTACCATGTCCGCACAGCCCCTGACATCTCCTGTACCATGTCCGCACAGCCCCTGACATCTCTTGTACCATGTCTGCACAGCCCCTGACATCTCCTGTACCATGTCCGCACAGCCTCTGACATGTCCTGTATCATGTACGCACAGCCTCTGACATCTCCTGTACCATGTCCGCACAGCCCCTGATATGTCCTGTACCATGTCCACACAGCCCCTGACATGTCCTGTACCATGTCCACACAGCCTCTGACATGTCCTGTACCATATCCATGCAACCCCTGACATGTCCTGTACCATGTCCACACAGCCCCTGACATGTCCTGTACCATGTCCGCACAGCCCCTGACATGTCCTGTACCATGTCCGCACAGCCTCTGACATCTCCTGTACCATGTCCGCACAGCCTCTGACATGTCCTGTATCATGTCCGCACAGCCTATGACATCTCCTATACCATGTCCACACAGCCCCTGACATGTCCTGTACCATGTCCGCACAGCCCCTGACATGTCCTGTACCATGTCCGCACAGCCCCTGACATGTCCTGTACCATGTCCGCACAGCCTATGACATCTCCTTTACCATGTCCGCACTTTTACCACTTTTAATTAGAATTTGCTCTTTTATATATAAAGCCCTATATGCTTTCATATCTATCTTATCTATGATAGTATACTCTTCAAATTTGCTTTAAAATGCATGGTTTTCCCTTTTATGAACAAGAAAATAATGGCATTATGCTGTTGGGCCGGTAGAATAATGCTATGGGGCTGGTATGAAACTTCTTCCAGGGCTGAATTTTATTCCCAGTCCGGCCCTGGGGCAAGATGGCCCCCACAAATGTTTACATTCCTTGTAATAGGAATAAAAGTGATCAGAAAATATTTTTAAAAGGACAGTGTAAAAAAAAAAAAAAAAAAAAAGATAAAATAAATAGGAAAAAACAAAAAAAAATTAAAGCCCCCATCCCCGTTCTCACACGCAGAAGTGAACTCATACAGAAGCCTCGCCCACATATGCAAACCACACATGTGAGGTATCACTGCGTTTGTTAGAGCGAGAGCAATCATTTGAGCCCTAGAACTCCTCTGTAACTCCAAACTAGTAACCTGTTTTAGAGTCCATTCACACTGCCACAACTTGTGTGCCCTCAAGTTGCCCCAAGTCGCTTGACATAACAAATCCCATGTAAATCAATGAGAGCCGTCTTAATTGGCACTACTGAAGTCGCTCAGACTCCAGAAAAGGGTCCTGTACTACTTTGAGGCAACTTGTATCCGACTTGTCCCAATAGACTTCAATGGGAGTCGCCTCCAAGTCGGATCCTTATCTTATTTGAAGCGACTTGTGATCCGACTTTGCAAGAAGAAGAAGGAAAATTAGCCAGGCATTCCCCACATTGCAGCCATGCCTACAGTTCCTATATACCATTATCTCTGCCTGGTCTGTGTGAGTGGCAGTGGTGGACACTGATTCGTGGCACTGTGTAAGATTCTGGTACCTTCGGTACCCTTCCAGCCCATTTCTTCCGCATATAGCTACCTGTCCCTTTAACTCTCATGACGTCATCACTAGGCGCCGCTCTGAGCGGCTATTTCAATCGCTGGCTTTCACTCACAAGGTGTTCGTGCAAACCGCTTGTTATACAGCCTTGTCTGACGCTGCCGAAGCCTCCAGCTATTTCCCCAGTATCTGGATAGACCGGAGTCTCGCTACTTGATCCTGTATCTCGCTACTGATCCTGTATCTCGCTACCTGATCCTTATCTCATTACCGGACCCCTCATCTCTCTAAACCAACTAGTGATAAGTACCCCACAGGGGATTCCTTCCTATCAACTTACACTATCTACTCTTGCATACTAAAGACTGTTGCTATCTATGCATTACTATTTCTATCATCTGCACTGTTACATAGATTGCTAGCTCTTGAGTCTACTACCATCTATATCCTTGCACTGAGTTAGCAATTCCTGTACACTTCATCTGCTGTCCCCTACCACCTGTTATTTGTACATGATTGCTAACCTATCTGCATACTATCTATCACCATCTGCTAACACTCCTGAACATTACTATTGAGTGCACATCATTGCTATCACTACTCACGCCTGTCCTTTCAGCACATCACCTCTATACTATCGTATACAACCTATCACTCCAGGAACATCTTATCTGAGTGTTTGTATATTTGCATGCTGAGGCAGGCTGGGCCACAATGATGAGTCTGGAGAGTTGGATATGGTAATTCAACACATCTCTACACGACTACTGAGTGGAAATTCTGCAGCTGCAAATCCAGTTCACTAAACAAACGCCGGAGCGTTACAGATTGCACGAACCAGAAAAAAAAATGGATTCAGCAGAATTAGCCACTCATGTGTTACAACTAACACAAAAGGTAGTTGCATTAATCCTTTCCCTTGCCGAAGTGAAAAATGAAAATCAGACTTTGAGACAGCAGATAGCCCGTGTTTCACAGCTCACTGCTGCTCAACCTCGTGAGCCCAAAATAAACCCTCCTCTAGTGTTTACAGGTGATCGGAAAAAATTTAGTGAATTTAAAAACGCATGTCAATTGCTTTTTAATTTAAAACCTCGTATTTACACTACAGACCAAATTAAAGTTTGCACCACTATCTCATACTTGTCGGGTGATCCACGGGCTTGGGCAGACTCTCTCTTTGAGAAAAATGACCCTCTTCTTAACTCCTATCCTGTATTCTTAGCAGAACTCGCTAGCTTATATGAAGACCCAAATAGGCAGAGTACTGCTGACAGCCAATTGAGGGCTTTAAAACAAGGAAGGAGACCTGTTGAAGACTTCGTAGCAGAGTTCAAAAGATGGACCCTTGATTCAGGGTGGAATGATGCATCTTTGCGAACCCAGTTCAGACTCGGGTTATCAGAAGCCGTTAAAGACGAGCTCGCCCGAGCGGATTTACCTGACACTTTGGATGCCTTAATACAACTCAGCATCAATATTGACAGGGGACTGCGAGAAAGAAAGGCTGAGAAAATGGGAGTACCATTATCCAATCCTTCTCGGGTTTCGCCCGTTGACCCTACTCCTATGGAGGTAGGAACCATACGCCCACCATTATCGTCTACTGAACGAGCCAGGAGAAGATCTGAAAATCTCTGCATGTACTGCGCCTCCCTGGATCATTTGATAAGCGTCTGTCCCCTTGTCCGCAGAAAAGAGGGTGAGTGTTCACATGTCTTGCTGGGGGGATTAACGACTTCTTTTTCTAATCCCTATCTTTTTATTCATTTGACCTTACAGTGGGACCACAATAGGATCCCCACCAAGGCTATGATCGACACAGGATCTTGTGGGAACTACATTGACACTAGTTTTGTTGCTTTAAATAAAATACCTATTATTTCAAAATCTAAACCTGTCTCTGTTAGTTTTATTAACGGTATTCCATTATCTTCTGGTCCAATTACCAATCAGACACAAGCACTCCTTGCTACTGCTAACGAGTCTCATGCTGAGACCACCACTTTTGATGTATTACCTTCACCACATTTTCCCATTATTTTGGGACTTCCCTGGTTACACATACATCAACCAATCATTGATTGGAAAACACAGACTCTCACTACTGCGAGACCACGTGTAACCTCCAATCATATAAAAAAAATCCTGTCCATGGTGTCAGATGAAATTTCACCAGCACCATGTTATCAGGATCTATCAGAAGTCTTCCTTGAGAAAAATGCTCAAGTATTGCCTCCCCATAGGGACTACGATTGTTCTATTGATCTACTCCCTAATAGTAAACTACCTTTCGGTCATGTTTATCCTCTTTCTCAGGATGAACTTTCTCATCTCAAGGAATACTTGGATGAGAATTTAGCGAAAGGGTTTATTAGACCCTCTACTTCTTCCACAGCTGCAGGACTTTTCTTTGTCCGCAATAAGGATTTAAGTCTCAGGCCTATTATTGACTATAGGCAATTAAATACCATTACGATAAAGGATCGCTATCCTTTACCTCTCATTCCCGAACTCATTGAACAAGTGCGCGGAGCTACCTACTTTTCAAAATTGGACCTAAAAGGGGCATACAACCTCATCCGAATCCGTAATGGGGATGAGTGGAAGACGGCATTCAGAACCAGATACGGATTATTCGAATATCTAGTGATGCCTTTTGGGTTGTGTAATGCTCCCGCAGCATTTCAGCGATTCATAAATGACATCTTCAGAGACTTACTTGATGTTTGTGTTGTGGTATATCTGGATGATATACTCATTTATTCTCAGTCCTTGTCCGAACATGTAAGACATGTAAGACTTGTGCTATCCAGATTACTCGCACACAATTTATACGTAAAATTGAAAAAATGCCTATTTCATAAGGAAGAAGTACTATTCCTAGGATACATTATATCTAAGAACAGTATCAAGATGGATATGAGCAAGATATCGTGTATACTGGATTGGCCTGTACCAACAACTCGTAAGGCATTACAACGATTCCTTGGATTTTCAAACTTCTATAGGAAGTTCATCAAGAACTTCTCTTCTATTGTGAGACCGCTCACACAACTTACAAGTGTAAAGAAACCATTCAAATGGTCTGAAGAAGCAAATAAAGCTTTCCGCTTGTTAAAATCAAGCTTCACTTCTGCTCCCATACTACGCCATCCAGACCCATCCCTCCAATACATCCTGGAGGTAGATGCGTCAAATATGGCTGTAGGAGCAGTTCTTTCCCAACGACCAACGAATACTTCACCACTCCACCCAGTTGCTTTTTTCTCTAAATCACTAAGTAGCCCAGAGGTGAATTACCCAGTGGGTGAAAAAGAGTTGCTTGCCATAAAACTGGCACTAGAAAATTGGCGACATTTACTTGAAGGTACTCGATTGCCAATACTCATATATACAGATCATAAGAATCTCCAATACCTTCAGACCAACAAGACTCTTTCCCACCGGCAGGTACGTTGGTCATTATTCTTCCTAAGATTCAACTTCCTAGTGACCTACACGCCTGCAGACAAAAACAAAAAAGCGGATGCGCTATCACGGCTAACCGAACATAACTGCGCCGAAATCCCTTCACTTCCTATAATACCCCATGACCGTATTATTGGTGTTGTTCGTTCCTTGAAGGAAGAGATTCTGCACAGTATAGGACTGGATTCACCACAACCACAACTAAGTGCTGATGCAGAAGGCTTCCTCTACTTAAACGACAAACTCTACATACCTCCTGGTATACGTACCAAGATCTTGGAATTATCACATGACGTACCTATGGCAGGACATATGGGTATGACTAAGACATTCAATTTGCTCACCAGGCAATTTTGGTGGCCTGATATGAAGACGTCTGTACAAAAATTTGTTTCCTCATGTGACATCTGTGCAAGGTCCAAAATTGACACTACAAAACCATCTGGTCTACTTTGCAGTCTACCAATACCCAAAGTTCCATGGGAAGTTGTGTCCTTAGACTTTATAGTAGAATTACCACCTTCCAAAGGATTTACTACCATTCTAGTGTCAGTGGACCATCTGACAAAGATGGCACATTTCATTTCTATTCGCAGACTACCTTCATCTAAGGAAACAGCGGAATCATTAGTGAAACATGTGTTCAAGCTACATGGAATTCCAAAGACTCTTTTATCTGACCGAGGTTCACAGTTCATCTCCAAGTTTTGGCAAGCTCTATGTCATATACTACGAATGGAGCGAAAACTTACTTCTCCCTACCACCCTCAGACCAATGGACAAACTGAAAGAGTCAACCAGTGCATTGAACAATATTTGCGTTGCTACACCTCATACCTACAGGATGATTGGGTGGACCTCCTCCCTCTGGCAGAATTTGCTTACAATAACGCAACCCACAGTACTACTAAGCAAAGTCCATTCTACCTAAACTATGGGTTTCATCCCACACTTCTTCCACCACGCATCCTGCCATCAAGTAACCCAGTAGCCTCTGACTATCTTACCCAAATAAAAGACTCTCTGGGTTTACTTAACACCACCATCTCACATGCTCATAGCCAACAAAAAAGGTACTACGACATCCGTAAAAGACCTTCTCCTCAATATGCTATTGGGGATCTCGTTTGGCTATCTACGAAAAAATTAAGGTTAAAGATCCCCAGTAAAAAGCTTGGGCCTTTGTTTCTAGGACCTTTCCCAATTGAGAAGCTCATTGGGAGAGCTGCAGTTCAACTCACCTTACCGGCAGATCTTAAAATACACCCCATCTTTCACGTGTCGCTACTGAAACCACATGTTCCCAACCAAGGAATAAGACCTACCATCTCGCCTCCACCTCCAGTACAAGTTGAGGGCGGAGAAGAATTTGAGATTAAGGAGATTTTGGATTCTCGTATCCACAGAGGGAAACTCCAATTTCTCATAAGATGGAAAAACTATGGACCCCAAGACGACAACTGGTTGGATACTTCTGACGTTTACGCTCCCAGGCTTATATGAAGGTTCCACTCCAAATACCCGGAGAGACCAGTGCTATAGGCCTTCCGGAGCCGGCCTTAAGGGGGGGGTACTGTAAGATTCTGGTACCTTCGGTACCCTTCCAGCCCATTTCTTCCGCATATAGCTACCTGTCCCTTTAACTCTCATGACGTCATCACTAGGCGCCGCTCTGAGCGGCTATTTCAATCGCCGGCTTTCACTCACAAGGTGTTCGTGCAAACCGCTTGTTATACAGCCTTGTCTGACGCTGCCGAAGCCTCCAGCTATTTCCCCAGTATCTGGATAGACCGGAGTCTCGCTACTTGATCCTGTATCTCGCTACTGATCCTGTATCTCGCTACCTGATCCTTATCTCATTACCGGACCCCTCATCTCTCTAAACCAACTAGTGATAAGTACCCCACAGGGGATTCCTTCCTATCAACTTACACTATCTACTCTTGCATACTAAAGACTGTTGCTATCTATGCATTACTATTTCTATCATCTGCACTGTTACATAGATTGCTAGCTCTTGAGTCTACTACCATCTATATCCTTGCACTGAGTTAGCAATTCCTGTACATGATTGCTAACCTATCTGCATACTATCTATCACCATCTGCTAACACTCCTGAACATTACTATTGAGTGCACATCATTGCTATCACTACTCACGCCTGTCCTTTCAGCACATCACCTCTATACTATCGTATACAACCTATCACTCCAGGAACATCTTATCTGAGTGTCTGTATATTTGCATGCTGAGGCAGGCTGGGCCACAATGATGAGTCTGGAGAGTTGGATATGGTAATTCAACACATCTCTACACGACTACTGAGTGGAAATTCTGCAGCTGCAAATCCAGTTCACTAAACAAACGCCGGAGCGTTACACACTGATACGTGGCACTGATATTATTATTAGAGCAGGGATGTGACTCCGCTCCTTTTATGCCAGGGTGACAGAACTCATCCATGTCAGGGTGACCGCCATAAGAAAAAGATAATTTTTCTTAGAATTATTATTAGAGCAGGGATGGGACTCCGCTCCTTTTATGACAGGGTGACAGAACTCATCCATGTCAGGGTGACCGCCATAAGAAAAAGATAATTTTTCTTAGAATTATTAGTAGAGCAGGGATGGGGCTCCGCTCCTTTTACACCTGGGCGTTTTTGTTTCAGGCGTTTATTGGGCTTTTTTGTGGACGTCTTTGGAGGCAGGCATGACATCTGAACTTCTGTGTAGGGGTATATATACACACACATATATGTATATATACACATACACACATATAGGTGTGAAAGGAGCGGAACCCTATCCCTGCTCTACCGAAATTATTTGCAGGGATGGTGTTACCCTCCTTTCACACCTATATGTGTGTATGTGCAGCTATGTCCAAACTATGGCCCTCCAGCTGTTCAGGAACTACAATTACCATCATGCCTAGTTAAGTCTGTGAATGTCAGAGACTTACAATGCCTCATGGGAATTGTAGTACCTGAACAGCTGGAGGGCCATAGTTTGGACACCCCTGGTGTATGTGTATATATACATATATGTGTGTGTGTGTATATATATACCCCTACACAGAAGTTCAGATGTTATGCCTGCCTCCAAAGACGCCCAAAAAATGCCCAATAAACGCCTGAAACAAAAACGCCCAGGTGTGAAAGGAGCGGAGCCCTATCCCTGTGCTACTAAAAATTATAAGAAAAATTATCTTTTTTTTCTGGTTCTGGACATGCTACAGAGCTGAAACTTCACAGGTACGCTTTTTAGACCTCCTCAGACACTAAATCCAAAGAAATCTCTTTTTTTTTCAATAATTTTTTCAATAATTGTCTCTCTATCAAAAACGACAATTTTTAAGAACTTTTTTTTGTGTGATTGAGCATGACCCAGAACCATCATATTCTGATTGGCCAAATACAAAGTCGTACAAAGTCATCTATCATACAAGTCGCGCTGAAAGTCGCGCTAACAAGTCGCCCCTTATGAGGCGACTTAGAGGTCGCGGTAGTGTGAACCGGCTCTAAATGTTTAAATTGTCGCCTATGGGGATTTTTAAGTACCAATGTTTGTCGCCATTCTACGAGCGTGCGCAATTTTGAAGCATGACATGTTGTGTATCTATTTACTTGGCGTAACATTATCTTTTACATTATAGAAAAAAGTTAGGGTAACTTTACTATTTTCTGATTTTTTTTTTTAAAAAAGGTGTTTTTTTCCACAATAATTGAGTTTGTAAGACCGCTGCAAAAATACAGTGTGATAAAAAATATTGCAACGATCTCCATTTTATTCTCTATGGTCTCTGCTAAAAAAAAATATATAATGTTTGGGGGTTCTAAGTAATTTTTGTGCACAAAAAAAAAAAAAAGATTTTAACTTGTAAACCACAAGTGTCAGAAATAGGCCCGGTCCTTAACCACTTGCCGACCGCCGCAAGTACATATACTGCGGCGGTCAGCCCCGTGCAGGCAAAGTGACGTATGGCTTGCCTGCGAGCCAATAGGGGGCGAGCGCGTGCCGCGGGGGGCGCGCTCCCGCCCCCCCCTCGTTCACTGTCATCCCTGTGCGAGTGACCGGCGGCTCGGATGTCCACCGGCCACTTGCGATCTCCCGCTGCAGAGGGAGAAAGGCAGGCGGCTAATGTAAACAAAGCCGCCTGTCATTCTCCCTGGTGTACCTGCAGAGATCATACGATCCTGCTATGTAGGATCGTATGTCTCTGTGCTTACATCAAAAGCCACTCCCCTTTACAGTTATAATCACGCCCCTAGGGACACACTTAACCCCTTGATCACTAATAAAGTTAACCCCTCCCCTGCCAGTGTCATTTTTACAGTAACAGTGCATATGTATAGCAAGGATTACTGTAGAATGGTCACTGGTACCCCCAAAAGTGTCAAAAATGTCAGTCAAGGGTCCGATCTGTCTGCTGCATTGTCGCAGTCCCGCAAAAAAAATTGCAGAACGCCGCCATTACTCGTTAAAAAAAAAAAAAAACAATAAAAATGACAAAAATCTTTCCCTTAGTTAGTAAACGCAATAACTTTTGCAATTTTTTTTTTACCAAACATGTGTAGCAGAAAACAAATTGGCCTAAAATGTTAAAAAATTTTGATTTTTACATTTTTTTTGGGAATTTCATATAAAAAAATGTGAAAAATATTGTTATTTTTTTCAAAGTTGTCCCAATTTTTTTTTGTTTATAGTGCAAAAAGTAAAAATCGCACAGATGATCAAATACCACCAAAAGAAATCTCTGTTTGTGGGAAAAAAAGGGCGTCAATTTCATTTGAGTATAGCGTTGCACGACCGCGCAATTGTCCGTTAAAGTCACGCAGTGCCGAATCGCAAAATAGCCCCTGGTCTTTGAGCAGCCAAATCCTCCGGGGCTTAAGTGGTTAAGTGGATAATTCAGCAAGGAGTATTTTGTCTTCTAATAGCATTGAGTAAATTAATGAAATACTAAATTGTATAAGTAGGGTAAGTATAGGTAAATATATTCTCCTAAAATGTATAATTATGGTAGAAGAGAGTTAATGGCCTAAATTTTAAACAGTTTTTGGTCAGACTTGTTATCCCTTCTCCATTAATGAGTTTCTAAGTCATGCTTATAAAATATTACGTTGCACCTCCCAACTTTAGAACTTGTGAATGAGGGACACTTCATTCACACAATTCACAGAGAGAGTGACCTGCGGTGTGCTATGCACATCGCAGTAAAAAGCGGGTGTGGTTAAATCACAGCAGCTTTAAAGGGAAAAATCTTCCTGAGCACCCAGGGTGTTACTTGGGTTGGAAAAAAACCCTGAACCTTTGGACACCTCAGGGACAGTAATAATACAGTGCGTGCACCACGCAGTGGCAAACAGTGGGTGTGGCCAAACTGTTAACAGCGAGAGGGACTTAGGGAGCATGGTTAAACAAAACCCAGGTTTTCTTGTACCAATAAAATGTGTTTTGATTGCTGTTCCACAAGCAAGACTCTCATAAACAGATACAATATAATGCTTAGCACAATCATTAAAAAAACCAAAAAACACTGAAAATAGAGAGAGAGAGAGAGAGAGCTAACACTGTCTGAGCGTACCTTAAAGCCCAAATCCAAGCATTTTTTCTTTTCCCATACTTACCTAATTTGTTGATCCTTTGGAAAACAGCGACCCCCCACATTCAATGGTAGACTGTTCTTGACGTTTTCACATCCAGAGCTGGTGTATAGGCTTGCTGACGTCAGAAACAGTCCACCGCTCAAAACCGCTGAACCACATTGGGGGGGGGGGGGGGTGCAGGAGCCAAAGAAAGGGACCAACCTGGCACTGGGAGGATCATAGGATTAGGTGAGTATATCATGGCTCTCCAAACCCTTAGATCAATTGTATGATAAAAAAAAATTGCCCGAAGATCTGCTTTAAAGAAGAACTTTATTAAAATAAACTGCTTAGCAACCAGCAACTTTTGGGACAATGAACACTTTCTTCAGGAGTATGTAATGTACAATATAGTGTATTTAGTGCAGGAGTCTGTAGGGCAGAGTGCAGGAAATAGGGGTGTGCACAGAATTCAAGGGTAGGGAGTATATATTGCACAAAATTCTGCAATCAGTGTTGGGTTTAGGCATATAGAATGCCAGGGTCCAGGGTGTGTAATAGAAAGAGTTTCAGGGGCAGGAGCATGTAACGCATAGAGTGCTGCAGTCAGTGCTTGGTTGAGGAGTACATGACAGAAAGAGCGAAGGGTCCAGGGGTATATAATGCACAGAATGCAAGGGACAGGTGTGTGTAATGCATAGTAGCAGTCAAGAGTACAAAGTGAAAGAAGTGTAATAATCTGGGGTGTGTAACGCACAGTGATAGGGGTTAGAGGAGTGCTAAATTCCCCCACATGCAATACTCTCCCCCATTTTACACCTTCAACAAAAATCCTTGCTCCCTCCAAAAAATTACAGCACTAATCTGCATGCTTTCTCCTCCAAACACAAATCCTTCTTCACTTTCCAAATCCCCCCTTCCCCCTTCCCCCATTCCTCCCTCCCAAGATATAGTTACATAGTTGACCCCTACTGGGGAAGTCGTGTCGCGAAAGCGTAAGACCCCATGCGTATAGGGGGAGGAGACCTGGACAGACGAGCAGCGACCCACCAGCACGGCTCCCGACAGCTACTGTTTTTGGTGTGTACGGTCCGCACAAGCCCATTGTGCCAATTCATGTGAGTGCAATTCTACTTTGAATGTGAATCAATTAAAGGATAATAGCAGTGTACACTTAGATGCCTCATTATCTTTATTCACATATCATGTCCATGGGATGGTGAGAGATCGATTCAGGAAGTGGCATTCCCTATACTGGTCTTCTTAGAGGATTCAATGCTGGTTTAATGCTTCAGTGAGATCGATTCAGGAAGTGGCATTCCCTATACTGGTCTTATTGAGTATTCAATGCTGGTTTAATGCTTCAGTGAGGTGAGAGGCCATCTGGTGGCTAAACAGTGGTGGTGTCACTTGCACTTTTATATGAAACATCTATCAAGCACCTTATTGAATTTTAATCCACAGTTATATTTATATTTTAGTGGACTCTTATGCACTTTACTTTGAATGCACTTTATGGACATTATATATTGCACATAAGAGGAATATATATTGCACTTTAAGCAAGTTTATTGATTTATATGATGCACATTGTCACTTTATTTGATTTTATATAGCGCTGTATACATATTTGTACATAGTTAGTCATATTGAAAAAAGACACAAGTCCATCTGGCTCAACCAATAAAAAACTAAAAAAAAAAAACAGTAAAGAAAACACAACCATACAATCCCATATACACAAACCTATACCCACATTTGATCCAGAGGAAGGCGAAAAAACCCTGCAAAGCATGTTGCTTAAAATATTTTTTTCCAGCAAGAACTCATCTATGTGGTCTTTTATTAAACTCTCCAGTATCTTCCCAACTATAGATGTTAAACTAACAGGTCTATAGTTACTTGGCAAAGACTTTAATCCCTTTTTAAATATACAGTAGACACCACATTGGCCCTACACCAATCCAGTGGTACTATTCCAGTCCTTAACGGGTCCCTAAAAATTAGAAACAAAGGCTTTGAAATTACAGCGCTCAATTCTTTTAGGATGCGTGGGTGGATGCCATCTAGTCCAGGCGCTTTATCCACCCATATTCTGTCTAAATATTTCTGGACCATATGACTTTTTTTAAAACTGGGACAAAACCCTAGGAACACTGACCACGGAGGAAAAATGGGAATGTTTTAGGAATCATATTAAACAAAAGCATCTCTCAGTGTATTCCTATGGGAAATACATTTAGAAGAGCCAAGGTAAAACCAGGGTGGCTAAACCGTAATGAAAACAAGCTTTTTAGAAAAAAAAAATGGCCTTCAAGAAATTTAAATCGGAGGGGACATTACCGGCTTTCCACCAATACAAGGAATCGAATAAGAAATGTAAAAACTAAATCAAGAAGGCTAGAAATCGACTCCGAGAGACAAATAGCAGAGGAAAGTTAAAAGAACCCTAAGAAATTCTTTAAATATATCAATAGCAAAAAAGCGAGGTCAGAGCACGTTGCACACATAATTAATGTTGATGGGAGGATGGTTACAGAGGGCACAGAGAAGGCAACAGTGCTAAATGCTTTCTTCTCCTCAGTCTTTACACAGGAAAAGGAGGGGTATACTGACCATGACTGTATGGTTAGCAGCACATCACAGGACTTGCCGCAATGGCTAACAGAGGGTGAAATCATGGAAAGGCTTGATAACATTAACACAAATAAATCACCAGGACTGGATGGCGTGCATCCAGGAGTACTCAAAGAACTCAGTAAGGTTATATCTAGACCGCTGTTCCTGATCTTTGCAGATAGTATTTTGACAGGAACTGTACCGGGTGACTGGAGGAAAGCCAACGTGATACCAATATTCAAAAAAGGGCAGAGACATATCCCGGGAAATTATTGGCCAGTCAGCCTGACGTCAATAGTATGTAAATTACTGGAAGGGATGATAAGGGACTATATTCAAGAATTTGCTATAGTCAACAGTATAATCAGTAGTAATCAGCACGGGTTTACAGAAGGACGTTCTTGTCAAGACAATATGTTAACATTCTACGAGGAGGTGAGCTGTGAGCTAGTTAGAGGGAGACCTGTGGATGTGGTGTATCTGGATTTTACAAAGGCATTTGATACAATTCCCCACAAACACTTAATCTACAAGCTAAGGTCTGCAGGCATTGACCACAAGGTTTGTTCTTGGATAGAAAACTGGTTAAATGGGAGTGTCCAAAGGGTGGTGAAAAATAACGCGTACTCAGACTGGTCTGGAGTGGTAAGTGGGTTCCCCCAAGGCTCAGTCCTGGGACCAATTTTGTTCAATTTATTCATAAATAGCATAGAGGATGGGATCATTAGCTCAATCTCAGTTTTTGCGGATTACACAAAAATAAGCAGGGCAATAACTTCTCATCAAGATATAGAAATCTTACAGAATGAACTGAACAAAATAACAGAGTGGGCAACTACTTGGCACATGAGGTTTAACGTGGAGAAATGTAAGGTACTGCACTTGGGGACTAAAAACATAAATGCAAACTATGCTTTAGGGGGGAACCTCTGGGGAAATCAAGAATGGAGAAAGATCTGGGAGTCTTGGTAGACGATAGACTAAGCAATAGCATGCAATGTCAAGCTTCAGCTGCAAAAGCCAGCAGAATATTAGCGTTGCCAAGGAAGGGGATTTATTCCAGAGATAAAGCTATAATCCTACTACTTTATAAAACCATGGTCCGGCCACATCTGGAGTACTCTGTCCAGTTCTGATCACCAATCCTCAGAAAGGATGTGTTGGAACTGGAGAGAGTCCAGAGAAGGGCAACTAAACTGATTATCGGATTGGAGGGCCTTAATTATGAGGGGCGTTTACAAGCCCCTGATTTATTCTCCTTGCAGAAGAGACGCCTGAGGACGCAAGGAATGTAAGAGGACAGGTGGCCACACAATGCGATTAGAGGAGAAGCGATTTAACCTCAGGCTATGTAAGGGTTTTTTTTACAGTAAGGGCAATAAGATTGTGGAACTCGCTTCCACAAATGGTGGTAACTGCGGGGAGTATGGCTACTTTTAAATACTTTTGCATGTACATCTCAAAGATCACAACATTCAGGGGTATGGGGAATTAATACGTCCACACACATCTACACAGGTTGAACTGGATGGACTATTGTCTTTATTCAACCTCAACTACTATGTAACTATGTAACTTTTGAGCCATTGTGGATCATTTGGGGCTGTGTCAATACCATTCTCATTATGGTCATGAGCTCCCCCATGCTCCTTTGTATACACAGAGCTGAAGAAAGTATTTAATACATTTGCCTTCTCTTTGTCCCCAGTCAACAACTCCAGATTATTTTCTAAAGGGCCTACATGCTCAGACCTGACCTTTTTACTATTAATATGTTGAAGAATTTTTTGGGTTTGTCCTACTATCTTTTGCAATCTGTTGTTCATTTTGAATGTTTGCATCCTTGATTTCCTTTTTACATATTCTGTTATATTATTTGTAACAATTAAACAATGATAGTGTTCCTTCATTTTTATATTTTTCTTATTATTTATAGCTTTTTTAACTTTGGCCGTAAGCCTTTTAGCCTTTTAAACATATTGCCCATGGGAATATACTTTGCAGTGAGTTTGCATACAGTCTTTTTGAAAATTTCCCATTTCTTTTCTGTGCTCATCGATGCCAATATTCCCTCCCAGTCTAAATCTCGGAGAGCAGCTCTCCCTCATCCTTGGAAAATTTGCTCTCTTAAAGTTAAGCATTTTTATATTTCCTGTATGCATTTATGCTTACAGCTAACATTAAATGAAATTATATTATGGTCACTGCTACCCAGATGTTCTTTTATATGAACCTTAATAATAAGCTCCTCTTTCCTTCTCAGAAACAAATCATCTTCCCTTCTCAGAGACAAATCCTCCCCACAGAACAAATTCTTCTTCACCTCCCCAAAATCCCCCCTCCAAGCACAAATCCCCTTCATTCCTTATCCCAGCACAAATCCTCTGCCTCCCCCTCAATTCTCCCTCTCAACACAAATCCTTTTCTTTTCCCCACCAAATCCCTCCCCAGCACAAATCCTCCTTACCCCCAACCCCCCCAACCCCCCCCCTCCCAGAACAAGTTGACCCTCTATATTCCCTCCCAGTATAGACTCTTTCCCCCCAAATTCTTTCCCCCAGCACAAATCTTCTTCACCCTCTAAATCCCCCCCCCCACTCCAGCACAACCCCTGCCCCCCATCTCGGCCCAATCCCCTTCAATTTCTCATGCCACAAATTTTTATTTCCCCCAGTCCCCACTCCAAGCAAAAATCCTCTTAGTCGTTCTCCCAGAAAAAAACTTCTCTCCCTCCATCTAACACAAATCCCTCCTTCCAAATCCCCCTTCTTGCACAAGTCCGCCACATCCTAGCACAAATCCTCTCCTCACTTCTAGCACAAATCCTCCTACCCCAATTCCCGCTTCCAGCACAATCTCCTGCCTTTTCAGCACAACCCCCCCCCTTCCAAGATCCCCCCTCCCAAATCCTCTCACTACTTCTAGCAACCCCCCCCCCCCCCCCCATATATTTCCTCTTCCAGCTCAAATCCTCTTCCTCACAAATTCTCCTTCCAGTACAAATGCACTTCTCCACCCATCCACCCAAATCCCTCTACCCAGCACAAATCATTCCCTAAATTCCCCCACTAGGGTTGCCCACTCTCCATTACTTTTTACTGACAAAACAAGAAACATTTACTGATGGAGCACATTTTTTACTGACATCCTGAAATATGACTGAAACTCTTATTATTAACTATAGAAAAACAATATTTAAACAGTATAAAGAATATGTAATGATTGACAAAATTAACAATACCCATAACAAGTAATCTCCCTGGATTTAAAATTAAAAACTTAAAACAGAATAACAAAATGTATGCATGACAAGTGGTTTAAAGGGGGGTGATTAAACAGAATCTATGCCTACTCCAGAAATTATTCTGTAACAGATTCCTTCTAGTATTTACAGCTTAGCACCTTTGTGAGATTACCGTTAAGTACCATTTTCTTGAATAAATACAATATATGTATACATACAATTGCCAAACTCTTTGAAAAGTATCTATTGCCTGTGTCTGTTTCATGTCCAAGGTGGCAGTTCTCCAGGTGCCATGTTCTCCAGGGCTATGATGGTGCGCTGTGTACCTGCCACCTCCTAGTTTTTGCTTCCGCTGAACGTTAGAAAAAAACTTAATTTCCCATGCTTAATCCCCATGCTTTTTAACATTATTTCTATATAAATACACTGTTAGAGGAATATCAAGGTCTAAAATTAGCAGGGTGTGTCTGATGAATCCTATTAGACTAAAATAAAATGTTACAAGAGAAATGAACTGTATGTGCTTTAACACTGGCTGATCTTGTAGCAGAAATACAAATAAAGATTAATATGGACAAAATAAAGTACAAATTGATAGCTAAGTAAATGAGCCATTAGAAGAAGTGATATATTAAGATAGCTATGACCCTAATTATGGTAATTCAATGCTTTAACTTAAAGAAAGAAGATACAGTAAGTGCGATTATGGTTAACATATGAAAAGCTTTTGAACACTATACCCTTAATACAAGGCTCAAAAACAAACACCAAAAAGTGCAGCGCATGCAGCCAAACAAAAACTATAACTTAGATATATTAAATATAGTGGCAACACATTACATAGTGCTAAATAGTGAAAACATATAAATACAGTATCTCACAATAGTGAGTACACCCCTCACATTTTTGTAAATATTTTATTATATGTTTTCATGTGACAACACTGAAGAAATGACACTTTGCTACAATGTAAAGTAGTGAGTGTACAGCTTGTATAACATTGTAAGTTTGCTGTCCCCTCAAATTAACTCAACACACAGCCATTAATGTCTAAACCGCTGGCAACAAAAATGAGTACATCCCTAAGTGTAAATGTCCATATTGGGTCCAATGTGTCAATATTTTGTGTGGCCACCATTATTTTCGTGCACTGCCCTAATCCTCTTGGGCATGGAGTTCACCAGAGCTTCACAAGTTGCTACCAGAGTCCTCTTCCATTCCTCTATTACGACATCACGGAGCTGGTGGATGTTAGAGACCTTGCGCTCCTCCACCTTCCCTTTCAGGATGCCCCACAGATGCTCAATAGGGTTTAGGTCTGGAGACATGCTTGGCCGGTTCATCACATTTTCCCTTTAGCTTCTTTAGCAAGACAGTGGTCGTCTTGGAGGTGTTTGGGGTCATTTTTATGTTGGAATACTGCCCTGTGGCCCAGTCTCTGAAGGGAGGGGGATCATGCTCTGCTTCACTATGTCACAGTACATGTTGGCATTCATGGTTCCCTTTAATGAACTGCAGCTTCCCAGTGCCGGCAGCACTCATGCAGCCCCAGACCATGACACTCCCACCACCATTCTTGACTGTAGGCAAGACACACTTGTCTTTGTATTCCTCACCTGGTTGCCACCACACACGCTTGACACCATCTGAACCAAATAAGTTGATCTTGATCTCACCAGACCACAGAACATGGTTCCAGTAATCCATGTCCTTAGTCTGCTTGTCTTCAGCAAACTGTTTGCAGGCTTTCTTCTGCATCATCTTTAGAGGAGGCTTCCTTCTGGGACGACAGCCATGCAGACCGATTTGATGCAGTGCGTATGGTTTGAGGCTGAGCACTGACAGGCTGACCCCTTCAATCTCTGCAGCAATACTGGCAGCACTCGACCATGGCAAGGCCTGTTCTGAGTGGAACCTGTCCTGTTAAACCGCTGTATGGTCTTGGCCACCATGCTGCAGCTCAGTTTCAGGGTCTAGACAATCTTTTTATAGCCTAGGCCATCTTTATGTAGAGCAAAAATTATTTTTTTCAGATCCTCAGAGAGTTCTTTGCCATGAGGTGCCATGTTAAACTTCCAGTGACCAGTATGAGAAAGTGAGAGTGATAACACAAAATTTAACGCACCTGCTCCCCATTCACACCTGAGACCTTGTAACACTAATGAGTCACATGACACCGGAGAGGGAAAATGGCTAATTGGGCCCAATTTGGATATTTTATCTTAGACTTTTGTTGCCAGCAGTTTAGACATTAATGGCTGTGTGTTGAGTTATTTTGAGGGAACAGCAAATTTTTGTTAGTCTTTTTAACTACTTCTGGACCGGAAGATTTCCCCCCTTAATGACCAGGCCATATTTTGCCATTCGGCACTGCGTTAATTTAATGGACAACTGCGCGGTTGTGCAACGTTGTACCCAAATAAAATTGATGTCCTTTTTTTCTCACAAATAGAGCTTTCTTTTGGTGGTATTTGATCACCTGTGTGATTTCTTGACACTTTTGGGGGGACCAGTGACATTACTACAGTAATCAGGGCTAAAATAATGCACTGTCACTTTAATAATGACACTGGCAGGGAAGGGGTTAACACTGTGGGTGATCAAGGGGTTAAATGTGAGCCTAGGGGAGTGATTCTAACTGTGGGGGGGGGGGGGCATGGCTTTGAAATGACCATAGAGACCTGTGTTCCTATATAGAAGGATCATATGAGCTCTGTGATAATTTTAGGGAGAAGGACGGTCGGCTGTGTTTACAACAGCCGACTGTCCTTCTTTCTCAGCGGGGAGCGATCGCAGGTGTCAGGCGGCAATCGGAGCCACCTGCACTGTGCATGGGCTTCCCCGCTGCCGAGTGGGGGCGGGAGCGCGCCGCCAATGGTGCACGCTCACCCCCTAGCTGCAGGCGCACGACCTGACGTAGGTCTACGTCGATTTGTGCAGGGTGGCCGCACTGCCGCAGTAAAAAGGCGGCAGGCGGTTAGGAAGCGGTTAAAGTCTGTCCATTTTCTCCATTCATTTGAAAAGCCCTCTGCTTGTTCTTTGTCTCTACCGTTCAGGTACTCCATGTTGTATATGTATTCAGTTCTATTGAACCAATCTCTGAGGGTGGGGCTTTCCGCATCTAGCCATTTATTTGGTATCGCCCCCCTTTGCTGCGTTTATGAGGTTTGGGACATTGTGTTTTTATACAGTTTTTGTGATTTATCTGTCTTATGAAATAAGCACGTCCATGTGTCATCTACAGTATGATGCACACTCCTGTGATTTCCCTGATAAACTGTTGTACCTTCTGCCAGTAGTCACGGATCTTGGGACAGTCCCAACAAATATGAAACATTGTGTCTTGCGCATTACAGCCCCTCCAACATTATTCTGATTTCTCTAGATGGCATTTATGTGCTTTTACCGGCGTTATATACCATCTCGATATGCTTTTATAGTTAATTTCAATGGTGTTCACAGCTATTGCAGGAAAATGTATGGCTCTCAGTATAGCATTTACTTTGTGCTCATTTAAACATGATCCTATCTTTTTTTCCCATGTTTTTATGAATGTAGGTTTCTTCAGGCCCACCCTCTCAGCCTGTATATCTGAGATATACCGTGTTTTATTTTTGTTAGTGGGTTGAAAAGTTTTTCCATTAGATTCAGATCCTTCTCGGATCGGATAGGTTGAGGTAGGGATCTCACAAAATTATTTAACTGAAGATATCATTTGACATCAAAATTCCTCCCCTAATATTGAGTTTGTGATATGGTCTAATCTTCCCAAATTGTGTCTCATTCCCAGGTGTAAAATATTTTGTACCTTTTAACGGCATTAAATCCGAGTTATATTCCCATTTGGCCTGTCTGTGAATCGTATCCCATATGTTATATACAACTGTCGTCAATTCATGTGTATCTGCATACGTTTCCCTATACTTTGGTGGAATCCAAATATTCTTACTTAGTTGTGTTCTACTTAGTATAGTTTCAATCCTAACCCATCTTTTTTCTGAATTTATTTTTGTCAAATCTAACATGCGTGAAATTATGACTGCGATATAATATCTTTTAATGTCTGGTGCCGCTAGTCCTCCCTATGATTTATCTGTACTGAGAGCCGTATATAGTATTCTAGGCTTTTCCCCCTGCCAGATACACTTAAAATTCATTTTTTTTATTTTTTTATTTTAAAGTATGTCGATGAAATAGCAATTGGTAACATTTGAAATCTGTATAGGATTTTGGGCAGTATAATAATCTTGATTGTGTTTTTTTCTCCCCAACCAAAAGAGCAGGCGACTCAATATTTTTTTAATATCTGCTTTTATCTCATTTAACATGGGTATATAATTTACATGGTAGAGGTTTTCTAATGATGGAGTTACATTTATCCCAAGGTATTTTAGTTTTGACTTTGCCCAAGTAAATGGAAATTCCCTCTGTAGTGCCAGTCCTTCTTTCTTAGTCCGATGTTCAAAATTTCTGACTTTATTGGGTTTATCTTAAAATTTGATAGTTCCCCATATTTCTTGAACTCATTCATCACATTTGGGAGGGTTATTCTGGGGTTGGTAATAAAAAACAGAACGTCATCATGCTACTTTTTGTTCCTCCTGTCCAACCTTTACTCCTCCAATATCTACATTATTCCTTATATTCGCTAGTAATGGTTCTAGTGACAGGACGAACAACAGGAGCGAGAGAGGGAACCCCTGTCTCCTCTCATTAGACATTTTAATTTGGGGGGATAAATGACAATTTACCTTTACTGATGCTGTTGGATTCCTGTATAATGCCCTAATCCATTTGGTCATTCTTGGGCCGATACCCAAGTGCTCTATTGTTCCCAGCACAAACTCCCAGTCCACTCTGTCAAATGCTTTCTCAGCATATATTGACAACTGGAGGGCTTGGGTAATAAGGCCTCTAGCTTTGTGTAATAGCAATAATGTTCTACTCCCATTATCTTTCCCCTCTCTACCTGGGATAAATTCTGTCTGATCTGGATGGATCCACTCTGCCATTAAGTCTTTTAATTGGGTTGCTAGAACTTTTGCATATAGTTTTGCATCAATGTTTAACAATGCTATTGCTCTATAATTAGAGCATAGAGTTGCATATCCTCCTTCTTTGGGTATTACCGCTATATGAGCCAATAAGGACTCTACTCTCATCTTCCTACCTTTCTTCTATCCCATTCATATAAGTGCAAAGTTTTGGTACTAATGTTTCTTTGAACCTTCTGTATAACCGGGTAGTATATCCTTCCGGGCCTGGACTTTCTCGGTTGGTGAATTTTTTAATCCCTCCAATATCTCCTTCTGAGAGATTGGTGTCTCCAGAGCTGATAGTTTGTCAGTTGGTAATTTAGGTTGTTTTGATTCTTTTATATATTTTGGTATCCTTTGTTTTCTATTTTGTTCTACTTTGTATTATTCCATTTGCCACACAGTATATAAAGCATTATAGTAACTTTGGAAAGCTTTAGCTATATCTGTTGTTGAGTCGACCATTTTCCCCCTGTTATATTTTATTTTTTCTATATAATTACTTGACTTTTTTACTCTTTAACATTCTTGCTAGGTATTTTCCTGGTTTATTTCCCCATTTGTATCTTTCCCTAGCAACTATTAAAGTTACGTCTGGTCTCCTCTTCCAGTAACTCCCTTATTTTTCTCTTGTAATACCAAGACTTGTTGTATCCCACCCTCCAGGCTCTTTTTATGTTTTTGTTTCATCTCATGTATCTCTGTTATTAGTTTATATATACTAATAGTTCTTTCCTTTTTTTTCCTGGAGCCTATTGATATGAGTACTCCTCTGATATATGTTTTATGAGCCTCCCATATCGTGGTATCTGAGATATCTGGAGTTTCGCTATCTAAGAAATATCGATCCCGCTCTTTCTCTGTACTTTTCCCTGCTTCTGCATCCTGTATTAGATCCTCATTAATCTTCCAAATATTTATCTTTCTCTGAGATCCAGGGAGTTTTATTTCCATTAAAACTGGGGCATTATCAGATATAGTTATAGTTCCTATTGATGTACTAACAACTGCTTCTATCAACCTATGTTCTATCATAATATAGTCTAATCTTGAGTACTTGGATTGCACTGGGCAATGGAGGGAATAATCCCTCCCCCCAGGGTGTTGGATTCTCCAAGCAGAGAAAAAGTTTAATCCTTACCATCCTGAGTTGACATCCTCTCATTGCCCATGCACTCGACGTACAGTCCAAAGACGGATCTATGCAGAAATTGAAATCGCCTGCTAGGGACAAATTACCTTTTTTAAAAAGAGTCAGTTTATCTAATATTTTCTTCAGATATTCTCTCTGGTCTTTATTTGAGCAATACACATTTGCCAAAGTGCAATCTATTCCCTGTAGGCGTCCCTTCAAGAAGATAAATCGGCCTTCTGGGTCAGCTAATCTCTCTTCCAAGGAGAACCTCACGTCTTTAAAGAAACCAATTGCTCCCCCATTTGCTCTCTTGGTTGGTGTGTCTCCATAATACCATACTGGGTAATATTTTGACTATATTTTCACATTTGTGTCTTGTGCAATATGTGTTTCCTGTAAAAATACTATGCTAGCAAAATTTTGTCTAAGTTCTTCTAATACCTTGCGTCTTTTAGTTGGCATATTTAATCCTCTAACGTTGTATGTCAATAATTTTAGGGAGTTCATGACATCTCTCCTTCCCATCTCACCTTCTGAAATTTATTGCCTCTCCTTCTCCCACCTAGCCTAAGCCAGGTGCTGGAATAGAGGCTTCCTCTATAAGTTGAGGGCTTAAACCTGAAATCCGAAGGGGAGGTGGCATCAATAGATATTACCATGGAATCAGCACAACATTGTTTTTTCTTTAATCCCCCCCCAAACCATCCATCCCACCACCTTCCCTTCCCCCCAACCTCCCACTCAACCCCTCACTTAATACCTCTCCCCCCCCATGACCTCTCCCTTCCCTCTTTCCCCCCACCCATCACCTCCCTACCTCTGCATTTGGCATGGTGTTGATTTGACCATCTTATGGTCTTGGAGTAGGTAGAAAATGTCTCCAAGGCCCTCCTTGCCCTTCTACTCCTTTCCCCCTGGGTGATACTCTCCCTACCTGGGAAAGACGATCTGGGCCCAGCTGCGTTACCATCCCATATTCTCTGACACCTTCCTTCCCCCTCCCCTCCATTCCCCCAACCCCCCCCCCATGTCCCGCAGTCCACCATGGTGACTTTCTATTCTTTGCCCCCTTTGGATATCTCCTTAGTTCAATTTCTTTTCTTTGAAGTCAGTCGCCACTGCTCTTCTTCTTGTGTTGTTTCTTCCATTATTGAGTCTTCAGACCAGTCAGGCATTTTTGGAACAGGGGTTTCCAGTTGGAAGTTTAGCCCCCATGCATGAGGTTACAGTATTTAGGTGCGAGGGGAGGATACAGGTGCGCCATCCAGCTCTCGTGCCAGCAGCCTGTCAAATTCTATGATATTCTGCTGCAGATTCATTTATAAAAAACTGTATACGAAAAATTCACAATGTGGCCCTTAAAGTGAAAAGTTTGGAGACCCCTGGTCACGAGTATGGACACCTTCAAAAATATCCACATGAAGTTTGTACAGAAAGGCACAGAAAGGACAGATGAGTGAGACACAAGAGGAAAAAAGGTCAAGACTCAAGAGGAACAGAGGTGAGAAATAAGAAGACAAGCCAGAAGTTGTATCTCCATTTAAAAAAAGGAAAACGTGTTATATTTGTGTTAATAACATCTTTATTTCAGGAAGACACTAAGCAAAACAGGTATGAAATTTTTTTTTTTCATTTGTTAGTCACAATCAAAGAAACATTATATACTGTTTTTAACAAAATAACACACAGATATACGTTAAGGTGTAGCTCACACTGAAAAAAATGTAACTTTTTAAACCTAAGTGCTAGTATGATGCAATCTGAGAATGCATCCATGGCAGTGCTACCTGTGACAGTGTATTACGTATGGCTCATACAGTTTTAAGCATTAAACTCAGATGTTTATTTATTTTTTTACAATCTATCATGAAACCAGTTCTTGTGTCAAATATAATAAAAATTCATATGTTTCTATTACTATCAAACCTTCCAACTGTCATGACTTTAAGGGGTAAACATACTTTTGCTCAAATATGACTGTTACTGGTCATATTAGCAAGGCTTTTTCCACAGCTATTGTCTCACTTTGTACAGGGATACAATGTTCCAAAGGATGCCTGCAAGCTGTGTATAACTGCACGCTCTGTAGACCCATTGGCTTTCTTTGCTTGGTATACAGACAAAGCCTACTGGTGGAGGTTATGCAGATTCTAGATCTACTACTGCATGTACATAGCTGTATCTACAAGTCCTTGGGTTTTGGGACTTTTGCTCAGGACTATGCAGTGTCCTGGTCTGAAGGTGAAAACCTTAAGAGATATGATTGGCATTATTCTAAATTGTGCAAAAGTAAGCATTGCATGCTAATGATTTCTAGACAAATCTGGTGCCTGTATAAAGGCTTCTTAAGTTCTATAAACACGGAAAGTTTAAAAACTGAAGGAAAGAAAAAGTTGAAATGGTATCAGTGATTTTCCATCCACTTTTAATAATGTAACAGCAATCGGATGATGCAGATCCCTTTGGTGACATGAAATCTATTTAACATCTTTATAAATTTATTAAGCAGCATGTTTACAGTCACAAGTTGCTTTTAAACCATGGACAGTTAAGAATGTATGCAAATCCATGTGTTGCAGTTCATATTCCACATTTGAAAAACATGACTCTTCCAACTAACACTAAAAAGGTATGACTGCAATTCTTAAGTCTTAAGCAATGTAAAGACATAGCTTTCAAGGTTTGTGCGTGCATGAAATATACTTACTGCATAGTTAATATAAAAAACACTTTTAATGGTATTGATCCTACTAAGACTGGCAGTGAAAGTTTAGGCTGATTTGGTAATTCACAGAGAGATTTTACCTAATTTTTTGGGTAAATCTGTTCTCATTCCAGGACAATTCCTATAATAAGGTGAGATGAACATCTAATCTCAGACGACTTGAGTTAGTCAGCACCTTTGTGAGAAAGACAGAAAAGCCTCTTACCCGGCATCTTCCTTCTTGTGGTGAGCTGCCACTTTTTACACTTATGGCACTTTTCCACTGCAAGTACCGGCTCGTACCGGCTCGGCTCTACTCGGCCCTGCTTGGCCCGGTTTGCTTTTCTACTGCTGGTACCGCATGGTATAGTGTCGGAACGGTTCGGTACGGTACGGTATAGGTTTGCTTTTCCACTAAAGTAGTACTAAGTTAAGTGGGTGGGATAACAACGGGGTGGGTGGGATTCTCTGACCAATCAGTGGCTAGTAGTGACTGCATGCAAAGGATTGTGGGATATGGTACCAGTTTGGTACCTGTTGGAACCACAATCGAGTAGGTACTGTTTTTTCAGAGCCGTACCGTACCGTACCGTTCGGTTCTATGCAGTGGAAAAGCAAACCTATACCGTACCGTTCCGACCCTATACCATGCGGTAACAGCAGTGGAAAAGCACAAAAGCGTGCCGAACCGGTACGGTTCCATGCAGTGGAAAAGCGCCATTAATGTGCAGTAGATGGCCAAATGTTTGTGAACACCTGACCATCACACCAACCTTTATGACCGAACCTTTTTAGACACTTCTTCAAATGATTGAATTCAGGTGTTTCTAGTAAAGTGCACTGTGAATGCTACAGCATACAGACATATTTTATACAATTGAGCACTTTCAACCTTGTGGCAACAGTTTGGGGAATGCCCTTTTCTATTTCAGCATGACTATGCCCATGTGCACAAAATCCCGGTCCATAAAGACATGGATTGATGAGTTTGTTGTGAAGGAACTTGAGTGGCCTGCGCAGAGCCCTGACTTTTACATTACTCAACAACTTTGGAATTATTTCGAATTCGAATTGTGAGCCAGGCCTTCCAGCCAACATCAGCATTCCCACAGACACAGTCAAAGATCCTGTGGACAGCCTTCACAGAAGAGTGGAGGCTGTTATGGCAGCACAGTAAGTGTTGGCTCCATATTAATGCTCATGGTTTTCAAATGGGATTTCCAACAATTTGAACAGGTGTGATGTTCAAAGATTTACAGACATTTGACCATATCATTTTTCAGTGATTGAAGGAAGATTAAAATGCACGTGACCTGCCATACTGATGACTTTCCTACAATCTCTTATATTGGCAGTGTGTTTGTATGAAAGGTAAGAAGTTAACCACTTGCTGACTGCTCACATTGACAGTAGTGCGGCAAAGTGGCTCGTTAAGGTCTGGCGTTAAGGCCAGATTCTCCCCTCTCTCGGCGGCACGCGCGCGCCGCCCGAGGCTCGCTCCCACTGTATTCAGACACAGCAGGAGTCGGGCCAGGGGAGGAGAGGCGGTGATTACCGCCGCTCTTCCCCCGATTGTCGAGGATCGAGTGAGGAAATCCGCCCGCTTGTGTAAACAAAGCGGGCGGATCTCCTTTGTGACAGACAGTGACAGATTACAGAATTCAGCATAGCTGAACCTGCGATCTGTGTCTCTGTCACACAACCCCCTCCCCCCACACACGTCAGTAAGCATGAGGCATACATTTTACCCCTGGATCACTAACAGTGTTAACTCCTTCCCTGCCAGTGTCATTATTACAGTAACAGTGCATATTTATAGCACTGATTACTGTATTAATGTCATTGGTACCCCCAAAAGTGTAAAAAATGTCAGTTAGGGGTCCGATCTGTCCGCCGCAATGTCGCAGTCCCGCAAAAAAAATCGTAGATCGCCGTCATTACTAGTAAAAAAAAAATAAACAATAAAAATGACAAATCTTTCCCGTAGTTATTAAACGCAATAACTTTTGCTCAAACCAATAAAAATACGCTTATTGTGATTTTTTTTACCAAAAATATGTAGCAGAAAACAAATTGGCCTAAAATATTAAAAAATTTTGATTTACAAATTTTTTTTGGGAATGTTATATATCAAAATGTAAAAAATATTGTTCTGGGTTGACATCAGAACACTAATAGAGGGGAAATCATCCAATGGGGAGACTCTCACTTCCTGTTTTGGCTATGGGAAAGGAAGTGAAGAAAAATCTCCCCAGTGGGACACAGATGGCAAAAAAAGTGAAAGGGGTTATAACACTCCCTTACCCTCTCCGAAATGAGAAAACGTTTTGCCTTTAGTTACAATTTAGGATGCAGTGCACTGAATTTCTGTGTTTAAAGAACCAATAGAACTTACCCTATTAGTGCTCATTCACACCTGAATCATACAGGAACATGGTCCGCATTCCTGTGCGATTCATTGTGGTGTGATTTCAAATGAACGGACTGAAATGCACTGGATCACACCAAAAGTAGTGAACGCACTGCTTTTCAAAAATGCACCGCGCTAGATTGCATGGTACTGCAGTATCATGTGATCTGGTGCAGTCATATGCACTGCGTTTTCAATCTACATTTGGGGTGTAATAGGAAAATCCATTGACACCTGCAGCACATTGCACACACAGTGCATTTTGAACAAGGTGCAAGTGTGCATGAAACGTAGGCTTCCCGCACCACAGTCTGGGGTGAAAAGTGGAATAAAGAATAACAGCATAACAAGATTTTAAACTGCAAGAGCAATGGTATGTTGATCTTATTACTAATACATCAATATGCTCTTGTCATAGGAGTCAGTCATTCTATTGGGCTATATTTTAGCAGTGTAATAAAGATGTAAAAAAAAACTACACATTTAGAATATATTAATTAAATAATTTTAAAACAATAACATTTTTCCTAAACATTTCAACATCATGGGGCCTATCTATGTATTAAATGTTTCCTGTACAAATGTGCCAAACATGTACACAGCTTCAAACTTGCTGTACTCTGTGTAATATACAATAATTATCTCCCATGATCGTAAGTGCCATCTAGTGGCCATAATGAGGTAATTAGGGTTAGGATGCAGTTCCAAAAAGCAGAAATGTGCATTAATATAGCAGCCAATTTATGTTAGTTTTTCTGTCCTCACTACACCAATACCTGAGCACTGATCTCTGTAAAGTACACTTATGTGGCTCTCAATTTTCTGAAAACATTTTTATAGGTATCTTTTACAATAAGCTGCAACAGTACTTTAGATGGGCTAAAGCGGACTCTAAAGCAGCCCACACAATATGCATTTTTTTTCCTTCAACCAGCATGTTGAATGAAAGAAAATGGCTCGATTCCCCCATCCACACATTTAATGTGAATGGGGAACCCTCCCGCTGAGGTATGGTATTCTGACATCTTGGAGACTTCCTCTTCATCACAATACAATGATCAGTGTTGCCAGCTATAGCCGACGGCACTGATCGTTTGGGAAAAACCCCACAGACTGGTTGTACACATGTCGATCAATAGCAGCCTGCCCATACATGGATCGAAATTTGGACAGTCTCTGCTTAATATATATACGGAGGGCTTAAAGCTGGTGTCCATGTTTCATGTCACTAAATAGTTTGTTTGGACCAAGCTGGTCCAAAAAAATATTTTCTTCACTAAGTTCTGCAGTGCCTCTAAGCACTGTATGTACTGCATGTAACTTCAGCTACATACAGTACACATTGCTAGGTTCCAGCTGGGAGACTGTGAGACTTCCCGTCTCACACCCAGAACAAAACAGAGTCTGGCTGAGCGGCGCTCAGCCATTCATATATGCAGTTTTGTGTTCTGTGTATGAATACAAAGCTTCCCCTGATTGGGTGGGAGGTGCGTCTGTCTTACAGCCTTACAGCTTTGTATTCATTCACAGAATACAAATCTGCCTATGAATGACTGAGCCTTGCTCAGCCAGACTCTGTTTTGTTCTGGTGTGAGACAGGATGTCTCTGTCTTACAGCCTTACAGCTTTGTATTCATTCACAGAATACAAAGCTGCCTATGAATGACTGAGCCTGGCTCAGCCAGACTCTGTTTTGTTCTGGGTGTGAGACAGGATGTCTCTGTCTTACAGCCTTACAGCCTTACAGCTTTGTATTCATTCACAGAATACAAAGCTGCCTATGAATGGCTGAGCCTTGCTCAGCCAGACTCTGTTTTGTTCTGGGTGTGAGACAGGATGTCTTTGTCTTACAGCCGGTACCCACCACTATGTACTGTATGTATCTGAAGTTACATGCAGTACATACAGTGCTTAGAGACACTGCAGCACTTAGTGAAGAAAATAATTAGTTTGGACCAGCTTGGTCCAAACAAACTATTTAAAGTGACATAAAACCTGGACATCAGCTTTAAGCCAATAAAATGCTATACCTAAGAAACATATGTACTATTATTTACAACAGAGCAGCGATAGGTGTTTCAGAAGTATGGGCATAGGTATGTTTTCAGTGCTATTTAGCATGCCAATGCAGCTTGATGTTTTAGGGCCATAGACAACAAATAAACACCCTACAGAAGAGTCGTTTTTGGTTCATTTTCAACAGGACAGTATTCATCTTTTAAAATGACCTGATGAAAATGCGTACCAAATGTAAATAAAGAATTGTTTGTTACATGCTGGTTTTAGCCTTCATCAATATATAGTATACACTTTTATTTTTGCTCTCATCCTCTTTTAAGAGTTGCTGATCTAATAATATGGAAACAGGAGCTACATAAAATGGTTGATTTACCAAAGCAAAGGATGCTGTTTACTTCATAAAGTAGCTAAGCTTAGCTAAGTGAATACAGTAAAGCTGTGTTTACCTCAATCATCTAATCTCATGCAAAAGGCAAAATTCTGTTTTTTTTTTTGTTTTTTTACCTTGCTCATGATTGTGTATTCAAATTGAGCTGATCTTCACTGTAGTGTAGGCTGTAGTGAAAATAGCCTTTACTCTTTAGTAAATCAACCCCAAAGTAAACAAGCAGCATGAAATGAAGGCAGATATAAAAAGTTTTGTGTTCAGTGTCATAAAGCAAATACGTATAATCTAGTGTACAGAACTCAGGTCATTAACAGAAATAAAAAAAGACTAGATATAAAGAAAATCTGAACAAGCCTAATCAGGGGGCGCTGTAGTCCAAGTATAGATGCAAATCATGCTATTTTGAATAACTTATACAAAATCAACAAACTAACTTGTGTGGCAGTTTTCTTACGTGCAAAGCTTGTTTTTAATGCATGAAAAACCCTACTTTACAGTAAATACCTATTACTTGAAATAAGAAGTTGCTTTGGAAAAATCTAAAAAAGTAATATATAAGTGTGCTATATACTTTTTTTTTTTTTATATAAATATAATGTATTCCTAAACTGCTTGAAGAAGTTTCTCACTTATTCAGTCTGCTTTAAGAAGCAGTTTGGAATGGAATCAGGGATCCTTTACTGTGAAGATTTGAATCTCTCTTTGCCAATGTAATGAAGCTCCTAGGAACTCTGAAACACCCCTATATCAGTATCAGTGTTCACATTTCACCTCCAGTTTTGTTGTGGCCGTAATTTAATTATATTACGTGTCAGGCATCTAGTGGAGTGGTTGGATTGTAATGTTGATACCCAGAGGAGTCTAAACTGGCATCCTCTACGTATAATCAGTTGACTGATTGACAGTGCTCAATAGGTAAGCAAAATTTCCTTATTTATCTTTGGAGCTCTTGCTCAGAGTTTTATTAGCTGCTTTTTTTTCAAAGGCTTTACAACATTAGCTAAACAACCGTGAGCTATAAACTGAAACTGGATGCTACTCTCAAGTGACTAATCGTAAAATATATGGCAAATATTAATGATCCTTGGCGGTTGGTTGGTTGGTTGGTGGGATCCATGATTAGCACAAACAAATGTTGAATTGCATGACAATTAAAATAATTTGTGGATCTTAGCAATGTGCCCCAATATAGAAAAAGCCAATGAGAGGACTTCTGATCCCATATTTAAGTCCCCTCATCCTTCACTTTTCTTAACTATGCCATTTGATTGTGGGTCCCTCCCTAGGGCATTAATAGTTATGGTATTTAGAAGTTTTCCTGTTCCAATGACCATATGGCTCTCATCCCCTTTCCCTTTATTAGGAAGGGTTCCAACACAGAGGTTTTCTTTTTTTTTTTTTTTAAATAGCCAGTACCTTAGGTAACTTATCTTGATTGGCGAGATGGTAGCAAAGGTACTTGCTAACAGCTGAATACTTCGGTTTAGCTGTTCAAGAAATAATATAACAACTTGGGGGACCTCTCCAACTTCTCCAACCTCCCTAATAGTTCATTAATTTGATAACACTCCCTTAGGGAAGACATTCATGGAAAAACTCATAATAAACCTATATCAATATAGTTTCAGTTCCCAATTTTTTAGATCTTCTGATAGCTTTCACTAAGGCTGGGTTCACACCTCCGTGCGGAGCGGCTCACAGCAGGGGTCCGGGCACTGTTTCAGGTCCAATTTTGGTCCGAATTTTTGGCTGAATTCCGACCTGAAACAGACCAGAAGAGGTACAGGACTCCTGTGCAATTCACTCTGCAGCCGTCCCAGAGCTGTGTGAACCGGCTCTATTGAGAGCCGGTCACAGGCTCCTGATATGCCAATTGGATGCGGAAAAACCCCCATCCAATTTGCATAAGTGTGAACCCAGCCTTAAGGTAATTTCTGTTTTATATATTATTTAAACAAACAACTGTAACACAATTATTATTTTTTTTTTAATTCAGCTTGTTTATTTGTTTGGGTTTTTAATAATATACTGTATATTCATCTAACATTGATACTTTGGAAAAGCCATTTTTAAATATTCAAAATCCAGGTGCCTGCTTTCCCCCTTATATCAATAGGGCACACCATCAGCTTAGATTTACAGTGGGTATAGAAAAAAACCACCCCCTTTAAAATAATCACATTTTATTGCTTTGCAGCCTAAAGTTAAACTGTGTTTACTAGTGCAACTTTTAACATCCAAGTGAAAGATATAACACCAACATGTCATAAAAAAAAAAAAAGAATCACTGAGTTGGAAAAAGGATCACCCCTTATGTCAGTATTTTGATGAACCACCTTTTGCTTTAATTAAAGCCTTTAGTCTGTTGGCATATATCTCGACTAACTTTGCACATCTAGACTTTGCAATATTTGCCCACTCTTCTTTTTAGAACTTCAGTTAAATTTGATGGTGACCATTTGCGGACTGCAGTCTTCAAGTCATTCCACAGATTTTCAATGTGGTTTAAGTCTGGGCTCTGACTAGGCCATGCAGGGACATTCATCTTTCTCTCATTCAGCCACTGTGTGGTCAGTTTTGCTGTTTGCTTTGGGTTATTGTCATGTTGGAAGGTAACCCTTTTTCCCTTTGACAACTTTCTGGCAGAGGGCAGCAGATTTTACTCAAGAATTTGATGATATTTTGCCCCATCCATTTTTCCTTCTATCCTGACAAGTGCTCCAGTCCTTGCTGCAGAGAAACACCCCCATAACAAGATATTACCACATCCATGCTTTACTGTAGGAATGGTGTTTTGGATGGTGTGTATTGGATTTCTGCCAGACTTCTCATTTGGTGTTGAGGCCAAATATTTAAATTTTAGTCTCATCTGACCAAAACACCTTTTTCCATGTGGCCTCAGAATCTTCAATATGCGTTTAAGGTAGTCAGATGAGACTAAAATTGAAAGATGAATGTCCTTGCATTGCTTAGTCAGAGCCCAGACTTAAACCCTATTGAAAATCTGTGGAATGACTTCAAGACTGCAGTCCTTAAGCGGTCACCATCAAATTTAACTGAACTTGAGTAGTTCTGCAAAGAAGAGTGGGCAAATATTGCAAAGTCTAGATGTTCAAAGTTAGTAGAGACATATCCCAACAGACTAAAGGCTGTAATTAAAGCAAAAGGTGGTTCAACAAAATTCTGACATAAGGTGGTGATCTTTTTTCCAACTCAGTGATTCTGGGTTTGTTTGTTTTTTTGACATGTTGGTGTTAAGTGCCCATTCACATACGAGCGACGCTACTTCCCGGGGCGACCTCCGAGATCGCGGTGCGAGCAGGGCGCCGCGACCTCGGAGCGGCCGCCACGGACTTCATAACATTGAAGTCTATGGCGGTCGCCTCCTGGTTGCCCCAAAGAAGCTCCGGACCCTTTTTCTAAGTCGGAGCGACTTGTGTCGCTCCTATTAGAATGAGTCCGCAGCTTCCCTATGGGAGGCGACCTACAGGTCGCCTTAGTGTGAACGGGGGCTAAATCTTTCACTTGGATGTTATAAGTTGCACTAGTAAAATAAAACAAAAACTGTGTCTGTGTTCATTTCAGGCGGCAATGCAACAAAATGTGATTATTTTAAAGGGGAGTGATTTTTTTTTATATTCCCACTGTATAAGATCAAAATATTACAGCGCTTGCTCAAACAACATGAAATTTAAAAATGACACAAATAATAATAATATAAAGTCTTTCAGATAATAACTGATAAAATGCTCTGGTGCTCCAAACTCCAAACAAAGTGCTGAAGTGCTTCATGCAAACATGCCATGGAGTGTAACACACTCCCCTCTTGTATCCCCACTCACCAGAAAAAATCGACCCACAGCCTTTCAGTCTGGGGGTCAACTAAGCTTGTGTCTGGTAAGATGGAATTCAGATCGTTTTAAAAATCAAACCGAGCCCCATCAACTGTTGATCTTGGGGTAACTTTTAGTGACCATTCACCACAACGTCAGATATGGTACTCTGGGCCTCAGTTGTGAGTTGGATGAAGAACCTCTCCTGTGCTACTCTGCTTCTCCAACTTCTTACTGCTAGTAAGCACCCAGTTCTTCCCTGCAAGACAGCCAGCAGAATTTCTGATTCCTTCTCCATTGTCTGGCCCTGTTGTCACTTCTGTCTCTTCTCTTTCAAGGTTAGAAGACTTGTTCATCCTAACTCCTGTCTATGTTCCTAACAGGAGTTAGGACAAACAGTTGAGGCCCAGAGCACCATATCTGATGTTGTGGTGAATGGTCACTAAAAGTTACCTCAAGATCAACAGTTCTTGGGGCTCGGTTCAATTTTTAAAGCGATCTGGATTCCATCTTACCAGACACAAGCTTAGTTGACCCTCAGACTGAAAGGCTGTGGGCGATTTTTTCTGGTGAGTGGGGATACAAGAGGGGGAGTGTGTTACACTTCACTGCATGTTTACATGAAGCACTTCAGCACTTTGTTAGTTTGGAGTTTGGAGCACCAGAGCACTTTATCAGTTATTTTCTAATAGAGTTTATATTATTACTATTTATGTCATTTTTAAATTTCATGTTGTTTGAGCAAGCGCTGTAATATTTTGATCTTATCTTTCTGAGTTTTTCACTTGGTGAACAGCAGGTGCACATGTATATACTTATATATGTTTTTTGATTATCATACACCTAGCGCGAGTTAATTCATGTTTTTTTTATATCCAGGCCTTTTAAAAATAGTGTTGTTTGAACTTTTTTTTTTTGCTGTTTCTTCCTAGGTCATATGATCACTGTTCTTTTTATCACATGCCTGCATCACGGCCTGGGTTGGGGACAGAGCAGGGTGCACAGTCACTGTCTGTGAAGTATCTGATCTGTTTACGGGAAGGAGAACCTGCGTGACTGAAAGTGCACTCTTCTCTGGATGTTGTGGAAGGGAGGGCATGCAATAGCTAAAGTGACATAAAAGGACAAGTAGCATGTTGTGGTTTAGCTCCACCCATGTCCCATGCTGCACTGCAGTAATAGTAAGAAGAGAAATCACATGACCTAGGAAATAAACATATTGTAAGGCACAACTTACTTAACCTAAATGCACACCATGATTACAGTGGCTCTGTGAGCCTGAAGGTCATTGCCACTGTAAGACAACAACAAGAGAAGGGTGCACCGACCTTGTGCATTACCACTAAAAAGTTTATTAAAATTGAAATGGTTAGCGTACATTATACTCACAAACATAGGATGTGTACTTGCATGTAGGAAATGGGAAACACTCGCCTCCAGAACACTTCTCTACTGCTGGATGGCGTGATGGCTTCCAAAGAAGACCTGGTTTGGCCTACGCGTTTTGAGGGAGAACCCTCTTCCTCAGAGCCAAAATCGCCATTGAGTGCCCTTCTCTTGTTATTGTCTTACAGTGTTTTTGGATACCCTTGGTCCTGAGGGGGCAGCAAGACCACCTTATCTGTGCTAAAAAGACCATTCACCTTCCCGCATACCACTTGAGCGCAGGAGAGATACTGTTTTTGGGGTCATTGCCACTGAAAAGGGGAAGGCCAAAATAACTGCAAGATAAACAGCTCCTTTCTTTTAGTGGAAATCTTTGTGTTAAAACTAAGGGCACAGTTAGCTAATAAATGTAATTAGGATGATCTATACTATCCTTTGATTTCTTTTATAAATATAGTTAGGAGGAGGATCTATACTATCCTTTGTTTTCTTTTATAAATATAGTTAGGAGGAGGAGCTATATTATCCTTTGTTTTCTTTTACAACTATAGTTAAGAGGAGGATCTATACTTTTCTTTGTTTTCTTTTATAAATATAGTTAGGAGGAGGATCTATACTATCCTTTGTTTTCTTTTATAAATATAGTTAGGAGGAGGAGCTATATTATCCTTTGTTTTTTTATAAATATAGTTAGGAGGAGGATCTATACTATCCTTTGTTTTCTTTTATAAATATAGTTAGGAGGAGGAGCTATATTATCCTTTGTTTTCTTTTATAAATATAGTTAGGAGGAGGATCTATACTATCCTTTGTTTTTGTTTCTTATAAATAATATAAGCTAGATAATACAGTATATCCCAGTTTGAAACAAATCAGCATAAAGAATGTTTAAAAGCCTCTTCATTTTGGGCTGTGGACCACTTAGACCTACTGCTTCTTAAAAATAAAAATACATGGTATACAGTAACACTGATATTGGCATTTTGTTTATTCCTTTATTTTTTTCTAATATTAAAAAGTGACCAAAGCCTTCCATCTATAAAGACACTGCAACAGATACTATAAGTTTATTCCTTGCCTTTGCAAAAGTCGAATGCATGACACTGTAACATTTTAAGTGCACCATGCCTAGACTATGGAAATGAAAGAATTCACAATAAATAAGCCCACCCTGTCCTCTATAGCTGCAGTCGCTCTGGGGTAAAAGTTGACAGAAGCACTGAAATCACAACTCCTACTCCCAAATTTTCTCTAGCATCAAAGACTTCGCAGCCTCACAGCTTTGTAATGTATCTATACAAGACGTGCTGTAAGCAATAATAACTTACTTCAGAGTTAGGATCTTTGAGAAAGCATTACACCAGGGAGCCTGCAGCTAAAAAAGTCAGTGAGGGCTTTTGTTAAAGCGTAACTCCACTTTTGTTGAGAAAAAAACATTCCACTCTTGGGGATCTTTGTACATTATAAAGATTATAACAGCCTTTGTTGCAGATCCCTACCTTTTGTTATTCTGAAGAAATCATTGTTTGTTTCTCTGTGCCCCTGTGCTGGGTGGGTCTAATGGGAGTGATTTCATAATTACCAATCAGCTGTGCAGCTGCAGAGCACTAATGAGGAAATCTGCTGGACCTGCATCCCTTTAGACGTGTTCCTATTGGGAGTATCTTACCAAAAATGACATTTTGTTGCAGGGAGTGACTGAAATCGGACTTGTATCTTGGGCAGACTTCTGGGAAAATTGGTGAGCCAATCACACAAGCAGGAAATCATGTTTCTGGGGCGTGGTCAGTACACATTCTGTGTACAGAACACCTCCAGGTAGCCATATTGCATTGCATTTTCAGAAAATGACAGCGGCTGCAGACTGAAAAGGAAAGGTAATTTTTAATATCATGAAATTACAATATGACTTGTGTCGCAATTGTATACTCTATGATAATTTTTCTTTTTTGCTACCCCCCCCCCCCCCACAAAAGTGGAGTTACCCTTTAAAGCTCTGTTGGTGCTTGTTAAAAATATGTGGATACTTTATTTTCCATAGCTTGGATACAAGTGCACTTTAGGTTTACAAAGTACTTGCTAAATGTTTCTAATTCTCATACTGTCAAATGTTTTCTGCACCTGGCTCTCCTGCTGGCTATAATCCTTTAGCTGTAGGTATTCAGGTCTTAAATGGTGGTGGATTCATTCCTATTGGCCAGTTTGCCTAATTGAACCACCATTATGTTCTCTTTCTCAGCTTACAGCAGCTTTATCTACTTGCTTTTGAAGGTAATTGCATAGTTCAGAAATAAGAGACAGAAGCATCTCAAAAAGCTTGCTGATACAGTGTAAAAATGGGCATCATAACGCAGGGGCTGACTGGCAACCTTCATTGCAGGAGGCAAGTGCAAACCAGAGGCCCATGGAACAGCAACTCGGGCCCCTCACACTCCCCCTCTTCCCGGCCTCCTCCTGACCCCCATTCCAGGCTGAAGCTCCGCTCCTGGTACTCTCTCCTAACCAGCCGATTCCAGGTTCCCGACCTGGCCAGCAGGGGGCAGTTTGGGGGAGCTGGGGCAGCTCGGTTGGGGCTAGCTAGGGGCTAGGGGAGGAGAGTCTCTAGTGTGGCATGGAACCTGTCTCTGCTCAGACACAGTTTACACCATCCATGCTAGGGGGAAGCCTGCGCTACGTCCTTGTCTTCATCCCGCACTCAGTAGGTCAGCAGTGGGGACTTTAAACTTCTCTTCACCAGGAATACTTTAGGCATGTCTGTGGCAGAAGCAGTGCAGACATTTTACGGGGCATCAGAGCAGCCAGGGGGCATTTTCCCCCCTGCCCCCTGGCCCAGTCCTCCCCTGTCAAAAAGTAAATCTGACTTGATTATCTGCCTTTAGTATGGTGTCAATAGTTTGCAATACTTCTGGCTAAGATATGCTTTTTAAACCCAAGGAGATTTCATATGCAGGGCAGCAAAGTTCCCACCATAAAAGTATCTGGAATAAGAAATATATTTTTGCCTTTGCAATCAGTCAGATTATTACTTTTCTTCTCTTCCAATTATACTTATTCATATATGGTTTTAACATGACTGGCTGCTGTGAAAATCTGGTAGAGTTTCCCAGCTCACATATACCTCACTCACTCCAAATACCTCTTTAAAGTAGTATTATACCCTCAGAGTTTTTTTTTTTTTGGTTTAATACATTGAGCACAGTAAAATAGACATTCCTCAGGAAAGTATTTGTTGAAATTCTTACCACAGAACTTAGTTTACAACTTTCAATGTTGCTGGCTCTTGCTTGCTCAGCGTTACTTCCCTAAACTTCGGTTCTTTTCAGGTAAGAATTAACAGTGAACAGTACAGTCTTCAGTCAATCTGTTAGCTTGGAAAAAGGAAAAGGGAGGAGGAGGAAAGAGGAGTCTTGCCATCATAGGCTACAGGGCTGTGTGTTTCTGTTGATGCACACAATGTATGGAAACACAGCTCTAGCCTCTACATGCAATGGCTCCTTAGGATGCTGCTAGTGAAAGGAGGCACCCCTAGGGCAGTAGTCATGGCACAATCTTAAACTGGAACATAGGCAAGGATTAAAAGATGAAGAAATTGCATACTCAGTAAGTAATTACATCATTTGCTGAAAATGCTTACAAACTGAGGGTTTAATATCACTTTAAGAATGCCTGTTACTGCATCATTGCATCTATTAACATGTGGAGGGAGGGAAATCCAAAATATCATGTATATTCTAGCTGTGGCCCTTTGCTTGCCTTTATCTGGCCCTTGAGGCATTTTTCCTGCCACTGATACCAACTATGGGGCATAATTCCTGCCATTGACACCAACTATGGGGCATAATTCCTGCCACTGACACCAACAATGGGACATAATTCCTGCCGCTAAAGCCAACAATGGGGCACTATTCCTTCCAATGACACTAACTATTTCTCCCCCTAATGCTAAAGATCGGGCATTGTTTACTACCAATGGTCACAGTCCAGCCCCTCCTAAAGTCCAAAGAAAAGCAAACTGGCCCTTTATAAAATTTGGAGATCCTTGTTCTAGTGCAATGAAGCATCATCCTGCCATTACAATGTAGCCATTGCAACTTTGGTATTCATATTCTGTGTATATATCAGTGTACAAAATAAAGTATATAGAGCACATATATATATAATTTTTTCTTTGCAGCAGATACAGTATAATTACAAAGTATATGGGGTACTTGTTATACTTCACTTCCCTTTTCTTTTATTGGTAATTTGTTAAAGGCCAATTAAAATGAAGATTTTTTTTTATAGCTGTATGCAATTAATATACATTATGCAATGATAGTTGGGACAAACAATAATATTACCAGGGGTGCTTGTGAATGTTACCCCTTTTGCTTATACACTATATTGCCAAAAGTATTGGGACGACTGCCTTTACACGCACATGAACTTTAATGGCATCCAAGTTTTAGTTCGTAGGGTTCAATATTGAGTTGGCTCAACCTTTGCAGCTATAACAGCTTCAACTCTTTTGGGAAGGCTGTCCACAAGGGTTAGGAGTGTGTCTATGGGAATGTTTGACCATTCTTCCAGAAGCGCATTTGTAAGGTCAGGCACTGATGTTGGACAAGAAGGCCTGACTCGCAGTCTGCGCTCTAATTTATCCCAAAGATGTTCTATCAGAATGAGGTGCAGGCCAGTCAAGTTCCTCCACCCCAAACTCGCTCAGCCATGTCTTTATGGACCTTGCTTTGTGCACTGGTCCAAATCATTTGGTGGAGGGGGTATAAGGTGTGGGGGTGGTTTTTCAGGGGTTGAGCTTGGGCCCTTAGTTCCAGTGAAGGGAAATCTTAATGTGTCAGCATACCAAGACATTTTGGACAATTTCATGCTCCCAACTTTGTGGGAACAGTTTAGGGACGGCCCCTTCCTGTTTCAACACGACTGCACACCAGTGCATAAAGCAAGGTCCATAAAGACATGAATGAGAGAGTTTGAGGTGGAGTAACTTGACTGGCCTGCACAGAGTCCTGACCTCAACCCGACAGAACACCTTTGGGATGAATTTGAGCGGAGACCTCGAGCCAGGCCTTCTCACCAACATCAGTGCCTGACCTCACAAATACGCTTCTGGAGGAATGAACAGAAATTCCCATAGACACACTCCTAAACCTTGTGGACAGCCTTCCCAGAAGAGTTGAAGCTGTTATAGCTGCAAAGGGTGGGCCAACTCAATATTGAATCCTACGGATGAAGACTGGGATGCCATTAAAGTTCATGTGCGTGTAAAGGCAGGTGTCCCAATACTTTTGGCAATCTAGTGTTTTTATTTTTTTTTTAAATGGTTTCTATCACAGTCAACCCTGGCAGTGTTACAGTTCGTCCCAAATCCTGTCACCAAATACTAGCATTACATGTATTAACCCCAAACAGATATCGGAAAGATACTTTGTGAACTTGGATAACAGACTCCTGTAGATCAAATAATATGTTTACTATCCAGATTTTAGCTGCTGATGTCTGTCACAAAGATGATGTATTAGGTTTAGTATTTGTGATGCATATAATGTATTTTTTAAAATATTTTAATAAGTGAAAATGTAGATTTAGCAATGTTTTTTAATACGCCAAGCTGTTTGCAACAGCCAGGCATTGCGTCTTCACAACCTTCAAGGCTAAAGGTTTAAAAAATGTAAAACTGTGCATCAGTTTTTTTCTCTCTTACTAAACACTGTATTATCATTTTTTTTTAAATACAATTAATTAGGTTAGTGAAAATACAGCTTTAAGTTTATTACATTTTTTAGTTTCCCAACTCTATTTATGATTCTTAAAATCTACTCAACATGCACAATACTTAATAACATTTTTGATGGTGTTGTTCAAAACAAGAATGCTTTACCACATGAATCCTAAATACTAAATCTTCTTCTGTCCTAATACTTGACCCCAGTCATAAATTGATTTTTAGCAGTCCAGCATTATTGTTTTAGCTGGCTTAGTGGTAAGCCTGCAAAATTTTATATCTATTCGACACCAGGATAGGGTGTGAGTTGCGTGTTTTATATGGTTCTTGAATAGTGTTACACTTTTCTCTGACTTGTGTTTTAATGATGTTTCAATGTTTTAACTATATTTGATTCATGGTTCTGTTTTAAAGTATTTTACAAACTGTGCTTAAATGTGTTTGATGTATTGCTTGTATTGGGTTCTACATCCAATTCTTCTTGCTGATATTTTTTATAATATGGCCTTAACATTGGTCTGTGATGGTCCCATTATATATCCTGAGAGTTTTCCCTAGCAGACTGTTAGTTTTCCAGGTGAGTTAGGCTCAAGATGTGTTTTCGAATATTTCCAAAGATGTGCTGGGTCCTGGTTTTTTAAATTATTAAGTCATTTGTCTGGGATGGAGCCATTATCCATAAACCTCATTTTGTTTCAGTTAAGGCTGTTTTACAGACCCTGCTTTCTTGTATCATGTTGCCAAAACTCTTGGATTCCACATATGAATGTCACATGAAGATTAAGTCTCCCACACTTGGAAAACAGCAATTTCTATCACTAAACTGTCACATTTTCTGTGTAGTGTGGGTGAGGCACTCAGCTCCTGGAATGCTGGGCTTTTAGTTTAAACCAGCTCTGTTCACTTACACACAAAACAGATGTGATTGGCTGGTCAAGACAACCCACTTGGCAAGAGCCATTCAATAGCCCTTGTATTTAGTAGGAATGGAAGATGCCATAAGCACGTAATTACAGGCAGGTAATGTAATCTCATAGATGAGGCACACCTTTCAGTTCACTACCTTTAATTAGCAAAATTCACAGTATCCTAAAGTAAATTACTTTAAGTCTTCAACTTTTATATCATTTTCATATTGAACTTTCTAGCTCCACCTTGACCAGCAGCAGAGGCAGGCCCATCAACTTTACGGAATGAATACTCCACCGAGAAGTTGTTTTTGTGTTGTCCTCTTCCTCTGCTCCATACAAAGAGAAGAAGGAAGCAAAAAAGTACAACCCCCAAGAAGGTAATGCATCCCATGGCTGTTGACACTAAAATTGTTTTCAGGTCCAGAGTAAATTTCAAAAATACATGGGTGTCATTGTGAGAGGTATCATTATATTCTGATAAATACAGTGTTCTGTTGGAAAATGGAGAGTTGTCACCTTTTACAGTCAAAGTTGCAAAGTAAGTATCATTTCCTCCAGCATTAGTTGCAATACAAATATATGTCCCACTATCTTGCACTTGAGCATATCTTATCTCCAAGGTACCTTCTGGCAGGACAGTAGATCTTCCTACACTCCTGCTTGTAATCATTCTTCTCTGTGGTGAGACCCAGACAATGAGCGGAACAGGTTCTCCATCTGCCTTACAGTGGAACGATACTGCCTGCCCTTCATGGGCTGTAATGTGTTGCAGTTTTCGGTCCCTTATTTTGGGTTTTTGGCATGTGAAATATTCAAAAAGTATTGAATCTGGAAAATCGCACAAAGCATTGCCTTGAATCTCAACAGGAGAAGCACAGACAGGTTGGTGACCATCAAAATTTAGGGTTTTTCTTCGCTGCAAGATCCACAGTAGTCGGCAGTCACAAGCAAGTGGATTGGCATCCACTCTCAGTGTTTCTAGAGTATTCACTGATAGAAAAGTGTTTTCCTCCAAAGTTGATAGGAGATTATTGGAGACATTCAGTAGTCGGATCTGTCTCAGGCCATAAAAGGCTTGGGATTCTACCATAGTGAGAGAAGCTCCTACTATGTGAAGCTCTCTGAGCCTGATTAAGTCACGGAAGGAACCCCGCTGGATGATCCTAATAGGATTGTAAGAAAGATTTAGGTATTCCAGGTAAGTAAGACTTTTTAGAGCAGCTGCTGGTACTGATGTAAGATTGGTATAAGTGATTGAAAGAGAGGTAAGATTAAGTCCTTGAAAAGCTGTTGTGCAAACATCCTCTAGAAAAGGCCAGCAATCAATTTCTAGTTGCTTGAGGCTGGAAAGTTTCTGAAAGTTTTGTTCTTCTAAATTGCTGATGCCCAAGTGGCGAAGTTTAAGGACCTCAAGACCTTGCAGATAAGACAGTGAGTCGGCAGATATAGAAGTTAAGTTGCATTTTTCAATTGTCAGCTGTTCTAGTCCTACCAGTCCAGAAAAGGTTTTCTGTGAAATATACAACAGTTCATTGTCTCCAACTTCAAGACTTTTCAAATTTCGCAGATCCTGGAACATGAAGTCCAACAAAATGACAATTTTATTTTCACTAATATCCAACAAAGTCAGATTGCTAAGTTTGTTAAATACCCCAGCTGAAATAAGTTTCAGCTGATTACCCTTCAGTTTCAAGGTTTGTAGGTAGAAGAGGTTGGCAAATGCCCCGGGCTCAATAACTGATATAATATTTTCACTAAGGTCCACATCTTCCAGTTGGGGAAAGGATGAAAATTCACCAGGATTCAGGCAACGAATACGGTTCTTACTAAGGTCCAAAAGCTTTGTTTCAGAGGGAATGCCATCAGGAATTGCTGAGAGGCGCTTACGGTGACAGATAACTGATCGGATTTGTGGTGTGCATTCACAACGGGCTGGACAACCCAATGCATTTTCTTCTGAACACAGTAGGAGAAGGTGGAATACTAGGATGGAGGGCCAACATGATGCCATCTTACTAGGCATCATACAATGAGAAGTGCTAACATTTTTGCAGACACCTAAGATCAGAAACAAAATGAAATTAGAACATTAAAATAACATTATTATATTATATTTATAAACTGCAACAAAATATCCCAGATATGAATCAATATAAATGGATAATGTATCCGAACAACAAGAAAGAGAAATGATTGGTCTACAAGGGGAGACTCTTGCATTTCACTAGTTATTTGTTCTCACATAACAAGGTACTGAAAAAGCAATACTTACTATTGAACAGTTTTAAAGGCCCAACTAGAGATGATTCTGTGTTGGGTTTGTTGATTTAAAAAAAATGCACAGCATATTACAATGTTCTGGGTTACAGTAATCAAACACAATGTTGTTTAATCTAATTTATTAAATTAGTACTGCATATATTAGAAAAACAGATATTTAATTTAAAGAAGCCAGTTTCCCCTTCTCAGGGCACATTTCTATAAATAAAATAGGAGGACATTTTATCAACAAAAGATAGACAGAACATACTGTAAATTGGAGTGTTTCATACAAGCCTATATAAACACATTACTCAGTTTACTCCTGTGGGCAAAAGGTTTACAAGAGTACAAAAGAAATACTGTACCTATAGTTCTTGGCTTACTTCTGGTTTGAGAAATGAGAAAGGGCATTCATTTAAAATATCATATGGAAAAGCACTTGCTGGCAATTCCCAGCTGTTAAAAAATGCTGCTGCTGTCAAAACAATTGACCTTCTGTCAAAGGTTCCATTCACACTAGTGTGATTTCAGATGCGGCTTCAGTCACATAGAATCGTATGGCAATTTTCTTGGTCAATGTTGTTTTGTCTTTAATTTTAAATCTTTGTACTAATAAACTGTGGGGTGTATATCCCCCCTTATTTTAGAATCTTTTGAACATCTGTATTCCTTGGGGCACCTTAAAAGTCTGTTTCTTGGTATTTTCAGTCTTTGGTCTATGATTCATTGGATGTGGTGCCCTCTCCCTATGTCCTGAGCATTCCATACCTTTCCATGCCATGTGTTTTGCTCTCTATAGGCTAGGTAATCCATGGGAGCTGCATGCTTTTGGACTCCAGCCAGGCTGTCTGCACTCCATGACTAAGGTAGGCCATACAGGGTTCTAATCTCGGATTCTCGGTGTGTGGGCAGGCTGAATGTACCAAGTTGATCGATGGATCAACTTGGGTACAACCAGCATGCCGGCTTTTACCTGTGATCATTGCTAGCAGCTTCTATAGCCCCTAGCAATAATCACAGTGTTCTAGCTGCCGGGAGAAGACAATGGCCCGGCAGGAGGAATGCCAGCATCAACACTGTCTGTGTTGATGGGGGAATCAGTTGCATTTCTTTGGGTTGCAGGAAAGAAATTAGCTCCAAGTATGGCCTGGCCTAACAGTGAAGGACTAAACACCAGGCCGCAGATCACATACCCAGCCACCTCTACCCCATCAGGTGTGATCTCTGAGCATCTGATGTTGGGAAACTGAGTGTGTCCAGAAGTTCAGGGGCTTGTGGGAAAAGGAGTTATAGAAGCCTTTGCTTGTATCTGAGCATGGTAAGTAAAGGGGCATATTCCTTAGAATATTCTAAGGAAGATTGATTCAAAAATATTTTTTGAAAAGCCCTGTACCCTATTGTACCCTATTGTTTCATCCCGTTAACATACCTATGTTGTGTTTGTTAAATTGACATTGAAGTTCCACACTCTTAAAAAATGTCTGTGAGTACAGGATAAATATATATACAGTTCTTTGCGAAAGTATTCGGCCCCCTTGAACTTTTCGACCTTTTGCCACATTTCAGGCTTCAAACAAAAAGATATAAAACTGTAATTTTTTGTGAAGAATCAACAACAAGTGGGACACAATCTTGAAGTGGAACAAAATTTATTGGATATTTCAAACTTTTTTAACAAAAAAAAAACTGAAAAATTGGGCGTGCAAAATTATTCAGCCCCCTTAAGTTAATACTTTGTAGCGCCACCTTTTGCTGCAATTACAGCTGTAAGTAACTTGGGGTATGTCTCTATCAGTTTCGCACATCGAGAGACTGAAATTTTTGCCCATTCCTCCTTGCAAAACAGCTCGAGCTCAGTGAGGTTGGATGGAGAGCGTTTGTGAACAGCAGTTTTCAGTTCTTTCCACAGATTCTCGATTGGATTCAGGTCTGGACTTTGACTTGGCCATTCTAACACCTGGATATTTTTATTTGTGAACCATTCCATTGTAGATTTTGCTTTATGTTTTGGATCATTGTCTTGTTGGAAGACAAATCTCCGTCCCAGTCTCAGGTCTTTTGCAGACTCCATCAGGTTTTCTTCCAGAATGGTCCTGTATTTGGCTCCATCCATCTTCCCATCAATTGTAACCATCTTCCCTGTCCCTGCTAAAGAAAAGCAGGCCCAAACCATGATGCTGCCACCACCATGTTTGACAGTGGGGATGGTGTGTTTAGGGTGATGAGCTGTGTTGCTTTTATGCAAAACATAACGTTTTGCATTGTTGCCAAAAAGTTCGATTTTGGTTTCATCTGACCAGAGCACCTTCTTCCACATGTTTGGTGTGTCTCCCAGGTGGCTTGTGGCAAACTTTAAGCGACACTTTTTATGGATATCTTTAAGAAATGGCTTTCTTCTTGCCACTCTTCCATAAAGGCCAGATTTGTGCAGTATACGACTGATTGTTGTCCTATGGACAGAGTCTCCCACCTCAGCTGTAGATCTATGCAGTTCATCCAGAGTGATCATGGGCCTCTTGGCTGCATCTCTGATCAGTCTTCTCCTTGTATGAGCTGAAATTTTAGAGGGACGACCAGGTCTTTGTAGATTTGCAGAGGTCTGATACTCCTAGGGAATGGGGGGGAGGGTACAGATGTAGAATTAGCCAGTGGAAAGCAAGTTTCAGAGGGCAGAAATGGGGGCATTAGCGGTAGGGTGTTCGGAGCCCCTATACCCAGGGTGGGTACGGGGAAAAATCAAGAGAGCAGCCTAAAAACATCAAAATTACGAGGCTTATATACCAATGCCAGAAGCCTGGCCAACAAGATGGGAGAGCTGGAGCTGCTGATGTTTGAGGAGGACTTAGATTTTGTGGGGATAACTGAGACTTGGTTTGACAGCTCTCATGACTGGATGGCGACCATTCAGGGGTATTCCCTTTATCGCAGAGATAGAGAGGGTAAAAAAGGGGGAGGGGTATGTTTGTATATTAAGAACAGTATACAGGTAAATATGAGGGATGATATTAATAATGGAGCTATGGACGAGGCAGAATCCCTATGGGTAGAGCTTCAAAGGAAAGGCACGGTGGGGAAGGTAATATTGGGCGTATGCTATAGGCCCCCAAACCAGAGGGAGGAGGGTGAGGCAGACCTCATGTTACAGATAGGATTGGCAGCAAGGATGGGAAATGTCATTATAATGGGGGACTTTAATTATCCAGATATAGACTGGGCAGAAGGAACCGCGCATTCAGCCAAGGCTCGGCAGTTCCTAAATGTTTTGCAGGACAATTTCATGGGTCAGATGGTGAATGCACCGACAAGAAACAATGCGGTACTTGACCTACTGATTACCAACAATACAGACCTGCTCACGGATATAGAAATACGGGACAACTTAGGGAACAGTGACCATAGGTCAATTGGTTTCAGTATTAATTACAGTAATAGGAAACACAAGGGTAATATAAGGACACTGAATTTCAAAAGAGCCAATTTCCCTAAACTGCGCTCACTGCTAGAAAATATCAAATGGGATAGAACCCTGAGAACAAAGAACACGGAGGAAAAATGGGAGTGCTTCAAGAGCATACTTAACAAGGGGGTGGGCCAGTGCATTCCACAGGGAAATAAATTTAAAAGAGCAAAACTAAACCCTGGGTGGCTAAACTCCAACATAAAAATGTATATTAGAGCTAAAGAAAAGGCCTTCAAAAAATACAAGACTGAGGGGTCATTGGCAGCATTTAAGCATTACAAAGAGTGCAATAAGAAATGTAAAGATGAAATCAGGGCGGCTAAAATAGAACACGAGAGACATATAGCGGAGGAGAGTAAAAAGAACCCCAAGAAATTCTTTAAGTATATAAACAGGAAGAAAGCAAGGCCAGAACACATTGGCCCCATAAAAGATGATAAAGGAAAAATGGCCACTGAGGACAGAGAAAAGGCGGAAGTGTTAAATAATTTCTTTTCTTCAGTCTTCACAAAGGAATCGGGGGGCTACATGAACCCCGCTTGTAAGGCCGAACTAAATAATACACCTCAGGAAGTGCCGCCATGGCTAACAGAGGATAGACTTAGAGCTAAACTAGAGAAACTTAACATAAATAAATCCCCGGGACCGGATGGCTTGCACCCAAGGGTTCTAAATGAGCTCAGTCAGGTGATTGCCAGACCATTATTCTTGATCTTTAAGGATAGTTTACAGACAGGTATGGTGCCAGCTGATTGGAAAAAAGCCAACGTGGTACCAATATTTAAGAAGGGGCCGAGATATATCCCGGGTAACTATAGGCCGGTCAGCCTAACATCTGTAGTCTGCAAAATTTTGGAGGGGATGATAAGGGACCACATACAAGACTTTAGTAATGAAAACGGTATTATAAGTAGTAATCAGCATGGATTCATGAAAAATCGTTCATGCCAAACCAATCTATTAACCTTCTACGATGAAGTGAGCTGCCACTTAGATAAAGGTAAGCCTGTGGATGTGGTGTATCTGGACTTTGCAAAGGCCTTTGACACCGTTCCCCACAAACGCTTACTGTACAAACTAAGGAAGATAGGTATGGACCATAAGGTGAGTACCTGGATAGAGAACTGGCTCCAGGGGAGAGTACAGAGGGTGGTGATTAATGGGGAGTACTCGGATTGGGCGGGTGTGGAAAGTGGGGTCCCCCAGGGTTCTGTCCTGGGACCAATCCTGTTTAATTTATTCATAAATGATCTAGAGGAGGGGATATCTAGTACAATCTCAGTATTTGCAGATGATACTAAATTAGGCATGCCAATATCTTCTATGCAGGATGTGGAAATCTTGCAAGCAGACCTGAACAAAATAACGGGGTGGGCAACTACATGGCAGATGAGATTTAATGTAGAAAAATGTAAAGTAATGCACTTGGGGGCCAGAAACCAGAAAGCAAGCTACTCACTAGGGGGGGAACCTCTGGGTGAGTCTAGGATGGAAAGGGACCTGGGGGTACTGGTAGACAACAGGCTTGGAAGTGGCATGCAATGCCAAGCCGCTGCAAGCAAAGCCAACAGAATACTGGGTTGTATAAAAAAGGGGATTCACTCCAGAAATAAAGAGATTATTCTTCCACTCTACAAGACTCTGGTCCGGCCACATCTGGAGTATGCTGTCCAGTTCTGGGCACCGGTCCTCAGGAAGGATGTGCTGGAACTGGAGAAAGTCCAGAGAAGGGCAACAAAAATAATTAGGGGAATGGAGGACATCGGCTATGAGGAAAGACTACAAGCACTGAACCTATTCTCTCTGGAGAAGAGACGCTTGAGGGGGGATATGATATCAATGTACAAATACTGTACTGGCGACCCGAGCATAAGGAACAAACTATTTAGAGTAAGGGAATACAATAAGACACGTGGCCACTCACTAAAACTAGAGGAAAGGCGGTTTAACCTTAAAGTGCGTAAAGGGTTCTTCACTGTAAGAGCGGTAAGGATGTGGAATTCTCTTCCGCAAGCAGTCGTATCAGCGGGGAGCATTGATAGTTTCAAAAAACTATTGGATGGACACCTTAAAGACCACAACATACAGGGGTATACAATGTACGGTTAAAAGCAAACACACACACATAGGTTGAACTGGATGGACTTGTGTCTTTTTTCAGCCTCACTAACTATGTAACTATGTAACTATGTAACTCCTTCCATTTCAATATTATCGCTTGCACAGTGCTCCTTGGGATGTTTAAAGCTTGGAAAATCTTTTTGTATCCAAATCCGGCTTTAAACTTCTCCACAACAGTATCTCGGACCTGCCTGGTGTGTTCCTTGTTCTTCATGATGCTCTCTGCGCTTTAAACGGACCTCTGAGACTATCACAGTGCAGGTGCATTTATACGGAGACTTGATTACACACAGGTGGATTCTATTTATCATCATTAGTCATTTAGGTCAACATTGGATCATTCAGAGATCCTCACTGAACTTTTGGAGAGAGTTTGCTGCACTGAAAGTAAAGGGGCTGAATAATTTTGCACGCCCAATTTTTCAGTTTTTTATTTGTTAACAAAGTTTGAAATATCCAATAAATTTCGTTCCACTTCATGATTGTGTCCCACTTGTTGTTGATTCTTCACAAAAAATTACAGTTTTATATCTTTATGTTTGAAGCCTGAAATGTGGCAAAAGGTTGCAAAGTTCAAGAGGGCCGAATACTTTCGCAAGGCACTGTATATATATATATATATATATATATATATATATATATATACATATATATATATATATATATATATATATATATATATATATATATATAATACAAGCTGTCAGACAATGCAACAGATAGGGAGCCATGGGGTCAATTCACTAAAGGGTACTGCATGTGATATGAAGGTCACGTGACCCATTTTTGGGAACTATCACATGAGATATTAAAAAAGTCAATTCATCAAAGTAAAATTTTAAATGTGAGGTAAATACCACACATTTGTTAAAAATGTGGGATAAACACCCAGAAAAAAAAGAAGGTAAATCATTAAAGTCAATTCACTAAATAACACACACACATTCGTTATCTATCACCTGCCAGCAGGCAATTGATATTTTAGCAAAGAACAAAATAACAATGAGGGGAACTCTGCACTGGCCAGTAAATAAAAGTATACAATTTATCAGTGTGGAAATGTTCTGCTCTGAGCTCAGGACTGAAAATTAATTATAACAATTCACCAGAAGGAGATTGTTCTGTGAATGAAAGCGTGCTAGAATGTTTTATCTTAAAAATTCATGCAGTATTTATCTATTAGTAAATTGACCCCTATATGTGAAAAGTTATTAGATACATTCATAAATGCAGTTGGAAGATGACAGATGGGGGGGTTATTTACTAAAGCTGGAGAGTACAAAATCTGGTGCAATTCTGCATAGAAACCAATCAGCTTCTAGGTTTTATTGCCAAAGTTTAATTGAACAAGTTGAACTTAAAAGCTGATTGGCTGCCATGCACAGCTGCACCAGATTCTGAGTGCTCCCGTTTAAGTAAATCTCCTCCATGATGTCTAGCCAAATATACAGATGGCAGTATAATACTCACTTTGTACAGCTATCTAACTAAAACATACATATCCAGAAATTATATTTAGGGACTTTAAAAAGCTTAAAAAGCTCATTCCAAGGTGAATTTACACACAGCTGTGTATAGAATGAAAAAATAGGTTTGAGACGAAATTCCAAAAGTAAAAAAATTGCCTTTGAAGTGTCATAAAGTAGTAAGCATCCCATAGTTAGGTAATTCAGATTAACTGTATCCATATGTAATTTTAACAAACTTACTCTCTAACTATATCTTGGTAATGATCCCACTAACAGAATAGGCATTGAGACGCAGGGAAGGCAAGGCAGGAACTTTTATGGTTCATTCAATTATTTGTGGAAACTTGAGACTGAAATATTGAGCTCTGAGCTAAAGCTTTAGCAAACATTTCTGGCACTTATTGGCTACCACAGTCAAATAATAAATAGTAAAATTTTACTAAGAATAATTTGTTAATTAATTTAATAAGTTACAATTATTTTCATAAATAAGTTATTTATTTATTTTATGATGATATTTTTTTTAAATCATTTATTTAATAAATAAATTATTAAATTAAAATAAATAAATAATACTATGAATTTATTTAATAATGACTTAAATAGATTAATTAATAAAAAGTAACATTCTAAGTATTTCACTTAAAAAGGGTAAGAAGTTACAGTGGGATTATTTAGTAAAACACAGTATTAAACAGATTTGTTTATCCTTAGCATTTGCTGTTAGCCTTAAAACATGTTGTGAGATCTGCGCCTATATTCCTTCATGATGCATTTTTGGTTTAGCAAGTACTCTATGGTTTGCAAACACACCTTCTAATAGAATACTAGAGAAGGGCAGAGAAATCAAAATTCCCCATATTTGAAGGCTTATATGCAAGCATGGCCATAAAAAAGGTATGGGGGTCTAGGTACTGCCCTGGGGGACATTTATCAATGCATTTTTTTTTTTCTAAAATGATCGTTTTTAAAGAAGCAGTGATTTTAATGATGCTTAAAGTGAAATAATAAAAATGAAAAACACTTTAAATATAGTGCCTGGGGGTCCACTTAGTTTGCCTGTTAAGTGGCACATCTTTGCCATGTATAGAACCTGCAGCAGCACAACTGACATTTATAAAGAAAAAAAATAAGTCAAATCACATTTAAATTGACTTGCAATTGCTGGCACCGGGCTATTTAAAATAAAAAAGTATAAAACGGTGTAAGGTTCCCCCAGTCTATACCTCCGGGTCTGGTATGGATTTTAGGGGAACCCCCCACGCCAAAATGTAAAAAAAAACAACGTGGGGTCTCCCCCAAAATCCATACCAGACCCTTATCCGAGCACACAGCCTGGCAGGCCAGAAAAGGAGGGATGAGCAAGCGTCCCCCCCAGACAAAAGCCCCCCCAACCATACTAGGCCATCTACCCTCAACATGGGGGGGGTTGGGTGTAGATGAAGATTCATCGCACACTGCCGCTGCCGGACCCAAAAAAAAAAAAATGTTCCGCCGTCAATGAAGGCTGACTGCCTACTGCAAACTCCACCATTTGACAGTTCTTGTCTAGGTAAGGGGTGAGCCACCCGTGCAATATCACCTGTTGACCCTGCCCCCTCGTGACATCACCGACTTCGGTGAAGTCACAAGGGGCATGGTCACCAGTTGGCTCCGTCCCTTACCTATATGAGAACTGTCAAACGGCGGAGCCTGCATTAGGTGGTCAGCCTTCAGTGACGGCAGAGCATTTTTTTTTATTTTTTTCAGGTCTGGCGTCAGATTTACACTGGGGAACATTGTTATTTTATTTAATAAAGAAATCGTCAAAATCCCTTCTACTGTTTTTCTTTATTTTTGGCACTTTTTTTTGGTGAATGGGTAGGGGTACAATGTACCCCATACTCATTCACATAGGGCAGGGGGCCGGGATCTGGTGGCCCCCTTGTTAAAAGGAGCTTCCAGATTCTAATAAGCCCTCTGCCCACAGACCCCCACAACCACAGCCCAGGGTTGAGCATCCACCCATGTTGAGGGCCTGGTATGTTTCAAGAGGGGGGGGGGGTCACTTGTCCCCCCCCCCTTTTTCCTGGCCTGCCAGCCTGCATGTTTGGATAAGGGTCTGGTTTGGGTTTTGTAATTGTTTTTTTTTTAAATTGCAACTTACCAATCATTATATGTGGTGGCTGCAATTGTTTTATTTTCTTTTGCCCCCCCCCCTCTGTTTTCACCTGGTGATTTGGCCAATAACCAGAGTTGTATAAAGGACTCGAAACCCATACTTGAGTAAAAGTACAAGTGCTCGATCAAAAAGTGACTTGAGTAGAAGTGGAAGTGCTCGATCAAAAAGTGACTTGAGTAGAAGTACTAAAGTATTCAACATTTTTTGTACTTAAGTATTGCAAGTAGTTTTTTAAAAAACTTTGCTACTCAAGTACTGAAAGTAAAAGTACCAGTAGTTTTGAAAAAAAATGCTACTCAAGTACTGAAAGTAAAAGTACAAGTACTGTGTTATGTAGTTATTAAAGAAAGAAGTCAAAAGTTTGAACATCATATTGTTTTTTATTATTTCAAATGCAGCTTTTATTTATACATACAGTAGCTTTTATTTTCGTATGCGCTGATAATACACATGTTTTGAGCTTCATGAAACCTGCCATCTACTGTTCTGGCAGTGGTAATTTTTATAATTGTAAAGAGTAACTATGAAGCACAAAAAAAAAAAAAGTAGAAGTATTGAAATCATTGAAAAAAATGTAGTGAAGTAAAAGTAGAAGTAGGAGAAAAAAATTATACTCCAGGAAAGTACAGATACCGCCTTTCGGTACTTAAGTACAGTAGTGAAGTAGTTCTACTTAGTTACTATACATCTCTGCCAATAACACACCTACTGGATGAGAGAACCTCCACTCTGGATGCATGAGAACAGGGGGCATCTTTGGACAGCAGCATTATCAGTCTGGGGGAGGGAGGTGTTAACTATATTAGCAGATTTAAATACACTAAAAAAAATTAAAGTCAAACTCACACTTTATAATCAGTTACAGCAAACAGTTTTTCATTTTGGCATAAAGGTTTTACATGAATAAATAAAAGCTGATCCTTGTAAGAACCCCTGCCAGTGTTAAGTGGTTTGTTTCATCCATGTAAACTGATACATTCTACTGGAGAGTGTGTGCTTTTGAAAAACAACAGACTTACAAGCTAGATCACCAGATGAAAATAGAGGAAAGAAAGCCTAAATAAAAAAAATAAAATTAATTCAGCCATCACATCTGAGAACTGGCAAGTTACAATATAATAAATGTTGGCTTTTGGGTTTAATACTGCTTTATTAAAATATATGCTCAATTTTAGCATCAATATACAGTGGGCAGTGATCTCCATTGTAAGGCTAAACTGTAAATGAATAAAAGGTAAAATTAAAACAGCAGTGAAGTAAAAATTGTGTTAAAGTAAGCTCTACATGTTATGACAGGCAAAATATGAGAAGAAAGCCACAAACCAATGCAGGGATTTCAGCAGAGGATGTAATACTGTATACACAGCGGTGGCATGCCTGGATCTGCTTTGTGTACAGCCAGCTGATGCATTTTTGGCCATAAATTATATTGTCACTGTTTTTTTTTTTTTTTTTTTTTATCAGTTTAAGTATTGTTATAGGCATTACTAAGCGAAAAAAAAAAAAATGTATTTTCCTAGATGTGGTGGCTGCATCCCTTTCCTTTTTTCCTTCATTTTAACCTGCTGATCCTGCCAGTAAGTCTGATATATTTTTCCTTACTTTAACAGACCCAATTGTCCAGGAAAAGTGGTAGTTAGAGGTTTGAGACAAACCATTTGCCACTGACAGGTGCTTATAATGGTCAACTTTAATTCATTTGTGTAAAAACCTTGATCACAAAAGGAAAAAAGAATGTTGCTCTAACTGTCTAAAAAGAGTCTTAGCTAGAGTCCAACTTTATTTCTTAATCAAGTCCATCTATATCTGCTAATCTAACACTCCCCTGACTGACAATGTAGCTGTCCATAGGTGTCTCCATTGCTCCTCCAGTGGAGTGGAGACACCCTAAGACAGGAAGAGTTTTACTGGCTGGGGCATCAGGTCAAAATAAAAGAAATAAAAAAAAAAAATGAATACAGCCACCACATCTAGGTATTAATAAGCTCCCTTATCAGTCCCTGTCATTGCCAGTCCCCTGGCTTTCCTATTTTAAACTGACCACACTAAGCAGGAGAGCACACCATGATCAGTTCTCTAGCTATGCTGGGAACTCAGTGTGCTCTACTCCAATTATCAGACTTGTCCTGACATGTCCCTGCTGCACAGCTATTCACTGGCAAGCTCAGTGTACTGCTGCTTCTCCTCTCCCAGCTCTTATGCAGCTGAGAACATAGGGAATGTGAATACCTATTTAAAAAAGAGGAAAAAAGGTATTTATAATGTTTTTTTTTTTATTTTTATATATGCACCAAATTGTTTTGCCTTTCATTTCTATTTTAAAATGAATGCATTGTTTTACAAGGTGAATTTAGCATTTGTAGGACAGCCACAATCATTATCTTTCACCATGGTACACTATGTGCACTTTTGGATTTTTATGATTATTTATACAGCATCCAGGTAAATAAAATCTTTACTTTTTCTGCTTATATTATACTGAAGGGGTCTATTTGTAAATGGTTTTACATTAGATTCACACAACAATTACCCGTGTCTTACACATTTTTTTACATTTCAATCTAATTAGAAAAATGTGAAAATATTAGGTAAAAACTGTGAACACATTTATAATTAGAAACTTTTGTTATTATTCCATTTAAAATAAATGTATGTATTTTTTTCAGTTTCATACTTACCTAGGTGGATACAGCATTGGTCGGATGCGGCATCTGTCCCCGGCGCCTCTAACACTGAGAACTGAGTGATCAAACTTTGCCGATTGCTCCGTTCTCACAGCTCCCTGAGCAGACAGCTGGTGGCTGTCAGTCACAGCTCTCTGCTCTGCCCTCCCTCCTGTGCTCACTGGAGCGCTGGGCTGTGGAGGGGGGCGGGAGCGGCCAGCTCAGATTCTCAGAGGCTTGTTAAGAGTCTGAGCTGGATGCCAGTCCAGGCATGTGTGCGGATCCCGACTCCATTGTCGCAATCTGGTCCTGCTCTGTGACATCAGCCGACAGCCGGCTTCAGCTTGATGTCTGAAGAAAATGAGTCACAGAAGTGCAGAACAAACTGCACTCCTGTGATCCATAGAAGTACAGCCAAACAAGCTTTTGGTTGTACTTCTCCTTTAATGATTGGTATTGGAAATAATTTTGAGGTGGGAGGGGGGGGGGGTGGCAGTAAAAAAATAATCCCTGTGTTAGATATGCTGGGTATGCCCCTGATGCAAAGTAATAATTTTCAGACAGTAGCAGAGCTTATTTTATGTGTTACAACTGTGCACATTACCAAAACATATAACCACATTTTGTACTGTTAAATCCACTCACTTCAATATATGTTTTTACCAGACAATTCTACATTCCTACCAGTGTTAATTTTGGTAGCAAATTTCAATTTTGTTTTAGTTAGTCTTTTGACGAAAATGCCATTTTAGTTTTAGTCGTATTTTAGTCATCTGAATTGTTTTAGTTTTAGTCATATTGGGGGGCGTGGCTTGGACATGGCGGCGTGAGGTCGCATGCCGCTGGTGCTCCTGCTCCCTTGCCTCCCTAATCGGCTATTTTACCTCCTACCTTCGCTGTCATGAGCGTCTACAAGAAACAGAAGACAAAATCTACCTCCAAGGTATCTTCTGTGACCCCCATACGAAGCTTCTTTCCTGACTCCTCAAGTTCCGCGCCGAGGGTCCTGCCCCTGAGCCCACGTGCTGAACTAGGGACTGTGGGCCTCTCTTCGCCTGACCGGAGTTCCCTCTCCCAGCCAGCTCCGCACACTATGGCTACCGCAAGCCCTCTCTCCTTCGCTCAGCCCTCTCCTGCAATCAACTGTGGGGCTGATCAGGACATCTGGGCTCTCCTCTGAGCGCTCCCCACCAAAGCCGACCTCGAGGCCATCGTGGCTCAGGTAACCGAGCAACATCGTTAGGACTTCCACAAGCTTGGCATGGAGGTAGCGCAGCTTGAAAGCCGCCTGTCGGGGGTGAATCGGCAGTGAGTGCCCTGCAAGAACGAGTTGCGCTACTTGAACAGACTCAGACCTCCCATAGTGAAGTCCTCACTGACCATCAACTTTGGATGGAGGACATGGAGAACCGGAGCCGCCGGAACAACCTGCGGCTCCGGGGTATCCCTGAAGCCACTGGCCATGAGGACCCATCGGAGACTGTTCGGGCTGTACTGTCCCGTGTGCTACCACCACATCCCTCGGTTGTCTATGAGTTCGACAGGGTCCACAGGGCCCTGGGTGCCCGTTCACCTGATCCTGCCAGACCCTGAGACGTTATTTGCTGTCTCCACAGATATACAGTTAAGGAGCACATTCTTCGAGAGGCTTGGACTAAAGGTCCAGTTGACTTTGACGCGCTACAGTGGCAATTTTCCCTGATATAGCCCGAGGGACCCTACAGAGCAGGGCCATGCTGAAGCCCCTACTGGAGAAGCTCCGGTCGCCAGACACCACATACCGCTGGGTATTCCCTCTACAACTGACCATCCGGAAGAATGGTGCTTTGTTTGTCCTCCACAAGCATGCCTACCTACCAGCCTTATTCACCTTCTTAGGCATCGACCCAGTGCTGCTCCCGGACTGGATTGCTAGGCTCCTGGAGCGTGATCCCCGCCACAACACCCGCGGCACCGCTCAGCCACTACCGTATCGTCAACGCAGGATGGGACGGAACTCGGGGTTCCGATCCCGAGGCCCAGCGGTTGCGGCCCCTGAGACTTGATTGATGACTGGTCCCGGTTCGTGAGTATGGCCCCCCCTGGATTTTAGTTTTAGTCATATTTTAGTCGACTAAAATCTCCAGTACATTTCAGTAGACTAAAATCTCATACATTTTAGTCAATTACAAATCAAATAAGTTTAGGTCAATTGTAAAGCATTATTTTAAAATTTCTCTAGAATTTCCAAACAAATTATATACTCCTGGAGTAAAAATCCAATAATATGTTATTATTTATTATATTAAGGTTTGAACATGCACTACAGACACAGATTTAGCCAATGTGATATGTAACGTCTTAATAAATAAAACCGAGTTTCACAGACAAACAAAAATATTGTCTTTTGACTAACAGAAGTGCAACTTTAATATACAAATAATATACAAATAACCAGAGTAAACTCTGTTGGCTGTAATGTCATTGCACATATTACCTGAATATATTACCAACATTAAATATTAAGAAAAAATATAAGAAAAGCCTTTTTCTTAATTTTTTCTCTTTCAACAGCTTAGTAGATGCCCCTTACTTATGCTTATGTGGTAGCGCAATACATGTTTAAACTTCAATGTGCTATTATTACAGGCTCTGGATGGAATTGTGTGGCCGATTTAGAAATGGCCAGCAGAGTGTTCATTTTGATGTGAATTTTTTATTTAGTTTTAGTAATAGTCATTTTAGTTTTAGTCGTATTTTAGTTAATTAAAATTGTGTTAATTTAGTCGATAAAAACATTTTTGTCTACCAAATTAACACTGATTCCTACTTATATTGCTTACTGCTGGAGTCAGTAAGAAAATGGAGTCACTCATAGAGATATACTCTCTATGAGCGGCACAGTGGTGTAGTGGTTAGCACTTTCACCTAGCAGCGCTGGTTCAAATCCCAACCACGACACTCCCTGCCTGGAGTTTACATGTTCTCCCTGTGCCTGTGTGGGTTTCCTCCGGGTACTCCGGTTTTCTCCCACACTCCAAAAGACATGCTGGTAGGTTATTTGGATCCTGTATAAAATTGGCCCTACTATGTATGAATGTGAGTTAGGGACCTTAGATTGTACGTTCCTTGAGGGCAGAGACTGATGTGAATGTGTAATGTATATGTGAAGCACTGCGTAAATTGACAGTGCTATATAAGTACCTGAAATAATAATATACTGGAAATAGAAGCTATATCTCCCTAGCTGAGCAACAGAAGCTGGTATATGTTCATAGCAACCCAGACTACAAAATTAGAGAAAAATCTAAATTTGGATGACAATGGGCTCCCAAGTGTTCAATAAATTGGTTGTTTGTGAAACTGCAACTTCAGCACAGCAGATCAGAAAATATGGGTGTGATAGAGATATTTGTTTGCTAGTGTGTGATATTTGTTGACACTCTGTGACCGGCTGTGATTGACACGTGGTAAAAAGCCAATTTCATTGGCTCTTTACCTAGATCGGGGATGGGCTCTGTCCCAGGGACGAGCCTTGTCCCCGATTGCTGCGCTGTGCGCTGTTTACTTCCACCCTGGACCATAAGTGACGTCCCTCTGGTTTTCCAAAGTCATTGAGGCAATCAAAGATGATCTATTCTTTGATTGTCACTGGAACCAGCCAATGGCACCGTCGGATCGTTTCACAAGCGAAGCGCTGGAATCAGTAAATTCAAAAAACACTGGCGTGTGGTGGGAGGGCACGCCCCCACCCGCCACTTCTGAAAGCGTTCCAGCAGCTCATGAGTGGCTCGGAAAGCTTTCAGGAGAAAGCCAACTGCCGGCTGAAAAAAAAAAATAAATAAATAAAGGAGTAATGGCTGATAACTTCAGCCATAATCCCGGTAAACCACTTGAAAGCTGTATTGTGTATGTATATATATATATATATATATATATATATATATATGTATGTATTTTGGTCTTGAAGTGATTAATAGCTGGGTTTGCCCAGCCCGGAGTGAAACAAACCAACTAGTAGATTGCTACTGCAACCTAATGGTAGACATTGGACTGCGCACAGTAATCCAGACTTCAGATACCAGTTAATGAGCCAAAATTTTCTCAAAGTAGATGCCACCTCATTCTCACAATAAGTTGCCTCACCACCTGAGGGCTATTTCCGATATAATGCAGCTACATTTCCCTATGTAGTATACAACTGCTGTTTTCAAGTATGCCAAAGGCACAATTGAGCGTCTTTCATGCCAAGCACAAATAATATAGAATTGTTTTATTATGCTTTTGCTAACTAAGTTCTTGCTGTCTAGAGTCCATAAAATTATTACTAATAAGAAAAGACTCATCTGCCACAAAGGCACAGGGCATTGCAGGCTTGGTAATTTTGGGCAGAGGGAGACCTTCTGGCATGTCAAGATATTCTTCACAAAGATTTTGCTCAATAAACAGTGCTTAAAGACAGCCCAGAGTACAGTGCTTGCCTTGTTAATATAAATGACCCAACAGTTAGTATCTACATTTGAGCATCAACAGAAAGGAAAAATATTTTTTCAACGTTTTTGCTGCCACTGCTGAGGGCATAACGAAACATGCTTATGGCTGCCAGAGATAAGGATCTTGCATCTCTGCTAGAAGCACTGCAGAGCCTCCTCCTATCTGACCTTGTTGGAAATAAGCTTAACCATGTTTTGAGCAGTCTACAGAGAATCTGGCTCTTCTTCAATGCAATCAGGCAAACTGTGGATTTTCTAACTCTAAATATGAAATGTCAAGGGGGAATTTACAGTTGCCAAAAACCTGTGCAAGCCATAAGAGCTCAATGGAGAACTATGAAGGATAACGTCAATAGCAAATGATGTTAATAAAACTCCGGTAGAATTGAAGCAGGAGAGATTTCACATTAGGTCTAATGCTGCCTCTTGGGCATATCATGGAAATTAGGAAGTGTTTTTATGTATGTATATTTGCATAATAGCCTACATATTTGTTAAAAAATAGACATCACTGGGAGTAACTGGGATTATGGACAAGGGGCAGCACCAATAACACAGACTTTCTCTTTGAGGAATAAAAATTCTGATGTCCAGCAGGTATTAATAGTTAAAAAAGGGGAAAAAACATAAGGTAATCTTATTTATATTGCTATCTTAAAGTATTGATGAAGATGTAAATGATTTGGTTCCCTGGCAGGCAGTTTCTACACCCCAGAGGATCTCCATGGTCTCCTTGGCTTGCACCGTAATGTAACAAAAATGGAAATGTATACATATTTACTCTTAATAAATGCACAATAATTACTTGTGGCAATGAATTTAAAGTGGTATTAAAAGAGCAAAAATGAATTAAATAGCTGTTGATTTGTGGTGCTCAGATGCAGTGTGGTTCTATTTTGATATAAATGATGACATCTGGTTTCAAGCCTTTCACTTAATGATGTACTCCTAGATTGTAAGCTCTACAGGAGGGCCCTCTGATTCCTCCTGTATTGAATTGTGTTGTAACTGTACTGTCTGCCCTCATGTTGTAAAGCGTTGCGCAAACTGTTGGCGCTATATAAATCCTCTAAAAAAGAATACATTTTTGTGAGGAAAATATTTTCGAACAAGTTCCTTGGAAAATGATGCCAGCTAACTTGTCAAAGCTAAACAAAGAACAAAAAGACAAAGCTATGTGGTAGAACATACAGTAAATAAAAAGGAGAATAAAATACATAATGACGACGTCTCATACGACAAAATGTACGTTGGGTGGAGGAAATAGCAGTGGCGTCAGCATGTCTGCCAGGGCCCCAGACGCTGTGTATACTGGATGCCTGTATTTTTACTGTCCTTGTGAGTATAAGTCTTTTATATTAAACTGTTTTTATATTGGACATTGCATAATGAAGTTTTGCCTTCCCTCTTTTTGAGTGTTCCATGCTCCATTTGCACTTGTGAGATCACCTTTGGGTCATATTACTGTGGAGATGAGGGGCATGTATTCAAGTGGTCGATTATCACACTGATTTGCCTGCTGAGAGACATTCTCTATGGAATATGGACTATATTACCAAAAGTATTGCGACACCTGCCTTTACACGCACATGAACTTTAACAGCATCCCAGTCTTAGCCTGTAGGGTTCAATATTGGGTTGGTCCACCCTTTGCAGCTATAACAGCTTCAACTCTTCTAGGAAGGCTGTCCACAAGGTTTAGGAGTGTGTCTATGGGAATGTTCCACCATTTTTCCAGAAGAGCATTTGTGAGGTAAGGCAATGATGTGGACAAAAAGGCCTGATTCGCAGTCTCCGCTCTAATTCATCCCAAAGGTGTTCTATCCATTTGAGGTCAGGACTCTGTGCAGGCCACTCAAGTTCCTCTACCCCAAACTTGCTCATCCATGTCTTTTTGGACCTTGCTTTATGCACTGGTGCACAGTGCTGTTGGAACAGGAAGGACCAACCCTAAACTATTCCAACAAAGTTGGGAGCATGGAATTGTCCAAAATGTCCTGGTATGCTGACGCCTTATAAGTTTCCTTCACTGGAACTAAGGGGCCAAGCCCACACCATAATCCCCCCTCCACCAAATGAATTGTACCAGTACACAAAGCAAGGTCCATAAAGACATGGATGAGAGGGTTTTGGGTGGAGGAAATTAACTGGCCTGCAGAGTCCTGACCTAAACCCGACAAAACACCTTTAAGATGAATTAGAGCGGAGACTGGGAGCCAGACCTTCTTGTTCACATCAGTGCCTGACCTCACAAATGCACTTTTGGAAGAATGGTCAAACATTCCCTTAGACACACTCCTAAACCTTGTGGACAGCCTTCCCAGAAGAGTTGAAGCTGTTATAGCTGCAAAGGATGGGCCAACTCAATATTGAACTTTATAGACTAAGATTGGGGTGCCATTAAAGTGCATGTGCGTGTAAAGGCAGGCGTCCCAATACTTTTGGTAATATAGTGTATGTCCATTAAGGCGTTTTTGACCTGCAAGGGTCATAGCTTTCCGGTAAGGAGCTAATTCTCACCTGTGGGAGTGGAGCACGTTTTTAGTCACACAGCACAGATGTCAATATGAATATATGAGTGGAACACTGCCTTTTTTACTAATTGGATATTGGGACTGATATTATCTTATTGTTTGCGGCACTTTGCACTGTATTCTGTGCATGACAGCATGGACTAATTGCTGGTTAACTACATGAACTCGTTTGATTTATTTACTTATTGGTTTTGAAGCACTTTTTGCTGCATTTTATGTTTACATGAATTACATCCTTTTAATGTATTTTGCAGTACACTTCATTGTGGTATGCACTTATTGTTATCACTAATTTGTAAATACAGTACAACACTTTTTTCTACAGCGTTTTTGTTAATATTAGTGTGTGCAGTATTGTGAGTGCAGCTGTCAACTATATTGAATATTAACATTTCCATCACTTAGCACAGAAATATTTTCTCAATAGACTATAACAACCCTCCAGTGGCACCTTTTTGGATCTACTGTGGGCATGTCCAGAAATCCAAAGTTAATAGAAATTAGTTCTAACATTATTTCATGATCTTATGGTGTCTCTTGTAGGCTTGAACCCATAGAACATGTCAACATAGACCAATACACTAAAGTTTTTCTACTTGAAGCTTTATATATTACCATTAAATAAATTGCTAGAACTTTGCTGCAAGCCTTGCTTCCTATAGTATGTGTACATAAAAGTGCACTATAAAATATTGCAAAAATACAAAAAAACATAATAAACAATAAAATTTATGAACACAGTTGATCACAAAAGTCCATAAATGTCCAAAGAGGAAAAAGAAAAAAAGGAAACTGTATTAGATGGATTCCAGTGACAAAGGATAGCATGTTCCATTGGAAAAAAGCACCACAAGTCCCAGCATGCGTAGGAAAGTCAGTCTTCCCAAATCCTTTGTGTTCAACACCAACACTGAGAAAAAAGAGTGGCTGCTTACCAGAATCAATTGGCTTCCAATTTAATGGAAAAGCCTATAGCGCTTTAGGGAGATGAACTTCTCAAATGAAGCAAGACCCCATATTTGTTATTTATTCTGGTGTGCTTCTGATCCGGATATCATTCGTATAGTGGAAACAAAGGATCATAGCGTAATACTGTTTATAAAAACTATTTTATTAAGTAAAAAAATCTGCACTCACATTTAAACTGTAAAAACAGGCATGTGAAGGATCCAAGCAAACGCTGCAGCATAAACTCTAACCGAGTAGCGAGAACAGCCGAAGAGCGCAGTGACGCCACATCTGGTCCCACCCAGCGCCTTTCATCATATGTTTGACATCGTCAGGGGCGTGGTTACCAGACATGCACCACGCTACTTATACACCCAGAACCCAGTAAGGGCGGAAGTGCATGTACCCATACTAGAAACACAGTAAGGGCAGAAGTAAAAATTCATATGTGTATGGAGCCGACCAGATAGAGTGGAATAATGTCCTAATCTCCATAAAGCAGATGTCCACATCTCATATAAAATTAAAGAAGAAAGGAGGGTTTTTTTTTTGGGACTTTACATGAGGTGTGTGACCAGTTAGTATACTGTATGTAATCATCATGTGTCTATACATATACATACAATGATATACAAGAAGGCATATATAAATAAATAAGTATTTATTGAATAATCTTGAATTCATTCGATGGGCCGTTGGGGGTATCAATGATCCCTCCATTGACAATTGCACTTTTTTCCATAGTCCTCATATATTCATCGGGTGTGCAGAGGTATTGCTCCCACTGTTCCTGGGTTAGACATTGTCCCGGAAGACCCTCCATCCCATATGGTGTATGGTGACAGATTGAGTCGACCTGTAAGTTACATTTGTGTAGGGCACTATTCATGGATATGACATTGATTTTATACATGGTTGTTAATACATATCTTTTATAGATGCATGGACTGCACCTGCTCCTGAGGAAGTGATTGTTCATGAAACGCGTAGAGTACATTAAGATGCAGTCTTTCCCGTTTCATTTCACGTTTGGATACTGTTTATATATTTACCTATGTCAATCGTGAATACTGTATATACCATTACAATTTCTACCTACCATCTCTATTGTTTTTTAATGCTTTGTGACACTGCTGTACTATTTGGGCATGTGGACCAATTTCTTTGACTCATGTATACCACATTTTTGATGAAGAATTATTTTTATTAATTATTTTTCTATCATGTGTTCGAAAGATTATTCAATAAATACTTGCCGTTTTTACTCATATACAGTATGCCTTCTTGTATAATGTATGTATATGTATAGACACATGATGTTTACATACAGTATACTAACTGGTCGCACACCTCATGTAAAGTCCCAAAAAACCCTCCTTTCTTCTCCAATATAGTGATGGAGGCACATCTACATGTTTGCCTCATATAAAGTCACAATTTTCCTTTTTTTACTCATAAAAAATAAAATAAAGATAAAATAAAAGGTAATACATATAAATAGTTAGACTACCTATATTATTGTAATGGCTGCAAACTATTAACTATGCACTCCAGCAATGCAACATCCCCAAGATCTCCATCCGGCCATTGACATTTTCTGTTGGCCGGTTTCCAGGTCTCGATCACCGGCCACTTTCATAGGCGGGGAGGATGTCAATCTGGTGCATGTGCAGAAGCTCAGTTAGAGCCAAATTGCTACAGTGAACTGCGCATGTGTGGCTCGCTGTACAAGGGTGGACAGGCAGGTAAGTAACTTTAATGCAGAACAGACTAAGCATGTCTTTTCTGCAATACAATTCCTGCCCGTTTTAAATTGTGGCCTAAAGTTTCACTTTAATAGGCTTATTCATGAACATAGAGGCAGCCCTGATAAATATCAAAAAAGCTGGGACAGTTGTCTGTCCTTTTCTTCTGCCTGTAACCTGTTATCATGACCTCATCATGTGCCGCCTTTGCAATTATAGCGAAGGGGGAGTCACTTGGGGATTCACCTACTTCCACTGCTGCAGTTTTAGGTGCTTACAAAGATTTCTTGTCTTTTCACATTGCATGCACACAGATCTGACGTTTGGCTGGTTTGATGTTGAATTTAATGGTTAGAAAACCATTTTCCTATCTGTTCCATTACTTTATACTTTTTTATATACTGGACGTGTACACTTGACACAGCAGTGAACTGCCTCGCATATTGACACTGACATGCCAGTTTTATTAGTCTTAGGGGTAGAATGTTATTTTCTTGTCCAATTCTGTATTATACAAACACATGTTATAATTCTGCTTGGGCTATTATCCCATAAGAACTGTATCTTGTCATTGTACTGCTGTACGTTTTTAATAAAGCTTTCCTCTGAAAGGGGGAAAATGAAAAAAAAAGTTGCAATTTCAAGTTAAAAATGTAATTGCTTTTAGTAAACCAACCCCCCCCCCCCCCCCCGTCTTATATTAGGACAGATTGGGAAAGACCCAGGACCTTCATTCTGCTTGCTGATAAATGTGTATTTTCATTTAGGTTCTTGATACTTAACCACTTGCCGACTGCCTAACGGCGATTTACGTCGGCAGTCAGCCCCTCACAGGCAAAGCGACGTAGGTCTACGTCGCTAGCCTGTGAGGGTCTAGGGAGCGAGTGCGCGCCGCTGGAGGCGCGCTCCCACTCCCGCTCAGTCACAGACCCCCCCGCGCGAGTGACCGGCGGACCTGATGTCCGCCAGTCACTCGCGATCGTCGGTTACAGAGGGAGAAAGGCAGGCGGCTAATGTAAACAAAGCCGCCAGTCAGTCTCCCCAGTGTAACAGCACAGATCACTCGGTCCTGCTATGTGGGACCGTTGATCTGTGCTGTTACACCACTAGCCACAGCCAATCACAGTAAGAAACACGCCCCTAGGGACACACATAGCCCCTCCCTCTCAAATAAAGTTAACCCCTTCACTGCCAGTGTCATTTTTACAGTAACAGTGCATATGTATAGCACTGATTACTATAGTAATGTCACTGGTACCCCCAAAAGTGTCAAAAATGTCAGTCAAGGGTCTGATCTGTCCGCCACAATGTCGCAGTCCCGCAAAAAAAAATTGCAGATCACCACCATTACTCGTTAAAAAAAAAAACAATAAAAATTACAAAAATCTTTCCCTTAGTTATTAAACGCAATAACTTTTGCGCAAACCAATCAAAATACGCTTTTTGCGATTTTTTTTACCAAACATATGTAGCAGAAAACAAATTGGCCTAAAATGTTAAAAAAATTTAAATTTTACATTTTTTTTGGGGAATTTCATATAAAAAATGTGAAAAATATTGTTATTTTTGCAAAATTGTCGCTCGTTTTTTGTTTATAGCGCATGATCAAAATCGCACAGGTGATCAAATGCCACCAAAAGAAAGCTCTGTTTGTGGGGAAAAAAAGGACGTCAATTTCATTTGGGTACAGCGTCGCACGACCGCGCAATTGTCCGTTGAAGTCACGCAGTGCCGAATCGCAAAATAGGCCCTGGTCAGGAAGGGGGTAAAATCTTCCGGGGCTTAAGTGGTTAATGTAGTTGCTAACTGAGAACACAAAAAGAAACCACCAGCCTTGAACCAAACCTTATGTCTACAAAAAATGACATTATGTCAAAAAGGCCCTTTTTACAAAATGCATATGGAAATGCACATAAACCACATGCACAATGCACATCAATTTGTGAAAAAATGCACCATACACCGTGCAAAGAAATAAAAAAAGCAAGGGTTTTTTAAATATTAAAGTAGGAGTAAACTCCCATGTATGATTTTTACCTATAGGTAAGCATATAAGTCTTACTTATAGGTACAGAAAATATCTCCTAAATGTGCCCAGTTTAGGAGATATTTACTTTAGATACAGCTGGTGACGTCAGTGGTGCATGCGCTCTGAAGGAATTGCCTACCTGTGCCGTCCCTTCAGAGCCATGCCATAAACAGTGACTCCTTCACGCATGCGTTGGAGTGACATCATCATAGCCAAAGCCTGCGGACCCGGGAAGAAGACTGGGTGAAGATGGATGCTCCTTCGGCGGTGACAGCGCGCCACTGGAGGCTTTGTTTTCAGGTAAGTCTGTCATAATGTGCTAGTATGCGATGCATACTAGCCATTTCCTTGCTTTGTCCACTGGTCCAAATCATTTGGTGGAGGAGGATTATGGTGTGGGGTTGTCTTTCAGGGGTTGGACTTGGCCCCTTAGTTCCAGTAAAGGGAACTCTCAAGGCATCAGCATACCAAGACATTTTGGACAATTCCATGCTTCCAACCCAAGATGTATAGTAACTAAGTAGAACTACTTCACTACTGTACCTTAGTACCGAAAGGCGGTATCTGTACTTTCCTGGAGTAGAATTTTTTTCTCCTACTTCCACTTTTACTTCACTACATTTTTTCGATGATTTCAATACTTCTACTACGATATTTTTTTTTTGTGCTGCATAGTTACTCGTTACAATTATAAAAATTACCACTGCCAGAACAGTAGATGGCAGGTTTCATGAAGCTCAAAACATGTGTATTATCAGCGCATACGAAAATAAATGCTACTGTATGTATAAATAAAAGCTGCATTTGAAATAATAAAAAACAATTTGATGTTCAAACTTTTGACTTCTTTCCTTAATAGCTACATAACACAGTACTTGTACTTTTACTTTCAGTACTTGAGTAGCAATTTTTTTAAACTACTGGTACTTTTACTTTCAGTACTTGAGTAGCAATTTTTTTAAACTACTGGTACTTTTACTTTCAGTACTTGAGTAGCAAAATTTAAAAAAAAAAACTACTTGCAATACTTAAGTACAGAAAATGTTAAATACTTTAGTACTTCTACTCAAGTCACTTTTTGATCGAGCACTTCCACTTCTACTCAAGTCACTTTTTGATCGAGCACTTGTACTTTTACTCAAGTATGGGTTTCGAGTACTTTATACAACTCTGCTTCCAACTTTGTGGGAACAGTTTGGGGATGGCCCCTTCATGTTACAACATGACTGTGCACCAAGCAAGGTCCATTAGATATGTGCATGATGAAAAAATGAGTTTAGTTTTGTTTCAATTTGTTAATCTAGTTATTTAGATTAGTTAAATTTGGTTGATTCGTTCAATTCATATTCAGGATTTGTATTCAGAATTATTTCTATGTATTTTTAGAATTTTTATTGAATTTACCGATTTTTTTCCCGATTCGAAATGTTCGAATCAATACATTTAGAATCTGTTGAATCAAAACTTTAGATTTTTTTCCATTCGAATGCGGTTGTTATTTATATACATTGATCTTGTTTGTATTAAAAATACTTTTATTCAAAATATGTGAAGTGTTCTAATTAATAAAATTAGTATCTTACTTTTAACATTTTACTGTGTACAATACTGTGCAGAAGTTTTAGCCAGCTAAGAAAAAATAATGTCAAGTGCAAATGCTTTTAAATATTTATATTTTACTGGGGTTTTTTTTTTATCAATTTTGTACTTGCAAAGTGAACGAACAAAAGAAAAATCTTCATCAAATGATTACAACGACTTTTTAAATCACTTTTGGCTTAACAAAAACAGCATTATTTCCAAATGGTGCTCTAATAAAACACAGTCTTTGATTTCAACAATATGCTTACAGTTCGAATTCTAATGGAATTTAATGTAAAATTCGAGTTGACTTTCAATTTGAATTTCAGAAATTCTGACAAATTTTATTTAGTTATTCAGAGAATTGGGTAACATTTTTTTACAGTATTTTGGGGATTGGGATACATTCGAATCTCTGAAAAACGAAAAATCCAAATATTTATTCAGAACGAAACAAACCGCACATGTCTAAGGTCCATAAAGACATGGATGAGCAACTTTGGGGTGGAGGAACTTGACTGGCTGCACAGAGTCCTGACCTAAACCTGATAGAACACCCTTGGGATGAATTAGAGCGCAGACTGTGTGCCAGGCCTTCTCATCCAACATCAGTGCCTGACCTCACAAATGGGCTTCTGGAAGAATGGTCAAACATTCCCATAGACACACTCTATATAAACCTTGTGGACAGCCTTCCAAGAGGAGCTGAAGCTGTTATAGCTGCAAAGGGTAGGCCAACTCAATATTGAACCCTACGGACTAAGACTGGGATGCTTGGGTTGACCACTTGCCAACCAGCCAGCGCAGTTATATGGTGGCAGGTCAGCAGGTTCCCTCAAATCGCCGAACGTGTACGGTGGTTCGCAGGAGCAATCCAGGGGGCGGTGGCCACAATTGCCGCTGGGCACCCCCAATTGTTCCCCATAAAGAGAGAACGGCGGTCTGCTGTAGTAAACAGAGCAGACTGTTGTTCTCTCAGGAATCAATACAGAGCTCCTGTGTTTCTCCTATTTAGGATCAGAGGTCTCTGTATTGATTTCACAAGCCCACCCCCCCACAGTTAGAAAACACCCCCTAGGCTCACACGTAACCCTTTGATCGCCCCTGGGTTAACCCCTTCCCTGCCAGTGTCATTATTACAGTAACAGTGCATATTTTTTAGCACTAATTACTGCAGTAATGTCACTGGTCTCCCCATAAGTGTCAAAATGTCAGTTAGGGGTCCGATCTGTCCGCCGCAATGTCGCAGTCCTGCTAAAAATTGCTGATTACCGCCATTACTTGTAAAAAAAAAAAAAAATGACAATAAAAATCTATCTTATAGTTTGTAGATGCGATAACTTTTGCGCAAACCAATCAAAATACACTTATTGGGATTTTCTTTTACCAAAAATATGTAGCAGAATACAAATTGGCCTAAAATGAGAAAAAAATTAGATTTTTTAATTTTTTTGGGGGGCGGGGGATGTTGTATAGCAGAAAGTGAAAAATATTGTTTTTTTTCTGAATTGTCGCTCTTTTTTTGTTTATAGCGCAAAAAATAAAAATTGCACAGGTGATCAAATTCCACCAAAAGAAAGCTCTATTTGTGAGGAAAAAAGGACATCAATCGTATTTGGGTACAGTGTCGCACGACCGCGCAATTTTCTCTTAAAGTGACGTAGTGCCGAATCGCAAAAAATGGCCTGGTCATTAAGGGGGAAAATCTGGTCCAGAAGTGGTTAAAGTTCATGTGCATGTAAAGGCAGGCGTCACAATACTTTTTACAATAGAGTATATATATATATATATATATATATATATATATACATTGTGCAACATTTGGCCACAGGGCTGCCAGCAGTTTGCATTTGTTCATGCCAGAAAGTCTGGTACCAGTCCAAATGGAGTACATAAGGTTATTAAAGAGTAAAAAGACAGCATTACTGAATGAGATTTATTTTACCCAGTGCACCGAGTATGAAGGATATTCTGACCTCTGTGTCACAACTGCCGGCTGTGCATATAATGACTTGTCATTCTGTTGCCTAACAAGATTCTGGATATCATGCATCTCCCTGTTTTGTGCCCTGAGTGCTAACAGAAGATGCAAAATTAAGGAAGAGAGGGAAAGAATATTCTACTACCAGCTAACATGACTTATTGTGAGACCTGTATCCAACGTAGTGCATCCACAGTTTCCAAGCCCTATTTACACAGAACTTATGTCACTTAGTGCCAGAGCATTAACCAGATATATTGTTACCAATATAACATTGAGAAGAATGACAGAACACAAATCTGGATGCAGTGCAGTTTTGGATCTGGGCGCTTTTTGTTTTAAATGGAGCTTTCTTACTGGGAACTTTGCATCTCATAGCATTCATTCACACCGGTGCGATTTGTCATGCAATTTGACATTTCCAATGGCAAGACAAGTCACATCTTATTGCCGGCAATGGAACCATTCAAATCCCAGTGACTTATGTTGCAGTGACTTTGAAAATGGACCCTGCACTACTTTTTTTTCCGATTTCATTGCGACTTGCATAGACTTCTGTTAAACAAAGTCACAATGAAATAGGAGGTGCAAATCACACTGATGTGGGATTTCAAAGCCTCACTGGAGTGAACCCGGGCTTATTTTTCATATTGGGATGCAAAAAGGCTTGAAGTAGGAAGGCATCAGAAATACAGATCTAAAGCCTCGTACACACGCAACGATTGTTGGCCGACCAATCGGCCGTCTTTTGTCCAGTGTTGTTGTGTTGATTGAAATGTGCTCTAGACTGCACACGAATTTTATCGGCCAACAAAAACCAACTGCAGAAGTGATGTCATGTTCTGGTCTACTTTCCGTGTGTTTTTTCTTCTCTGAGCATGCCCAGTCTTGCTCATCAGATTTTTGTCTACCGAAATCTGTACTGACTGAGGAACAATCGGCCGTTCTGTTGACGGCCAACAAAAATTTTATAGCCTGCACACCAGATTTTGTTCGGCCGAAAAGCCGCAGTCGGTTGTCGGAAGCATCATACTAACAAGCCGACAATCGGCCGATCGGACGTTGACCGAAAATTTACGGCCAACAATCGGTACGTGTGTACGGGGCTTAACAAGGTAAACTGCAGGTCAAACGCACCTGTCAATGAATACTAAATAATATCAGACTGATAACATCAACGCAGAGTCTAAGTTCACATGTAGGCGTTTTGGGGTGTTTTCGGGGCGTTTTTCTGCTCTAGGATCAGCTCAAAAAACGCCCAACAAGACAAATCCTATTCATTTCAATGGCCCCTGTTCACATCTGAGCGTTTAGCAAAACGCCCAACGCTCAAAAAAGTACATGAGCTTCTTTTTGGGCAGATTACAGGCATTTTTATTTTTTTCCATTGGTCACTTGTAAACCTAAAAACGCCTGTAAAAACGCCTGTAAAAACGCCCATAAAAACGCCTGAAAAAAACACCTGTAAATAGCAACGCCAAGATGTGAACGTAGCCTAAGGCTCTGTTCACATCTTTGAGTGATTTTCTGCTCTAAGCCTCAGCTGAGCTCTAAAAATGCCCAACAAGACAAATCCAATTAATTTCAATGGCCCCTGTTCTTATCTGTGCGTTATGTCGCCTTAGGCAAAACGCCTGTCACTCACAAAAAGTACATGAGCTTCTTTTTTTGGCAGATTACAGGCCATTGGTCACTTGTCAACCTAAAATTTGTGTTTGTCTCTTCAGATAATTTCATATGAACTGTGATGTGATTGGCTCTTAAAAGCTGTGTAATAACGATCAGATTATTGTACGATCGCTTTGAAATTGTGCATACTGTACATAAACCTGTTGAAATCTGTTAAACAGGACACAACTTTCAGCTGTGTAGTACTTCTCTCTATATAATCATGTCCCATAGAAAAGATGCAGTTGATATTAGTTTGTACATACCAACCAACATTTTGAACGAGGGACACCTATTAGCAAAAGTATGTAAGCACAGGACACACCCCCTGCCACACCCCCTTAACCACTTCAGCTCAGGAAGGTTTTACCCCCTTAATGACCAGGCTATTTTTTGTGATTCGGCACTGCGTTACTTTATGGAAAAATTGTACGGTTGTGCGACACTGTACCCAAATACAATGGATGTCCTTTTTTCCCCACAAATAGAGCTTTCTTTTGGTGGTATTTGATCACCTCTGCGGTTTTTAGATTTTGTGCTATAAACAAAAAAAGAGCGACAATTTTGAAAAAAAAGCCATATTTTTTACTTTCTGCTATAAAACATGCCCAATAAAATTTTTTTAAAAACCTAATTTTTTTATCAGTTTAGGCCAATTTGTATACTGCTACATATTTATGGTAAAAAAAAAAAATTCCAAAAAGCGTATTTTAATTGGTTTGCGTAAAAGTTATAGCGTTTACAAACTACGGGATAGATTTTTGGAATTTTTATTTATATTTTGTTTTTATAAGTAATGGCGGCGATCAGCGTTTTTTTTTTAGAGGGACTGCAACATTGCGCAAAGAATAAAAAAATGCAATGCTTTTAGTAGCAATATTAATCACAATATTGAATTATACAACATAATCGTTGGTACTCCAGCACACAATAACACTAATGCAAACATCTTTAAACTATTAACGTATCTTTAAAATATATAACTTTTTTTATTTTCTTGCAAACAGCTTTTAGCGAGTAGACACAGTGAGATTTTTTTACAGCCTGCCAAAAACTATACTAGGTGTTTGCTTCCAGCAGGATAGCCATTCAATTGTTTTGCCTGCAATATCAGATTTGAGCACAAGATGGAGCCGGTGGTAAATTTACAGATTTTGCTGAATCTAGAAACTGTGAAGCTTTCATAAAGTTCCCATAATCCTTCAGGCTAAGAAAAGAGAACAGGTGCATCCTGGGAGCTCAGACTCCATCTTAGAGACTAGACAGAAGGAACCAGATATCAGCACACGTTGGATTGGAACTTGCATCTCTTTATATCTGCTAATGGCAGCATTGCTGGAATGAATCGTTTACTGCCATGCACAGCCTATTTGTCTATTGTATTTTCTGTATATTTCATATAATAATTATGTGTACTGTTTTTGCTTAATTGTTTCACCAACCCTGTTTTGGTAATAAAGCTTCAAAATGACATCCAGTCTGGCCTATTGCAGAGTAGGAGGGTTTAGCTGCATGTCGAGTTACACACAGGGAAATGTATAGTGAGGACAGAACACTAGGCATACAGGGTTGATTTCCGGTCAGGATGACCAAAAACTCTGAGGGCAATAAATTTACACTACTAAAGTAGTACAGCTAAACAAATTCTCCTTACTGCACAGCCTGAAAAAGGGAATCTGTGTCTAGTGAGGATGAGGATCCTGAAGATTCCTGTGCATCTAACATTAGACTGAAAATGTCAAAGGGGGTGAAAAAGGTTAGTGTCAACAACAACCTCTGCAATAACAGAGTTAGGCTTCATATACACTAGCCTACATTTACTGCGACTGCAGGAAAAAGCAAAACGTGCCAAAATCGCAGCAAAAACGTGACGTTGTTTTGCCACGTTTTGCCTTTTTCACGCAGCCGGCAGTCAAACCTTCCTATCCTGAATGCAATTCTTCAGCCTTCAGGAGAGGGAGGTTGAGGCTCACCTAAACGCGGAAGATCCTAAACTCTTGTAAAAGCCTATGTGTACATTGACACATAGGCTTTTATGGAGTTGAGTTTAGGAGCTTTGGCAAAAAAGTGCTAGAAGCTCTTAAACGCTAGAAGCTCCTAAACTCAAGTTTAGGAGCTGCCAGTGTAGGCTAGTGTACACAAAGCCTTATGGATATGTGTTATCTTTAGGCGCAGACAGGTTTTCCATTAATTGGGCCCCCTTCCATCCCCAGGCCCCATAGCAGCTGTCTAAGCTGCTATGGCTATTGTTACACCAGTGACAACAGGTAAAACCTGATTAAAAATAGAAACAGAGAAATTGAGAAGGGCTGGTTTTATTTATGGCATAGTTCCCAATATAAAATCATTATCTGCCACAAAAACAATCTGGCCTCTTAGTACCCCCATGAATTGAATTCCTCCACTGCACACACCAACACATACACACACACACACATATATATATATATATATATATATATATATATATTTATATATATATATAGATATATAAAAAAAGAACAATTGATGACCCTTCACAATGCTATCAGTGATATACCATAACCCACGACAACAAAACAGAAAACAGGTTTTTATTACTGTTAGATCTTGTGAAATGATTCCGGACTGGCAGTAATGTGTAAAAATTATTGAATTAAAGGATAAGTACATCCAAAGCTTGTTTGGCCGTACTTCTCCTGTGGATCACAGGAGTGCAGTTCGTTCTGCACTCCTGTGAACCGTTTTCAGCAGACAGCGGGCTAAAGCTCGCTGTTGGCTGACATCACAGAGCCGGTCCAGGCTCTGGAAATATCGTGACCATTTGGTTGGGACCAGCCCACATGCCTGGACTGCTCAGCTGCTCCCACCTCCTCCACAGCCCAGCAATCCAGTGAGGGGGGGGCAGAGCAGAGAGTCAGGGCTCTGAGACCTGAGCAATCGGCGATGTTTGATCGCTCGGTTCTCAATGTTAGAGTCGGCGGGGGACAGATGCAGCATCGGACAGGGGCTCTATCCACATAGGTAGGTATGATTCACAAAAAAATAACCCCATACTTCTTTTTTAAAGAGGTTCATTTGTAATTTCCAAATTACTACATTGTTAACACTGGTTCATGCAATATCCATCTAGTACGTTGCTGATATGTTTTTCTACACTGCAATTCAAGTTCATATACCATTCTAATATATTCTTTGACACCCTCTATTTGGTTTCATGCTTATCACATACGGTTCTTTAAGAGGCTTCATTTTACAACTCATATCCTCTGTGGGTTATTCATGGGTTAATTCTTTTGAAAAGATGAAAATGTAGGAAATTTCCAGCTGCAAAATGACATCTGTTGCTTCTCCCTAATCCTGTCTAATGTTTGAAAAGCTGCAATATTATGTTACATACAAAGCTGAGAGATATAATCTGTACTAGCAACTTCATCAGGCTGTGCCTACTGTCTCACAGCCTCCAAAAAGATTGCGTTTTGTAATTTAAATCCACTCAGTTTTTCTGTACAATTTACACAATGACACCAGGAAGATATTATATGGCCATTAAAATGCCTTAAAGTTCTGAAATACAAAGTAACAGGGTGAAAAGAGGAACACTAATCTAATGTGTTTTAATAAGTGAAATCAATAGTAAGTATGGGTTTTTAGCATTTTGCATTACACAAAGTTTTTTTTTTTTTTACAAGAAATGTCCCAAAGCCCCTTTTACTGTCTGAATACATTTGATTTCTTAAAGGATTAATACATTTAAAGTGGTTGTAAAGTCTCCAAAATAAACTCCCATGATAGGTTCTCTTATGGAGCAATAGTAATGGCCATGTCGTTTTTTTCCAGCAATATAATGTCTAAATACATTTTTCCAGCAGTGCTTCTCTGCAGTCACATGGTTTTCTTGGAGTTTACTCCCAAACAGAGGGACTCTAGTGGGAGGGGCTAACAATACTCTGCTGCTTAGCTTTAGTTTCAGTTTCAGGAGCATAGGGGCGGGGAGAGGAGGGGGCTTTACATAGACCATGGAAATAAATGGAAGCGAGGGCGAGAGGGGCAGATACAGATGCTGCAGAGAGAGCAGGATGATGGAAAGTCATTGTACTGACAGGAACACAGGAACAGGCAGGATCAACCAGATATTATATAATATGGAAAAGGATTATTAACATTGCAACAAATTACAAAAATAAGGAAGGAAGAAAGAGTTGATCGAAATAAGCAAGAATCGAAGGAAGGAAGGATCAATCGAATTGAAGGATCAATCAATCCAGGGAAGGATTGGTCGAAGGAAGGATCGGTCAATCAGTCACAAAAAGGATTGGTCGGTTGATCACATGAAAGATCAGTAGACCAATCCCAGGAAACATGGATGTTTAGAAAAAGGATCGATCGCAGGAAGGATCGGCCAATCAATTGCAGAAAGGTCAGTTGACCAATGGAAGGATTAGTCGGTCAATTCAAGGAAGGATCAAAGTAAGGAAGGATGTCGATTGATCGCAGGAAGGATCATCTGATCGATTGCAGGAAGAATCATTCAATCAATCAAAAAAAGGATTGGTTGATCGCAGGAAGGATCGATCTATCGAAAGAAGAATCAAAGGATCATTCAATGGAAGGAAGGATCAAGCAATGGAAGGAAGGATCAATCAATTAAAGGACAAAAAGGATTGATTGTTTGACGGCGAAAAGGATCGATTGAACGATCAATAGATTGACGGAAGGATTGGTCAATCGATCAATGGAAGGATTGGTTGAAGGAAGGAACAGCCAATTGATTTCAGGAAGGATCGGTCAATTGATCGCAGGAAGCAGGGGTGGGGAGGAGATCGGCTCTCACACAGACTACTGAAGGGAGACGGAGAGAGGGAGGGAAAGAGGGGGAGATGCAGAGACACTGAGGAGAGAGCTGGATGATGGAGGCACGTGATCTGACAACACTATCATGAATCAGCAGCCATGATAAACGTGGTCAGTTTAAACAGGGGAAGACATATGTGTACTATAGGAAACTATGTTAAATGGACTGTAGTGCATTTCTGCAAACTGCAAAATGCACTAAAAAACGCATAGGTGTGGACGTAGGGTAAAGAAATATAAAAAATAGTTTAGAACAAGTAAATATAATATACTTTCCTATCTGTTTACTAAGGCTACCAGCATGATGATTCAAAATAGCCAATATTATTGAGAGAGTTAAGTTCCACTTTAACAACACACTATATTTGTAAGGTACAATGATTTATACTGGAATATGCAATCAGAAAGGGAGAACAATACATCTTTTTTTGAATTGTGGCCTGTAGCAACCAGTCAGGCTTCACCTTTCATTGTATGAACAAATTAAACAAGAATCAGCTGCAATTGTAACAAGTTTACTGTTTTCAGTCACACGGAGACATTTTTTTTATTCATGTTAACCCATTAAGTATTATTATAGTGCTAAGAAAGAGGCAGTTAATTATTTTACAGGTTTCATCTGCATCACCCCCACACTACTGTGAAACAGTAACCCACTACACTGATCTCTTTGTGGTCAGATACAATGGGCAACTACAGAATGCTCATTGAATCACATAATTACCAGCATTCACAAACAAAGCCAAAGTGATTCAAGGCAGTCCTGAGTAGTGGTTTGTTTTTCTATCCACTGAGTATACAATATATGCTCCACATATCAGCAGGAGAAGAAAGAAAAAAATAGGTATAAACCGGAGAGGTAATCTTCAGCAACCTACAATGGGGGACCGTTGATAACTGGCCGCCATCCAACGCACAGCTGCATTGGATGGCGGCCAGTTACCAACGGTCCCCTCGTTGATGAGATTTATGTCCTGGCCTTATGTGGAATACAAACTAGTACTGCTTTTTAATAAAGCTCAGTGCCTAACATAGTTGGCTCATCTTTTCCTGGTTCGTCTGTTAAAAATCTTGTATACTGAAACACATCACTTTATTTATTAATATATTATTATATTATACAGGATTTACATAGCGCCAACAGTTTGCGCAGCGCCTTACAATATGAAGGCAGACAGTACAGTTACAATACAGGAGGAATTAGAGGGCCCTGCTCGTTAGAGCTTGCAATCTAGAAGGGAGGGTCGAGTGAAAAAAAAAGGCAATAACTGTGGGGGATGAGCTGATGGAGAAAATTAAAATATGGATGTTAGGTGTGAGTAGGATAGGCTTCTATGAAGAGGAGGGTTTTCAGGGATAGTCTAAAAGCTAATAGAGTAGGAGATAATCTGACAGATTGGGGTAAGGAGTTCCATAGGATTGGAGAGGCTCTGGAAAAGTCCAGGAGGCGAGTATGGGAGGAGGTGACAAGGAAGCTAGAGAGCTGTGAGAGGTACGAAGAGAGTGATTAGGTTGGTATTTTGAGACTAGGCTAGTGATGTAGCGAGGGGGGGGGGGGGGGGGGGCTAGATGGCTTTGTAAGATGTTGTTAGTATTTTGAATTTAATAATTTAATTTGCTGGGTGAGTGGAATCCAATGGAGGGATTGACAGGGAGGAGTAGCGGACATTTATTAACCACTTCAGCTTCGGAAGGTTTACCCCCCTTCATGACCAGGTCATTGTTTGTGATACGACACTGCGTTACTTTAACTGACAATTGTGCGATCGTGCGACCCTGTACCCACACAAAATGTATGTCCTTTTTTCCCCCACAAACAGAGCCTTCTTTTAGCAATATTTTTTACTTTCTGCTATAATACATATCCAATAAAAAAAAATTTAAAAATTCTAATTCCTACATAAATTTAGGCCAATATCTATTCTGCTACACACTTTTGGTAAAAAAAAAAATCCAGTGATCAGTGTTAAAAATATGCCTGTGCCTGGTACTGTGTGGGAGGTGCTTGTTCAATGGGAAGGCAGAGATTTGTGTTTGTGCTTTGCAAAAACGCAGGATCAATACCTCCCCTACTGACATAACCGCAGTCTGCCTTGTTGACATTGATAGACCGCAGCTCTGCTTGGCTCCTGCTGTATCCAATCACAGCAGGTCAATGTTTACAAACGTGGGTGCCCCAGACCCGGAAGTGCAGGATCACGTACTAGGTACGTGATCCTGAGCAAGACAGCCACCTTGTCACCGTATATATACAGTACACGGTTGGCAAGTGGTTAAATATATTTTGGATGTTTTTATTGGCCCTTCTGGGTCAACTTAATTCTACTCTCCCAGGGCAATCATCCTACTGGGCCCTTCTCATCATGCTTACTGGGGTTTATCCACTTAATATGGTCAGTCTGGTCGCCTCCATCCATGCGCATTGGGGGGTATTGCGCTCATTTTGCCCCTGTGCCCACTCAGGGCGTTGATGGGTGGACATTTGGCTACCATGCTCACCACTAGCTCTCTTCTTGTTTAGGTCCAGAGTAAGCCAAATATCTGGTGAAAGGCTAAGCACACGCCATTCATATTGGATTGTACTCACTTTTATGTACAGGTGCATCTCCAAAAATAAGAATATCATCAAAAAGTTTATTTGTTCCAGTAATTCAATTCAAAAAGTGAAACACATATATTATATAGATTCATTACACACAGAGTGATATGCAGTGCCTTGAAAAAGTATTCATACCCCTTGAAGTGGACAGAAAAAGATAAATGGTTTTCAAAATTTGAAAAAAAAAAAAACATCTGAAAAATGTGGCGTGCATTTGTATTCAGCCCCCTTTACTCTGATGCCCCTAACTAAAATCTAGTGAAACCAATTGCCTTTAGAAGTCACCTAATAAGTAAATAGAGTCCACTTGTGTGTAGTTTTATCTCAGTATAAATACAGCTGTTCTGTGAAGCCCTCAGAGGTTTGTTAGAGAACCTTAGGGAACAAACAGCATCATGAAGGCCAAGACACTTCAGGGGTAAAGTTGTGGAGACATTTAAAGCAGGGTTAGGATAAAAAAAAATATCCCAAACTCAATTTATCATCTGAATGGAAAGAGTATGGCACAACTGCAAACCTTTCAAGACATGGCCATCCACCTAAACTGACAGGCCGGGCAAGGAGAGCATTAATCAGAGAAGCAGCCAATAGGCCCATGATAACTCTGGAGGAGCTGCGGAGATCCACAGCTCAGGTGTGAGAATCTGTCCACAGGATAACTATTATTTGCGCACTCCACAAATCTGGCCTTTATGGAAGAGTGGCAAGAAGAAAGCCACAAGAAGTCCTGTTTGCAGTTTGTGAGAAGCCATGTGGGGGACACAGCAAACATGTAGAAGAGGGTGCTCTGGTCAGATGAGCCCAAAATAGAACTTTTTGGCCTAAAAGTAAAACTCTATGTGGGGCAGAAAACGAACACTGTACATCACCCTGAACACACCATCCTTATCGTGAAACATGGTGGTGGCAGCATCATGTTGTGGGGGTGCTTTTCTTCAGCAGAGACAGAGAAGCTGGTCAGAGTTGATGGAATGATGGATGGGACCAAATACAGGGCAATCTTTGAAGAAAACCTATTAGGGCTCTTTCACACATGGAGTCCGTCGGACGGACACCGTTTTTCTCAGCGGGGGATCGATCCGCCGATCCCCCGCTGAGCAGGAGGAGGGCAGCTGTTCTCCATGCTGTGTGCGGAGACACAGCTGTCACGTCCCCATGCATCTCTATGGGGAAATTAGATGGAAACGGAACGTCTGTCCGTTCTCATCCGATCCCATCCGCTGGACGGATGGAAAATAGGGTTTCCGTCCGTCCAGATTTGACGGATCAGGTCTCCACTGACATCCGATGCCCCATAGAGATGCATGGGGTGACCGTTCAGATCCACCAAAAAAACTGACAGGTGGATCTGAACGGTCCGCCTGTGTGAAAGGGGCCTTAGAGTCTGCAAAAGGCTTGAGACTGGGGCAGAGGTTCACCTTCCAGCAGAACAACAACCCTTATCATACAGCGGGATCTATAAGAGAATGGTTTATATCAAAGCATATTCATGTGTTAGAATGGCCCAGTCAAATCCAGACCTAAATCCAATTGAGAATCTGTGGCAAGACTAGAAAATTGCTGTTTACAGACCCTCTCCATCCAATCTGACAGAGCTTGAGATATTTTGCAAAGATGAATGGGCAAAAGTTTCATTCTCTAGATGTGCAAAGCTGATAAAGACATACCCAAAAAGACTTACAGCTGTATATGTAGCGAAAGGTGGTTCTACAAAGCATTAACTTAGGGGGGCTGAATACAAATGCACGTGACGCTTTTCAGATATTTATTTGTAAAGAAATTTGAAAACCATTTATCATTTTCCTTCCACTTCACAATTAGGTGCCACTTTGTGTTGGTCTATCAGATAAAATCTCAATAAAATACATTTACGTTTTTGGTTATAACATGACAAAATGTGAAACATTTTAGGGGTATGAATACTTTTTCAAGGCATTGTAATTCAAGCATTTCTTTCTTTTAATGTTGATAATTATAGCTTACAGCTACTAAAACCCCAAAATTCAGTATCTCAGAAAATTTGAATATTGTGAAAAAGGTCAATATTGTAAACTCATGATGTCACATTCTAATCAACTATATAACTTAGAACACCTGTAAAGGTTTCCTGAGCCCTTAAATGATCACTCTGGTTCAGTAGGTAACACAATTATGGTGCTGACTTGACAGTTTTCCAGAAGATAGTCATTGACACCCTCCACAAGGAGGGTAAGTCAAAAAGGGCCATTGCTAAAGAAGCTGGCTATTCACAGAGTGCTGTATCCAAGCATAATAATGGAAAGTTGAGTGGAAGGAAAAAGTTTGGTAGAAAAAGGTGCACAAGCAACAGAGATAATTGCAGCCTTGAGAGGATTGTGAAGCAAAGGCCATTCAAGGATTTTAAAGAGATTTACGGCTACGGCTGGTGTTAGTGCTTTAAGAGCCACCGCAAACAGACATATCCAGGACATGAGCCACAACTGTCGCATTCCTTGGGTCAAGCCACTCCTGAACCAAAGTCAACGTCAGAAGTGTCTTACCTGGGCTGAGGAGAAAAAGGATTGGGCTGTTGCTCAGTGTTCCAAAGTCCTCTTTTCGGATGAAAGTACATTTTGCATTTAATTTGGAAATCAACGTCCCAGAGTCCGGATGAAGAGTGGAGAGGCACAGAATCCAAGTTACATGAGGTCCAGTGTGAAGTTTTCACAGTCAGTGATAATTTGGGGAGCCATGTCATCTGCTGGTGTTGGTCCACTATGTTTTATTAAGTCCAAAGCCAGCCCTCTACCAGGAAATTCTAGAGCACTTCATGCTTCCCTCTGCTGACCAGCTTTATGGAGATGCTGATTTCATTTTCCAGCAGGACTTGGCACCTGCCCACACTGCCAAAAGTACCAATACCTGGTTTAATGATCATGGTATCACTGTGTTTGATTGGCCAGCAAACTCACCTGACCTAAACCCCATAGAGAATCTGTGGGATGTTGTCAAGAAGAAGATGAGATACATTGGATCAAAGAATGAAGACAAGCTGGAGACTGCTATCAAAGCATCCTGGGCTTCCATAACACCTCAGCAGTACCACAGGCTCATCACCTCCATGCCACCCTGCATTGATGCAGTAATTCATGCAAAAGGAGCCCCGACCAAATATTCAGTGCATACTATACTATACATGGACATACTTTTAAGTAAGCCAACATTTCTGTATTAAAATTCCTTTTTTTTTATTGGTCTTATGTAATATTCTAATTTTACTGAATTTTGGGTTTTCACTAGCTGTAAGCCATAATCAGTAAAATTTAAAAGAAAGAAATGCTTGAAATCACTCTGTGTGTATTCAATCTATATATTATACAAGTTTCACTTTTTGAACTGAATTACTGAAATAAATTAACTTTTTGATGATATTTGAATTTTTTGAGATGCACCTGTATATATGGGATTGCATGTATTCTTAATGAGCTACATATAGCTAGTCAAAAGGTATTGTTTTCTCCATATGTTTGGGGTACGCTACCTCTATTTTTATCCATTTTAACATTGTATAATAAAGATTCTTTTTTATTTTATCTATCAATTATCTCCATTGTTTTGTAGGTTACTGGAGATTACCTCTCTGGTTTATACCTAGTTTTTTTTCTCTGTATGATTTGGACGAGGCCACAAAAGTCTCTTTTTTTGGGATTTACAAGAAAGAAATGAGATTTTATTTACACATTACCTATAGTTCTATACATAAAATTATAATACAGCTTTCTCTGTAACAGGCATGCTATCTCCAGTATTAATTACAGCTGTTTCATACATGATTGCATTTCCCTTTGCTTCAACCAACACAACATATTACAGTTTCTGTATCTCTTCTTTTTTCCCAAGGATTATAATATGGCAGTTTATTTGCTTCATGCCTTTACGCCTTCTGTATTACCAAACAGCTAAATCCTACAGAGCATTGCAGGATTTATCTCTTTGGCATTAGACTGTGTAATATCATGATGCACAAACGGATTTTATGGGGGATGGAAGGTTACTTGACCTGGATGAAAGGTCTATGCCAGTGAAGTCAGTCATTGCCAGTTTAGAGCAAGTTATACTTTTGACAAGGCCTAATATGTTCCATATTGGATATAAAAATGTTATGTGTACCAACACTATAAAATTACAAATCTTGGGTTTTAACATTTTTTTTTTTATTCTATCACAGCATGAATGAAGCTAAGATGGCATTTCCTGCTGGCTCCCCTGCTGCAGGAATGAGCCCTGGGTACCAAATTTGTATTTACTACACCAGGCCAAGGGGCAAGTTTGCTACAGTAATGAGCAACAGCAAAAAACCTACTCAACACAATACAGGCATACCCCATTTTTAAGTACACAATGGGACCAGAGCATGTATGTAAAACGAAAATGTACTTAAAGTGAAGCAATACCTTTCTTCATTTCTCAATGCATGTAAATACACTAGCTCCATAGGAAATCTTGGTCAGCTTAACATGGCATTGCTCCCAAACCATGTGACAAGGACACCAAGCTTGGGGAGCATGTTAAGGGGGATCAAGGACTATGACATAGTAGATTACCTATGCAAGCTGGCCAGCCACAAACAGGATATGTTGTAGTCCTGGGTCCCCTCTCGGTGCTCCCTAAGTTTGGTATCCCTGTCACTTATGGTTTGGGAGCAGTGCCATGTCAAGCTGACCAAGATTTCCTATAGACGCCAATGTTAAAAACCGGGAGTAGTGTCATGCCAAGCTGAACAAGCTGTGTCCTTACTCGCGAGTGTACTTAAAGTGAGTGTACTTAAAGCGGGGTATGCCTGTACTACTGATTTTCTACATTTCCCAGCTAGAAAGCAAAGTGATGATGATGGTGGTGTTCAGGGAACAGCAGTCTAACCATCACAGGGCTGCCAACAACATTTTTTTTCAACCCTTGCTACAGCATGTAGCAGATAAATAAAAAAAGAAAAAAAGATAAAAAAAAGGAATTTGTTCTTACTGTATATGCAGCCTGACTGCATTACAGTAATACATTTAAAGGGTTCAAATAGGCTTCAATGCTCACCCAGTGTACTAGACATGCCAGCTGTTTGAACTTTGGAAAAACTATTGCCCCAGCACTGTATTTTAAAGTTAAAGTAATATTAAAGCCTTTGAAAAAAAAATAACGCACGTGTTATACTTATTTGATCTGGGCAGTGGTTTTGCACAGAGCACACCCAATCCTCCTCTTCTCACATCCACCACCGGCACTCCTGGCTACACCCTCCTGTCAAGTGCCCCCAGAGCAAGCAGCTTGCTGTGGGGGCATGCGAGCAGGCTTGTTCCGGAGCCACTGCTCTACGTATCCATTCAGACACGGAGCCACTGTTCGGCCCATCCCCATCTCAGTTCTCATTGGCTTCACTGGCTGTGGTTTACAGCAGCCGGAGCCAATGGCTCTTGCTGCTGTCTTAGCTAAAGAGGAGAGAGCTACTGGGAAGCAGAGATTTTCGTGCAGATCACTGGGTCACAATGGGGCTCATGTAATTATTAGAGGGACCTGGGGGGGGGGGGGGCTTGCTGCATACAGGATTTTTTTTTATCTTCATGCATGAAGGGAAAAAACTTTGAACCCTTACAACAACTTTAAAGTGGAAGAAAATCCTAACTACTGTATATCTATTCCTAAAATTGTTACCTCCCCCTCCTCCTATCTATCCTGCTTAATCTGAATAAAAAATAACTGTATATTTACCTATTTTGAGTCTATTCTGGCTCAGTCATGTGATCCATGTAAGGGAGCTCTCGACAACGGCTCTGAATTCTGGAAGGGTGACGTTGTCACGTCGCCCATCCATTGCCAGCACTTATCCCTCTCCCCTGTAGCAGCCGCAGGATCACATGGCCAGACTGAAGTGGTATAAAAATAGGTAGGTATACAAATCTTTTTTGCAGGTTAGGCAGGATAAGTAGGAGGATGGAGGGAGGGGACACTTTAAAGAATGAATGTAGTTAGGCTTTTCTTCCACTTTAAGGGTGGATTTTCCCTGTTCCGTGTGAATGCAGCACACATGGTATTGCACGTGTGTAGGTGTGAACGGGTCTAATAGAGCTTCCCTTTGCCTTTTAGACTAAACCGCAGCAAATAGATGTGAACCAGCCATGAGGATAATAATGGGATTTCTATTTTACGTGTTTTCATGCAGCAAAATGCAAATGTTTTCCTGCATTAAAATAGAGAAATGTGAATAGGCCCTAAAGTTGCTTTAGGTAATACAAGCTAAAATACTCATTCTGCTTCCTTTCTTTCTTGGTAACTAGTCTTTACTTTGCCTAATTAGCAAAATAGGTGATTAGTGAATGCCAAGGAAAATGAAGGTAGACAGCTGTCTCCCTGAACATTGCTGCTCTGGATAGCATCTGCCCAAATTGCCCTAAGTATACATTGCAATTAGTGCCGAGTAGGGTGTTGCAGAGGTTTAACCCTTCCTGTCATAACGTACCCCTAAGATTAATTTCTATGCATCTTTCCCCTACAATTCCATTATTATATTTTCTTTGAATAGGTGAGTTTTGTTTTAAATATTTAACTAGTGCTTTGTGCACTGGTCCAAATCATTTGGTGGAGGGGGGGGGGGTTATGGTGTGGGGTTGCTTTTCAGGGGTTGAGCTTGGCCCCTTACTTCCAGTGAAGGGAACTCTTAAGGTGTCAGCATATCAAGACATTTTGGACAATTTCATGCTCCCAACTTTGTGGGAACAGTTTGGGGATGGCCTCATCCTTTTGCAACATGATTGAGCACAAGTCCACAAAGCAAGGTCAATAAAGACATGGATGAGCGAGTTTAGGGTGGAGAAACTTGACTGGCTTGCACAGTGTCCTGACCTCAACCCGGAAGAACACCTTTGGGATGAATGAGACTGCAAACCAGGCCTTCTTGTCCGCATCGGTGCCTGACTTCCCAAATGCGCTTCTGGAAAAACGGTCAAACATTCCCAAAGACACACTCCTAAACCTTGTGGACAGCCTTCCCCGAAGAGTTGAAGGTGTTATAGCTGCAAAGTGTGGGCCAACTCAATATTGAGCTCTATGGACTAAGACTGGGATGCCATTAAAGTTCATGTGCTTGTAAAGGCAGGCGTTCCAATACTTATGACAATATAGTGTATGCTAATTACCAGAACTGAAGGATTTAGTGGTCATTACATATAGGCATAACGTAACTAGTCTGGAATGTACAGTATATAGAACTAATGCAGAAAGTTGTAGATATTTAAAATGATCATATCAGTAAGGTTCATGGAGTGGTCCTGAGCTAGATATAGGAGGATTGCCTTAGGAAAGTCTATATAGAAACTGGCCATTCATAATAGGAAAGAAATAATTATTTGTGATTTGTTCCATCTGTTTTGATATGGCCTTAAAAATAGAAAGTATGTGCTGTTGAATTGGATAAATGATGTACCATATGGCATGAAAGCCACAGTATTTAGGCTAATATCAGGTTTTAATCCTAACATCTTTAATAATGTTTACGTATGCACAATACATGTCTGTATCTTCTACTGACCCACTAATCAGCTATATGAGGATGAGAAGTGATTTTCCAGCATAGCAGTGTGCTCTGATTGTTATGCACCAACAACATACATGGGGTAAATCTATGCAGCCTATAATCTTCCAAGGCACATCAGAAAAAAAATCTTGGTGCCAATTTGCCTGGCAGCATGAGCATTGTATTTCTTTAAAATTAATGGGTCTAATATACCAAAAAAAAAAATGCACAGAAGCAGGGAGAAATTGCTGTGTGGATAAATTATACTTTTTTAAACCGGGATTGCATGAACATGCAGATATGCACAAAGCCAGCGACTGTAGTCTCCTTTTCTAATCTGCTAAAGTATACATCCATTAAATGCCAGTGTTGAGGTCCTAGTTTGCATTGTGCATAGTCATCTAAATAATGCTGCTTTTCTCCATTAAAGTGCACTAAACAATATGTCAGGGTATGGATATGTTGTGTGGTCCACTCCACTTACGCATTCATGCAACATCTTACATGCATTAGTAGATCTGGGCCAACATATTTGTAAATGTACACAACAGTAAGGCTACAGTCACACTAGCCTGCAGGGTAAAACACAGTGTTTTTGTGCAGGCTAGTGCAGTGCCGGCTCTAGCACGAAGAAGTGCAATGCGCATCGCACAGCAACACACTGCTTCTTTTTTTTTAAGTTTATTTGAAGTGTTACGTAGTTGCATTTCATTCATGTACAGTAACTACACAGCAGCCTGGTGCATTGTGCTGCTGGGCAGTGACATGCAGTTCCATCAAGTACCCTGCAGCAAAATACAGAAATGCTGCACTGCATTGCACCACACATCCCACCAACGTTGAAAGGGGCAGATGGAACTCTGGTTGTTTTCTAGTTCATTATAATAATTTTGTGCATTAAGGGGTCCAAAAATCCACACATGTTTGCAATAGGGGTACATGAAATGTTGAATTGTAGGTATATTATGGTAGGGTAAAAATGTGTGTGTGTGTGTGTATATATACTGTATATATATATATATATATATATATATATATATATATATATATATATGTATATATTTATATATTTAACCACTTCTGGAATGGAAGAATTTGCCCCCTTATTGACCAGGCCATATTTTGCGATTCGGCACTGCGTTATTTTAATGGACAATTGCACGGTCGTGCGACGCGCGCTGTACCTAAATAAAATTGATGTCCTTTTTTTCCCACAAATAGAACTTTCTTTTGGTGGTATTTGATCACCTGTACAAATTTTATTTTTTGCGCTATAAACAAAAAAAGAGCGACAATTCTGAAAAAAAAAAAACAATATTTTTCACATTCTGCTATATAACATTCCCAAAAAAATTTAAAAATCAAAATTTTTTAACATGTTAGGCCAGTTTGTTTTCTGCTACATATTTTTGGTAAAAAAATAGCAATAAGCGTATATTGATTGGTTATCGCGTCTACTAACTACGGGAAAGATTTATGTAATTTTTACAGTTTTTTTTATTTTACTAGTAATGGCGGCGATCTGCGAATTTTTGCGGGACTGCGACATTGCGGCAGACAGATCGGACCCCTGACTGACATTTTTGACACTTTTGGGGGGACCAGTGACATTACTACAGTAATCAGTGCTAAAAATATGCACTGTTACTGTGATAATGACACTGGCAGGGAAGGGGTTAACAGTGTGAGTGATCAAGGGGTTAAATATATACCTAGGGGCGTGTTTATAACGGTGGGGGGGGCGTGGCTTGTGAAATGATCACAGAGACCTGTGATCCTATATAGAAGGATCACAGGCACTCTGTGATCATTTCAGAGAGAAGAACGGTCAGCTGTGTTGACAACAGCTGACCGTTTTCTCTCTCAGTGGGGAACGATCGTGGGTGTCAGTCGGCAATCGGAGCCACCTGCCCCGTGCATCTGGCTTCCCCGCTGACAAGCGTGGGCGGGAGCGAGCCGCGCGCTCGCCCCCTAGCTGCCTGCGCGCAACCTACGTATACCTACGGCGCTTTGCGCAGGAGTGGCTGCCTGCCACAGTATAACTGCAGCGGGCAGTCGTAAAGTGGTTAAAGTGAGCACACCCCATGAAAATTGTTGACTCTTTTAACATATAGATTTAGATTCAAATAGTACCTACAAAGATATACTTGTACGACTGAAGCACAAAATTGACATGGCACACTTTTACTTATCTAAATTTACAAAAATGATGAATTTTCCAATGTAAAAAAGGAAGTAAACCCATACATGTACCACCATTTTAAATCCATGATTTTAGAATCTTGTGTTCCAGAGCAGGTGCCAATGATTAGAACTTTCTTTGGAATTATATAGGTGGAATACATATCAATAAAACCTCATACATGTAGTGTCTGATGTTCTCTTTGCTATTGACATTTGGGGTGTCATCATGCCAAGGTCAAAAGAGCTTTTTAAGGCCCTCAGAAAGAAGGCTGTGGATGCCTGCCAGTCTGGTGATTTAAAAAAGATCTCAAAATGATTTGAAATCTATTATTCCACTATAAGAAAAGGATCTACAAGTGTTGTTGATTTTAAACAACTGGTAATTTGTCCAGGACTGGCTGGTTCAGCAAATGCAACCCAAGAGTTGATCATTTAATGCTAAAAGAAGTCTCCAAAAAACCCAAAATAGCATGGTGTTCAAATAACACTTGCAACAGCTGGGGTCAAAATGTATACATCTACAATCCACCAAATCGATTGCACTAATTCAACCTGCATGAGAAGTGTGTTAATGCGCTGCTCCAGTCCCCCCATAGAAAAATGTAAAGTCAGCAACTACCATACTGTAGGTGATAACTTTTAATATTAGGACACTGATTTGTCCTGGAATCCAGCAATGTTTCCATCGGCTCTTGGGTGCTGCCGTCGCCATAGCCTGTAAGGGAACCCAGCAGTGAAGCCTTGCGGCTTCACAGCCGACTCCCTACTGCACATGCGCAAAGCACGCTGCACTTTCTGAATGGCCCGGCAGCGGGGATGGAGGGGAAGCCGATCTTCTGACGGGCCTCACCGCAGCGAGGTCCGACGGAAGTGGGGATGGGTACCTGTCAAGAAATCTGCTTTAAGAAAAAGTCTTTAGAGTAACATTACAGTTTGCCGTTGAATATACAAGGAACGACTAGGCCTTCTGGAAAAATTTACTTAAGATTGATCAATCATAATTAGAGTTGTGTGCCCCTGGTCAGATTATGCCTCCCTTCTTTTCTGTTTTTATCTAATTATTTCCTGGTGACAAAGAGGTTCATGGCATTGAATGATTCCATTCTTGCAACTGAGGGGTCCCTACTACTGGTTAATTCTTAGGCAAGTCAATACTTGTAAACTAACACAGAGACTGTCTCCTCTCCTGTAACCTGGAAGGCCAACAAAGTCACAATGCGTAGGGACCTGATTGAATTAGCTATCAGATGCAAAAAGAAACATACAAGCAAAATCCAAGAACTACTGTACAGTATATCTTAAGTTTATACAGCTCAACTAAGCCCTTAAAAAAATTCTGATAGATCTTTAATTTCCCAATCCTCAGTTGAAATATAACTTTTTGAAATAGTTGAAAATAGTTCCTTCTGGAACACAACGTTGATAAATATTTGAGGTGGACTAGGCAAAAAATATACTCCTGACTTTACAAACTAGGACAGATACTAATTAAAAATATGAATTGCTCTTTCCACCTATCATTCATCCAATAAGCTTTGTTCCTCCAAAGGGGACCAACTCCCAACCCTTTTGAAATACTCTAACTCTTTAAATAAATCTTGAAGACACTTTATGCCTGCTCTCCCCCCTTCCTCCTTTTCAGCTGATGCTGCTAATCAACTTTTTCAGAATGTTGTCTTCTTGTACAAATTAGATGAAGGAAACGATTTGCTGAATTCTATCTTTTTGCAAAAATAAAGTTATATCCTCTATAGGGTCCCTGAACACTTTTAAAACCATAAAGCTACCAATTATTTACCCTTTACATTATAAAAATGTGCACCTCTTATGGTCCCATAATGTGCCCATATGTGCAATTTGCTCTTTTTTCTTCATTGGCCTACACCAAAACACCAAAGCACCAAAACTGGACAAGGGCAGTCTAAACTCTAATAATTATAGACTCATCTCACTACTGTATTTAGAAAGAATTTTTTTTTCTAAGATCTTAGTCAACAGAGTTTATCCCCCAAAGGCAAGATGTTGATAACATATATAAAACTATCTAGTTGATTGGATCTAGTTGATTGGAGAAAACAGCTTCCAGCTTTTATAGAGGTCAAATAAAGGGTAGATAACATAATGAGTAATGAATGTTTGACGAGTATCCTGGCAGACAATCATAAGAAATTCTTATGCATATGGGAGCTATGGATCACATTCTATTGCCGAGAGATGAAAATCGTTAGCTTCAGATGTTCATAATTTTTGATGAGTGTGGAGGGGGGGAGGGCACATGCTTTGTGCTGGGTTATACCTGTTGCTTTAATTGTGTGACATTGCACGGTGTCCTGAACTAATGTTATCAAGAGTAAAAGGTTTTGTGTAGCTTCTCATTCACAACAATATACTGAATGACTTTAACATTTCACAAAATAAATCTTAACAATCCTCCTGTTTAAAAGATTAGCTAAGAAGATATTGCCACTTCAATATGCCTCCAGTAACAGCAGGATGGCAATTGTTCCTTTTGAACTTTTGCAACATAGCTTCTGGTTTATAAGATAACTGTATCAAATTGTTTTCACTCTTGCAGAACTTACTGGAGTTTTATTTGATCCTAGGATTTTACTAAGTGGATCTTCAATGGTTTATATAATATGTTTTATTCACATTCTGACTGATGCATGATTTTATGCAAAAATAAATTATGTTATATCTCCTACTTTTTATATTTAACCTTGTGTTTTTATTCTCTATACGTCTTAACATTCAGGATGGAAAAGAAAGATGTCCATAGTGTTAAACTTTGAAAAAAGGGTTTGGACTTTAACAACTTTTCCCATTCTACTGAATAAAAAAATTTATTTTAAAATGTGACTCTTTGTAATGTTTTTTTTTTCAAAGCACTAAACGCAAAGTTATTTTAATGCAACATCATATGATTCTAGAAGATGTTTTACAACAATACTGTGGACAAATAGCTTTAGACATAATTGAAAAATATATATGCAAAAAGCTTTGTGTCAAAGGACTTATAATTGTGGTCACCCATATTAATGTCTGTGGTCTTGGACAGGTTTGTTCAACAACTTTGTATATGTGTGATGGTCAAGCGTCCACAAACTTTTGACTATATATTGTATTTCTGCATCAACTGAATGCTTTGGCATACCATTTTCAATAAGGCATTTCTTCATAGTGAGCTAGTTTGAATTGCTCAGCTTTACTTTACCAAATATATAACTGGATAAATCTTTTTACAAATATCTGCCTGATGTTCAGCTGAAAATGGATAAAAATATGGCAAATGCCATTATTGATGTGTCCTTTTAAGGACGCATGTTCTGGGGCTGGAATCCTATCCTCGCACTATTACCTAGTGTGTCACTAACCTGGAAAATGCAAGCAGCCAATGAACTCCAAACTTGCATAGTCCATCATGACTGGCTTTTTAGTATCGCAGGATGATCTTTTTTTTGCAGTATCTAGGTAGTTTTGGAACCAAATAGGATTTTTAAACACTAAACTATTGTTTAATACCCACTTCTAAATATATTAAATTTTACAGTGCACCCCGAAAGTATTCACATCACTTCACTTTTTCCAGATTTTGGTATGTTACAACCTTATTCCAAAATGGATTAAATTCATTATTTTCCTTAAAATTTTACAAACAATACCCCATAATGACAACATGAAAGATGTTTGTTTGAGATCTTTGCAAATTTATAAAAAAAAAAAAAATGAAAAATCACATGTAAATAAGTATTTACAGCCTTTGCTCAATACTTTGTCACCATTTACAGCCTCAAGTCTTTTTGAGTATGACGGTACAAGCTAGGCACACCTTTTTTGTGCAATTTCTCCCATTTTTCTTTGCAGGACCTCTCAAACTCCATCAGGTTGGATGGAGAGCGTGAGTGCACAGCCATTTTCAGAACTCTCTATAGATGTTCAGTTAGGTTCAAGTCTGGGCTCTGGCTGGGCCACTCAAGGACATTCACAGAGTGGTCCCATAGTCCCATGGTCCTTTGTTATCTTGGCTGTGTGCTTAGGGTCGTTGTCCTGTTGGAAGATGAACCTTCACCCCTGAGGTCCAGAGCGCTCTTGAGCAGGTTTTCATCGAGGATGTCTCTGTATGCCTTTGCATTCATTATTGCCTCAATCTTGACTAGCCTCCCAGTTTCTGCCCCTGAAAAAATCGCCACAGAATGATGCTGCCACCACCATGCTTTACTGTAGGGATGGTATTGGCCAGGTGATAAGGGGTGCCTTGTTTCCTCCAGACATAACGCTTGCCATTCAGACCAAAGAGTTCAATCTTTGTTTCATCAGATCAGAGAATTTTGTTTCTTATGGTCTGAGAGTCCTTCAGGTGCCTTTTGGCAAACTCCAGGTGGGCTGTCATGTGCCTTTTACTGAGGAGTGGCTTCCACGTGGCACCATACAGGCCTGATTAGTGGGGTTCTGCAGAGATAGTTGTTCTTCTGGAAACACTGGTGCTCTGTCTGAGTGACCATCAGGTTCTTGGTCAGCTGCCTCACTAAGGCCCTTCTCCCACGATCGCTCAGTTTTGTTCCTGATGGTTACAAACTTACGGATTATAGGGGCCACTGTGCCTCAATTCAATCCTGTTTCAGAGGTCTACAGACAATTCCTTGGACTTCATGGCTTGATTTGTGCTCTCACATGCACTGTTAACTGTGGGACCTTATATAGACAGGTGTGTGCCTTTCCAAATCATGTCCAATCAACTGAATTTACCACAGGTGGACCCCTATCAAGTTGTAGAAACATCTCAAGGATGATCAGTGGAAACGGGATGCACCTGCGCTCAATTCAAGTGTCATGACAAAGGCTGTGAATCATTTTTTTAGTTTTTTTAGAAAAAGTGAAGCACTGTGAATACTTTCCGGATGCAATGTAATTCAAAACTTTCTTGTAAAATTATTTTGGTTTGTACTGTAGTCTCTATTTTGTACAGTTGTCCTTCCCTTCAGATTTTTGTCCTATAGTGAGGAGGAAACAACACAATGTATTTACTGCCGATGAGCGCCCCATAATGCCTTGAGCTCTTACAGTGCATTGATTGCTGATGATTGGACAAAGCATGCAACTGACCTGTATGCTTTGGCCAATCACAGCACAACGTACTGTCAGAACCATGATTGGCCAAAGGCAGAGTGCCTTTGGCCAATCATAGCTCAGGGGCTAAGTCCACGCCCCATTTATATATCAGGCTGCTGCTTACATGGCAGCCGTGTATAGTGTGTGACAATGGAGATTAGGCAGGTAGTTAGCTGATAGTGTGTTTAGTCAGTTTAGTGCAGTCAGTGTAGTGTACTCTCATCCTCCACTTTTAAAATGTATGGATATTTTGTAATCCTGGGTCCCCTCTCGTGCTCCCCAATTTTGGTGTCCCTGTCACTTATAGTTCGGGAGCAGTGCCATGTCAAGCTGACCAACATTTCCCATAGATACCAATGTTAAAGCCAGAGAGCAGTGCCATGTCAAGCTGAACAATATATCCTATGGATGCCAATGAGCACTGAAAGCTGACAATTGGTCTGGGCAGGAAGGGGGTGAAAGTGCCCTGTATTTAAGTGGTTAAGGGGAACCCTACGATAGTATTAAAAAAAAATGGCTTGGGGTCCCCCCAAAATCTATACCAGGCCTTTGGTATAGATTTTAAGGGGAACTCCACGCCAAAATTAAGAAAAAAAAACGGCATGGGGTCCCTTCCCAAATGCCATACCAGGTCCTTTGGGTCTGGTATAGATATTAAGGGGAACTCCACGCCAAAATGAAAAAAAAAAACGTCAAAATGAAAAAAAAATCCATACCAGACCCTTATCCGAGCATGCAGCCCAACAGGCCAGGAAAGGGGGAGGGGGCACGGGACGGAACAAGGGCCTCTTCCCGACAACCCTGGGCTGTGGTTGTAGAGGTCTGCGGGTGGGGGGCTACTTGGAATCTGGAAGCCCCCTTTAACAAGGGGGCCCCCAGATCCCAGCCCCCCCATATGTGAATGGGTATCGGGTACATCGTACATTTACCCATTCACCCAAAAATTGTAAAAAGTAAAAACCACAGGAAACAGTTTTGACAAGTCCTTTATAAAAAAAAATTGTGTCCCCTATGTAAATCCATCGTCAATCACGACGCCCACCAGACCCAAAAAATAGAAAGAATTAAAAAATGCCTCGGCTCCTAAGAGGCTACCTGCTGTATGCCCGATCTTCAGCTTTGACAATTTTTTTATAGGCAAAAGGGGCGTGACTACACGGCTACGTCATCCGGTGGCACCGCCCCTTCTGACATTACATGACGTCACGTGACGTCAGAAGGGCCGTTGCCACCGGACGACGTAGCCGGGTGGCCCCGCCCCTTGCCTGTAAAAGAACTGTCAAACTTGAAGAGCAGGCATACGGCAGATAGCCTCTTAGGAGGCAAAGCGTTTTATGCAATTTTTCTATTTTTTTGGTCGGCGGGTGTCGTGATTGATGATGGATTTACATCGACGGACACTATTTTTTTCTTTTTAGAAAGGACTTGTCTTAAAATGTTTCCTGCGGTTTTTACTTTTTTTTTACACTTTTTTGGTGAATGGGTATGGGTACAATATACCCGATACTCATTCACATGGGGGCCCCCCCTTTCCTGACCTGCCAGGCTGCATGCTCGGATAAGGGTCTGGTATAGGCCAGGTATGGGGGGGGGGGCGTTTTTTTTTTTTTTTACATTTTGATGTGGAGTTTCCCTTAAAATCCATACCAGACCTGAAGGGTCTGGTATAGGCCTGGTATAGGCCAGGTATAGGGTGGGGGGCGTTTTTTCTCCATGCCATTTTTTAAAAACAATTTTTCATCTGAGAGCCGACAATACCTTACAGCTGCAAGCAGGTTTAAATGACATTTTCTCCTTTAGAAATGTCAGTATTGCTGCAGCAGGCTCCATACATCGTACAGATGTGCCACTTCACAGGCACATTAAGGGGACCCCCCAGGCACAATATTTAAAGGAATTTTTCATTTTTATTAAAATCACTGCTCCTTTAAAAATGATTGAAACATTTGTTTGCATTGATACATGTCCCCCAGGGCAGTACCCAGGTCCCCATACACTTTTTATGGAGCAATAACTTGCTAACTTGCATATAAGCCTTTAGACTTTAATAGAGTTTGCATGTTTGCTAGAACTTTTTCTTTGTTCGAGATGTTCTGGTGTGAACCGAACAGGGGTGGTGTTCGGCCCATCCCTAGTGCCCAGCTTCCTCTGCCTTTTTTGACAGCAGTTTGCTTAGTAGCTGGATAATTGCCAGAATCTACCAACAAGACTCACCCCCCAGAGACCTTAATGGCACTTCCAGCTAAGTTTGGGTTCATTGAAGGATTTTCCCTAAATTTGGCAGATTTGCTTATCTCTAAATTTGTGTCCCACACCAAACACAAGGAAAAATAAAATTGAAGGTGTTGTCCTGCTCCCCACTTCTAAATGGCTGTAGATAATCATGAAGCAGAAGTTCACCCCATAGACCGTGTCTAAACCACTAGTCATTCATTTTATACATCGGACACCTGTAAGGCAGTGTCAAAAATCCACACAGAAAACATCCACAAGCTTTTTTATACCCGCATTTCTGCTTATTATTTTATAATATACAAGACATTTATTTACAGATTTGGTATTTTCTAAATCAATGCCGGATGTTACTTACTGTATACTATTATCTTCTGTTACATTTTGTGGATCATAATAACGTTTTAAATATATACGTAGCACCTTTGCTTGGCACCATACCAGGCTGCAGCAATTAGATGAAAGTGTTTAGGAATAATGATGAATGATTTGAGCTCTATGAGAACATGTGGATTGTGAGTTAAATGAGTCATGAGTATTCAACTTAAAGAGATTTTCCAGGCAACAACTGAAGGCAGTCAGCAAGATATTAGTGCTATTCCTCATATATTACAACTGCTTAATCAAGTTCTTTCATTCACTTCAATTACATTATATTACCAGAAATATTGGGGCACCTGCCTTCACATGCACATGAACTTTAATGGCATCCCAGTCTTAGTCCATAGGGTTCAGTATTGAGTTGACCCACCCTTTGCAGCTATAACAGCTTCAGCTCCTCTGTGAAGGCTGTCCACAAGGTTTAGGAGGGTTTCTATGGGAATTTTTGATCATTCTTCTAGAAGCTCATTTGTGAGATCAGGCACTGATGTTGAATGAGAAGGCCTGGCTCACAGTCTCCGCTCTAATTTATCCCAAAGGTGTTGAGGTCAGGACTCTGTGCAGGCCAGTCAAGTTCCTCCACCCCAAACTCGCTCATCTATGTCTTTATAGACCTTGCTTTGTGCACTGGTCTAAATCATTTGACTGGAGAGTGGGTTATGGTGTGGAGTTGGGCTTGGCCCTTAGTTCCAGTAAAGGGAACTCTTAAGGCATCAGCGTACCAAGACATTTTGGACAATTTCATGCTCCCAACTTTGTGGGAATAGTTTAGGGATAGTTTTCCTGTTCCAACATGACTGGGCACATATACCTAGTGAAGTGACTGGCCTCAAAGAGACTGGATACAAATAGATGAAACAAATCCTCCCACATACAGTCAGGTCCATAAATATTGACATTGACACAATTCTAATCTTTTTGGCTCTATACACCAGCACAATGGATCTGAAATGAAACAAACACGATGTGACCTGATTTGGATGATTTTGCTATCTCTCTTCACTGATAGTGACAGCTCTTTGGATCTCATATTGAGACTTGACAGCAACAGATTCCAAATGAAAATAGCACACTTGAAATGAACTCTGGACCTTTTATGTGCTCCTTGTAAATGGGATAATGAGGGAATAACACACACCTGGCCATGGAACAGCTGAGCAGCCAATTGTCCCATTACTTTTGGTCCCTTAAAAAGTGGGAGGCACATATACAAACTGTTGTAATTCCTACACCGTTCACCTGATTTGGATGTAAATACCCTCAAATTAAATCCGAAAGTCTGCAGTTAAAGCACATCTTGTTTGTTTCATTTCAAATCCATTGTGGTGGTGTATAGAGCCAAAAAGATCAGAAGGCTTTTTTAGATGTTGTTTGGCAAACTCTAACCTGGCCTTCCTGTTTTTGAGGCTCACCAATGGTTTACATCTTCTGGTGAACCCTCTGAATTCACTCTGGTGAAGTCTTCTCTTGATTGTTGACTTTGACACACATACACCTACCTCCTGGAGAGTGTTCTTGATTTGGCCAACTGTTGTGAAGGGTGTTTTCTTCACCATGGAAAGAATTCACCACAGTTGTTTTCCGTGGTCTTCCGAGTCTTTTGTTGTTGCTGAGCTCACCGGTGCGTTCTTTCTTTTTAAGGATGTTCCAAACAGTTGATTTGGCCACACCTAATGTTTTTGCTATCTCTCTGATGGGTTTGTTTTGTTTTTTTCAGCCTAATGATGGCTTGCTTCACTGATAGTGACAGCTCTTTGGATCTCATATTGAGACTTGACAGCAACAGATTCCAAATGCAAATAGCACACTTGAAATTAACTTTGGACCTTTTATCTGCTCCTTGTAAATGGGGTAATGAGGGAATAACACACACCTGGCCATGGAACAGCTGAGCAGCCAATTGTCCCATTACTTTTGGTCCCTTAAAAAGTGGGAGGCACATATACAAACTGTTGTAATTCCTACACTGTTCACCTGATTTGGATGTAAATAACCTCGAATTAAAGCTGAAAGTCTGCAGTTGAAGCACATCTTGTTTGTTTCATTTCAAATCCATTGTGGTGGTGTATAGAGCCAAAAAGATTAGAATTGTGTCGATGTCCCAATATTTATGGACCTGACTGTAGGTAGTACTTGTTTATCTGCAATCTTCTCTTCTTTACAGCCTTTAGAAGTGCTAACTTTATAAAGCATGTATGAGAGTATGAGCTTGTATGAGAGTTCAGAAAAAGGGGGAGGAGAGCTGAAGTTACACTCTCAAAAGCTCAAAGAGAAAAGCTCTTAGACCTTATTGGAGGGAAGGGACACACACTCTTCACACAGCACACAAGAACAGAACTGACAATCAGCTAGAGGTCCCTCTTGGTGTCAGAAAAACTTGTTACAAGTAATTCATGCTGACAGCAGAGGAATGGGGCAGCAAATAGAAATTACATTTAGTACTCTTAACCACTTGCCGACCGCCGCACGACTATCTACGTCGGCGGTCAGCCCCTCACAGGCAAACTAACGTAGGGCTACGTTGCTTGCTTTTGAGGGTCTAGGGAGCGAGCGCGCGCCCCCGGGGGCGCGCTCCCGCTCCCGCGTGGTCACGGATCCCCCCGTGCGTGTGACCAGCGGACCCGATGTCCGCCGGTCACTCGGCGATCGGCGGGGGAGAGGGAGAATGTCAGGCAGCTTGTGTAAACAAACTGCCTGTCATTCTCCTCGCTGCAAAGACACTGATAAAACGGATCTGGTATGTAGATCCGTTGATCAGTGTCCTTACAGCTAGAGCCACAGCCAATCACAGTAGAAACCACGCCCCTAGGGACACACACAGCCCCTCCCTTCCAAATAAAGTTAACCCCTTCACTACCAGTGTATTTTTACAGTAACAGTGCATATGTATAGCACTGATTACTGTAGAAATGTCACTGGTAACCCCAAAAGTGTCAAAAATGTCAGTCAAGGGTCCGATCTGTCCGCCGCAATGTCGCAGTACCGCAAAAAAAATCGCAGATCGCCGCCATTACGCGTTAAAAAAAAAACAACAAAAATGACAAAAATCTTTCCCTTTGTTAGTAAACGCGATAACTTTTGCGCAAACCAATCAAAATACGCTTTTTGCGATTTTTTTTACCAAACATAGGTAGCATAAAACAAATTGGCCGAAAATTTTTAAAAATTTTGATTTTTACATTTTTTTTGGGGGGAATTTCATATAAAAAAATGTGAAAAATATTGCTATTTTTGCAAAATTGACGCTCTTTTTTTGTTTATAGCGCGTGATCAAAAAATCGCACAGGTGATCAAATACCACCAAAAGAAAGCTCTGTTTGTGGGAAAAAAAGGACGTCAAATTCGTTTAGGTACAGCGTCGCACGACCGCGCAATTGTGCGTTAAATTCACGCAGTGCCGAATCGCAAAATACCCCCTGGTCGGAATGGGGGTAAAATCTTCCGGGGCTTAAGTGTTTAATTGAGACAGGTATACACTATAGAGGGATATGCTTTGTTCATATTAAATGTCTGAGGTTTACAACCACTTTAACTGGCGTATATCTCTCAATTTTCCCAATCAATTTTGATTACAATGAGATGCAGCAGTGTATTTAGGGTGAGTAGCACTGTTGAAAAGTGTTTCAGTAACATCACTTACATTTGTATGCTTATGCACAAATGTAAAGAAAATACATAATACATTTTACTGTCACTGCCATTGTTTTAAAAGGAGAAGTATGGCAAAAACTATTTTGGCTATACCTCCCCCTTGGGCACTTAGTTCTGCACTCCTGTGACCTAGATTCAAAATGATGTTATAATTACTTTAACCACTTCAGCTCCGGAAGATTTACACCCCTTCATGACCAGGCCATTTTTTGCGATATGGCACTGCGTTACTCTAACTGACAATCGTGCGATGCTGTACCCAAATAAAATGTATGTCCTTTTTTCCCACAAACAGAGCTTTCTTTTGCTGGCATTTGATCACCTCACCATTTTTTTTTTTTTTGTGCTATAAACAAAAAAAGTCCGACAATTAAAAAAAAACAAAAAAAAAAAACGATGTTTTTTACTTTTTGCTTTAACCACTTGCCGACTGCCTAACGCAGATCTACGTCGGCAGTCAGCCCTTCACAGGCAAAGCGACATAGGTCTACGTCGCTAGCCTGTGAGGGTCTAGGGAGCGAGCGCGCGCTGCCGGAGGCGCGCTCCCGCTCCCGCGCGGTCACGCACCCCCCCGCGCGTGTGACCGGCGGACCCGATGTCCGCCGGTCACTCTGCGATCGTCGGGGGAGAGGGAGAAAGTCAGGCGGCTTGTGTAAACAAGCTGCCTGTCATTCTCCCCTGTGTATGAAGGATGATCATACGGTTCTACTATGTAGAACCGTTGATCACTGTTCATACATCTGAAGCCACAGCCAATCACAGTAGAACGCAGCGCCCCGCCTGCAATCCATGCTGACGGGACGTGTGACGTGCCGGTGGAACGCAGGAGCCAACCGCACTTCCGCCCCGCCGGACTTCCGGACACACGGTGATGGGGGAACGCTCGGCCCCTTCGCACCAGGGATCCCATCAAGTGATTGGCTGGAAGAGGAACATAACCAGATAAGTGAACACAGCTGGAATTATAATTGATTTACCTACTTAAACCCTCGGGCTCTCAGCGGTGAGCCACATTGCTCGCTGACTGAGAACATCGAGGACTGCTTAGCAGTGTCTAAACCAATTGCCATCTGAACTAAGGTAACTTCATATCCCCTTCTTTCATTTACCTCCCCGATATTCTCCAGAGTCTATTTCTCTTTGCCTCAACGGCTGCTATTTTGTATTGAAGGAATAGAACAGTGATTTGGAGTCATTGGTGGTTTTTACCACCAATACATCAGAATAACAGGCTTTTTGCCTTTTTGGTGGTTAAACGTAACTGAACCTGTTTTCAATATATTACTACATGGTATAATACTGGCAACAAATGCTTCCTGCCCTCTCCTCCTCTCCAATACAGCCACTTTTAACTGACCTACAATTAAAGGCTCCCATCTGATAATTTCATGTTTCTCCCCTCCAGCCAATCAGCTATATTTGAGATCCAGCTGTCTTTACCTGGTGCTCTCCGAGGTCCACCCTCTACACACCTTAACAACCCCTCTCTGATACAATATACAATTGAGAGGTACTGCCATTCTAATTATATCCTTGATACAGCCAATGTTCGGACTCAGCGGAGCATGCAGACCACTTGATTTTAACATTATGTGTGCAAGTATATGATGCTCTTCATCACTGCATAGAATGTAAGTCATAATGCTATTATACTTTTTGAATCTATTGTACAGATTGACATGATGTAAAAATTATGTTGACATGCTGTTTATTGACTGATCTATTTTTGATCAATTACCTACAGACCACCATCCAGGGTTTCTTCTCTCCCCCTGAAGAAGGAGTATGTGTTGTAAACTCCGAAACTAGTCGGGTTCTGAGTCTTCACCCTGAACTGGTGTGGTCATTCTTTATTGCACATGTGATGTATTCTATCCTACTTGCCTTTTACATTCTGTAATTATTTTTTCAATAAAACTATTAAATTTTACAAATTTTGTGCATACGTGAGTGCCTTAAAAGTCCCACCAATAGGGGAATTCTCTTCTTGCGATTTAGATTGGGATGTGGCACCATTATTAGTACCCAACACAGGCAACCTCCTTTGAGCCAATCACAGTAGAAAGCACGCCCCTAAGGACACACATAGCCCCTTCTTTCAAAAAAAGTTAACCCCTTCACTGCCAGTGTATTTTTACAGTACCAGTGCATATGTATAGCACTGATTACTGTAGAAATGTCACTGGTACCCCCAAAAGTGTCAAAAATGTCAGTCAAGGGTCCGATCTGTCCGCCGCAAAGTCGCAGTACCGCAAAAAAATCGCAGATCGCCGCCATTACGCGTTAAAAAAAAAAAACAACAAAAATGACAAAAATCTTTCCCTTTGTTAGTAAACGCGATAACTTTTGCGCAAACCAATCAAAATACGCTTTTTGCAATTTTTTTTACCAAACATAGGTAGCATAAAACAAATTGGCTGAAAATGTTAAAAAATTTTGATTTTTACATTTTTTTTGGGGGAATTTCATATAAAAAAATGTGAAAAATATTGCTATTTTTGCAAAATTTACGCTCTTTTTTTGTTTATAGCGCATGATCAAAAATTCGCACAGGTGATCAAATACCAACAAAAGAAAGCTCTGTTTGTGGGAAAAAAAGGACGCCAAATTCGTTTAGATACAGCACCGCACGACCGCGCAATTGTCCGTTAAAGTCACGCAGTGCCGAATCCCAAAATACCCCCTGGTTAGGAAGGGGGTAAAATCTTCCGGGGCTTAAGTGGTTAAAACACATCCAATAAGAAAAAATTAAAAAATCTAATTTCTTCATAGATTTAGGCCAATATGTATTCTGCTACATATTTTTGGTAAAGAAAATCCCAATAAGCGTATATTGATTGGTTTACGAAAAAGTTATAGCGATCAGCGACTTATAGCCGGACTATTGTGGAGAACAAATCGGACACTAAGGCCCTGTTCACACCTGAGCATTTTTTAGCTCGTAAAACGCTGATTTCAGTAGTTCCAAAACGCCCAACAAGCAAAATCCCATTCATTTCAATGACCCCTGTGATCGTTTGGTCGTCTGAACCAAAACGCCTCAAGCTCAAAAAAGTACATGAGCTTGTTTTTTGGCATATTACAAGTGTTTTTGGTCGAATGTCAATGCCTGCCTCCAAACACCTGCAAAAAAAGCCCAATAACTAAAAATAAAAAAAAAAAAGCCTGAAAAATGCCTAAAAAAAAGCCTGAAAATGGTACGCGCAGGTGTGAATGGAGCCTTAGTGACACTTGTGACACTTTTTTGATAACCAGTGACGCTAATACAGTGATCAGTGCTAAAAATATGCACTGTCACTGTTCTAATGAAATTGACTGGGAAGGGGTTAACATCAGGGGTGATCAAAGGGTTAATTGTGTGCCTTATCAGTGTTTTACTACTGTGAGGTGCTTTTACTAATAGAAGGCATTGATCCAAAGTCCTGCTTTGCAGGAACACAGGAGCAATGCCTTCCATACTGACAGAATGGCAATCTGCCTTTCTGCCTGTGTAACAAACAACCGCTGGGTGTGCCCGATAATACCCGGAAATACAGGATCATGTATATATATACGTGATTCTGCACAGCGCAGCCGTCATATAGCAGTAAATCTACTATGGGGCAGTCAGCAAATAGGTAAAGTGTAACTAAAGGCAAAACTTTTTTTTTTTGGGTTTGGATAGAGATCTGTTAGTTATTACAGCTGTCTGTGCCTGTTCCCCCTCTCTATTTGTCCTTTTTACCGTGATTATCAAAATTGAAAGTAAATGAAAATCCCAAATTTTGAGTTGACACCAGAACAGTAATAGAGGGGAGATCTTCCAATGGGAAAACTAGTTCTGGTAACTTTGGTGACCCCCCAGGATTCCCTCACTTTGGAGGGATTTCTTCTCACTTCCTGTTTTGGCAATGAGACAGGAAGTGAATGGAAATCTCCCATATGGGATACAGATGGCACAAAAACTGACAGGGGTTATAACCCCCCTTTCTCTATTCAAAGTGAAACAAGTTTTGCCTTTAGTTACACTTTAAAAGAAAACCTGCTGCTATTTCTTGAATAAGCAAAGTTTAAAGCCTAGTACACACACAGCGACCTGTTGTCCGTCTTTTGTCCAGAGTTGTGTTTTGTTGGTTGGAATGTGCCTAGACTGCACACGAATTTTCTCGCCCAACAAAATTCTACTTCAGAAGTGATGTCATGTGTTGGTTTGCTTTCTTTGTGTTCTTTCTTCTCTGAGCATGCCCAGTCTTGCTCATAAGATTTTTCCCTGTCGAAATCTGTACTGACTGCACGAAAATCGGCTGTGTTTTGACGGCCAACAAAAATTTTATAGCCTGCACACCAGGATTTTTTCGGCCGAAAAGTCGGAGTCGGTTGTCGGAAGCATCATACTAACAAGCATAAAATCGGCAGATCGGTCGTCGGACAAAAATTCCCTGCCGATTTTTGACGCGTGTGTACGAGGCTTAAGACTTAACACATTTATTGCTTCCAGGGCTTACTGATTTAGGGATATTTTCCTATAGTCAGGCAAGGGAGGGCATGGGAATCTGAGAAGAAGATGTTAACTGAAGCCTGCATTTTAACAGACAATCAAGAAGAGGGAGAGTTCAAGAGGCAAGGACAGCAAATGATTATAGACATACAGCATACCAAGTAGCTAAAAACAAACGGAAAATCAGGACAAGGTAAAGGCTATAAAACACAATGCAGAAAACAAAGATACCCAAGGAACAGGGGAAAATAGCATACGGCAAAAGCACAAGGCTAGACACACAAGACAGCAAGGAAGAGGAGTGTAGTCAACAGGTACAGGGAGCAAACAAGACTATGTCAAAAGTAAAGCTAGCCAGGAACATCAGATAGAGTTGGAATTGGTCTACCGAGCTACAATTTGTTTTTGCATTCAGGAATAGCTTAGAATGTATTTTACCCACTAGTATTCTACATAGCACAATTATAAGGGCCGGTTCACACTTGTGCGATGCGGGAAGGCTGCGAATACGAAGCCTGTTCCCGCATCGCAATCGCACAAGAGGCAGTTCACACTGCCATATGCGATACGCAGGGGGTGTCAATGAAATGTTAACGACACCCCCAGTTTGATCGCATATCGCAGTGCGATCTGACAGTTCGCACAGGATCGGATCGCACAAGTGTGAACCACTGTGCGACCCGATCCTGATGCGGCTGAAAAAATGCCTCCTGTGCGTCTTTGGTGCCGGTGCAGTGCGAATTTCAGCCATACAAAGTGTATGGCTGAATACGCATCCGCACAGGAGATCGCATGTAATGAAGGAGCAGTGCGCTCCGAATTACATGCGATCTCCGCAGCCGCACATATGTGAACCGGCACTAACAGTATGAACATCTTAGACATTGCAGAGGTAGAAATTGTACATTTGACAAGGGATAACAAGTAAACTTCATGTACCATCAGAAGCAAAATGTTGCCAATATGTTTTTTCAATGTCAATAAACGTTTGAATGTGTTAAATATTGAGACAACATCAATAAAACCTTAGGTAGAGTACAAACATGTGTTGTATGGCTAATTCAACAGTGCTAGTTATACTAATTATGCTTCTGAGATTAGTCAACTTAATAATTAAAAGGAGAACTCAATAAAGAAGTGGTCAATGCAGCAGTAGGAAACTTCTAAAGGACTAATGAGGGTGCGGTTTTTTCTATTAAAGCGTAACTTCACTTTTGCTACAGAAAAAAAACATTCCGCTCTGGGTGATCTATATACAGTATCTCACAAAAGTGAGTACACCCCTCACATTTTTGTAAATATTTTATTATATCTTTTCATGTGACAACACTGAAGAAATTACACTTTGCTACAATGTAAAGTAGTGAGTGTACAGCTTGTATAACAGTGTAAATGTGCTGTCCCCTCAAAATAACTCAACAGCCAGCCATTAATGTCTAAACTGCTGGCAACAAAAGTTGAGTACACCCCTGAATGACAATGTCCAAATTGGGCCCAATTAGCCATTTCCCCTCCCCGGTGTCATGTGACTCATTAGTGTTACAAGGTCTCAGGTGTGAATGGGGAGCAGGTGTGTTAAATTTGGTATTTTCGCTCTCACTCCCTCATACTGGTCTCTGGAAGTTCAACATGCCACCTCATGGCAAAAAACTCTCTGAGGATCTTAAAAAAATAATTTTTGCTCTAAATAAAGATGGGCTAGGCTATAAGAAGATTGCTAAGACCCTGAAACTGAGCTGCAGCACGGTGGCCAAGACCAGGACAGGTTCCACTCACAACAGGCCTCGCCATGGTTGACCAAAGAAGTTGAGTGCACGTGCTCAGCATCATATCCAGAGGTTGTCTTTTGGAAATAGATGTATGAGTGCTGCCAGCATTGCTGCAGAGGTTGAAGGGGTGGGGGGGGGTCAGCCTGTCAGTGCTCAGACCATATGCAGCACTCTGCATGAAACTGGTCTGCATGGCTGTCATTCCAGAAGGAAGCCTCTTCTAAAGATGATGCACATAACAAGACAAGCAAACTAAGGACATGGATTACTGGAACCATGTTCTGTGGTCTGATGAGACCAAGATAAACGTATTTGGTTCAGATGGTGTCAAGCATGTGTGAGAAGGTGAGAAGTACAAAGACAAGTATGTCTTGCCTACAGTCAGGCATGGTGGTGGGAGAGTCCTGGTCTGGGGCTGCATGAGTGCTGTTGGCACTGGGGAGCTACAGTTCATTGAGGGAACCATGGATGCCAACATGTACTGTGACATACTGAAGCAGAGCATGATCCCCTCCCTTCAGAGACTGGGTCGCAGGGCAGTATTCCAAGGTTAAGGCAGTGCTGGAAAATAATGGTGGCCACACAAAATATTGACACTTTGGGCCCAATATGGACATTGTCACTTAGGGATGTACTCACTTTTGTTGCCAGTAGTTTAGACATTAATGGCTGTGTGTTGAGTTATTTTGAGGGGACAGCAAATTTATACTGTTATACAAGCTGTACACTCACTACTTTACATTGAAGCAAAGTGTAATTTCTTCAGTGTTGTCACATGAAAAGATATAATAAAATATTTACAAAAATGTGAGGGGTGTACTCACTTTTGTGAGATACTGTAAATTGCAAGGGTTTTAACAAACTCCTCTGTGCCCCTGTGCTAAGTGAGTCAAATGGGAGTGGTTTGATAATTATCAATCAGCTGTGCACCTGCAGGGCACGAATGAGGAAAGCTGCTGGATCTGCATCCCTTTAGATGTGTTCCTATTGGGAGTATCTCATACTTAGGAGAAGCCGCTGTACTAACCATGTGATGGTAGTACAGTGATCTCCCCTGCTGTGCTAATGTGTATTGACACTATAATGCTGGTATAAGTATCAAGGATAGGAATGTTAAATATTCCCAGTGAACAGACATATGGTATAAATCCACTGGGGGTCCCATATCATCATGAAGGAATTTGATCACTTGTCATCAGTAATCCTGGAAGTTAGGATTTGACCAAATTAGGTGGTAAAAATACCAGAAGCTTGCTGAGATTTAGGACATGAAGGGCCATAGGAAAATTACATTTTGGAGAGACATATAGGTGTGAAATATGCTCAGTGCATGATAACGTTGGGTGAGTTTATCCAAGGGTTTTGTTTGTGGGCCATTAAAGCTTAATCTAAAGCTGGATACACACTATCCAACTTTTGTTTGATTTCTTTTAGATTTACCTTCAACTATGTAGTAAGGGCCTGCCTGGTTGCATACAAATTGAAAGTGTTTAGGTTTGACCTCATATTATATGGTTTTGGTAAATCTAAAGGAAAAAATCTATAGATAATTATATGGTGTGTATCCAACTTTACTCTTCCCTATCTAATTAGTCTCCTGGAATGTTTTCTTAACATATGCAGCTGCTGAAGCGGTTGGCATTTTAGTTTTTGGTAGTTAAAGCCAACTTAGGAAAAGCAGAGTCTGTGAATATGTTAAAAAGAGGGTTATCAGGAAGCTCGGCTGGCAGGTATGAAAGCTGTGTTTGGGCTGCATGTCTAAACTGAAAGTACCTGAACAACATATGATTAGGTTATTACAAGCTAGCCTTTAGCTGGGAGAAAGTGTTTATTGCCTTTGATAATATGGATCAAGTTTGTAACTCCCAATCTGATTTGCCTGGATAGTTAAGAATCGTCAGAATAGTTAAGAATTCAGGAAGATTTGAATTTTTTCAAATAGGGGTGTTTTTGTTCAGGGGTGGAATATGCAGTTTATTCAGCCCTGTGAATAATAGTGAAAAATAAAAATAATCTGTTAGCCGCACACATAAATAGTTACTTAATCCAACATAGTGACATGTGTATAAATAAACAATCAAATGTCCAATTATAATGCATACACAGTCCAATTTCTCTGTGAATAATTCAACAGAAGCAAAAGGAATCAGTTCATATGCAAACTGACATAAAAATGAAAAGAATAGTGATATATGATGATCCGGTGAGATTCCAGTGACTATAGAATGAAGAAACACCCAGGAGGTCCACCACCTCTGTGCTCCACTCCCCTCAGCCAAGCCACTCACCCCCACTTATTGCCCTCCACTCTCATGGACCAGGCTAATAACGCTCAGATGTTCCACCTTGGCAAACAGGATGCAGCTGATAATAGATCCCTGGTTACTAGGCAGCCTTCCTTCCGCTCATACCAAGCTGAAAGATGAGGGGAGCACTGCAGTGGAGAGCAGAATAGACTGTGCTGGGACTCCGGCCACCACCCTGCTGTCATGTGCCAAGCATAAGAGGAGGTTGAAAATACCGTGGGAATGGTGCACTGACTCTCACTGGACCGATCTCCCTTATTCAGTCCTGTATCCCAAGTTTTCAACCTATAAATTATTAATTTGTCTGAAGGGGTAAGGCCCCTAAAAGCTTGAGCTATTGTATAGAAAGGGTGCCGCGGCACTACGAGCAAAAGTGGGAGCGGGTACCTGTCAAAACTAGGTAGCCCAAAAAAAAAATGACATGCCAAATGTCGCATGTCAGGGGGTTAGGAGTACTTAAAGTGAAAATTGCACATTTGGGTGGAACTCTGCTTTAAGAAAAAGCCTTTGCTGTCAAAAAGAATATTAGTGCAAGACTACAGTTTGCTAAGGAACATATAGGCAAAGACTAAGCCTTCTGGAACATGTGCATGGTAAAAAATGTTATGATGTTATGGTGTGGGGTTGCTGTCTTGCTCCAGGGCCTAGGCAGCTCTCAGTCATCAAGTCAACTATACATTCTGCATCATGTAACGGTAGTGTTCTTGAGGAGAATGCAGGGCAATCTGTATAAAAGTTGAAATGTAGCCTGAAGTGAGTGTTTCAATGAGATAATGATCCAAAGCATACTAGCAAACCCACAATGGAATGGCTCAAAAAGAAGAAAAAGAGGGTTATAAACTGCCCTAGTCAAAGCCTTGATTTAAATCCAATTGAAATGTTAGAGGGGGCTTTGTAACTGGCAGTTCATACAAGGAAACCCACAAACATCTTGCAAGTGAAGGAAATTTGCACAGAGAACTATTATATGTGCAAGAATCAGAATTTTTGTATCTTTAGGCATCCATGTAGATAGTTCCTATAAGTTTTCAAATCTGGTGGGGGCATCTTTGAGAGCTTCATGGGTAGGCAAGTGTTGATGGCCCAGTGCTGGGTTTAATATTTTATCTAAATCTCTTAGCCAGATTGCCTTCACAGATGGGTATTTTGATATAAAGGTTATTCCATCCTGGATTACAGGCATGCTACATGGCGGCAGTACAAAAAAGCTGTAATTAAAATGAGCTGATGATAAAAAGATGCATATAGAGCAGTGATGGCGAACCCATGGCACGCGTGCCACAGCTGTCACTCAGAGCCATCTCTGTGGGCACACAAGCAGGGCCACCATCTTTTCTCTTGTCCATAACAGAAACAAAATAGAAACAGAATAGAAAGAAAAAGGAGAAGCTGTTGTAAGGCACACTGGACACTGAAGCCGGGTGAGTGCAAAACTGACTGCAATCCCTCTTGAGGTGGTTGATCATCACCAGAGTTGGCACTAAAATAAATAAATAAGTTGGTTTTGTGTCGCAGTTTGGGCACTCAGGCTCAAAAAGGTTCGCCATCACTGATATAGAGGAATGTACATTTCCCGCTGATCTAGAAGGGAGTCAGAGGCATAACTAGAACCTTCAGGGCCCCGATGCAAGAAACCATGAAGGGCCCCCCAGACCCCTGGCCGGGGCCCTTCCCTTCAAGCCCGGGGCTCTTCCCACTAATCCTGGGGCTCTTTACTCTCATTGCATGGCCTTTTATTATGGTCCCGCATCGGGATCCTTTCACAAGTTCTGCAGTGGGCCCCCTTCCTGCAATCTTGGGGCCTCCCCACAGTGGTGAAATGCCAGGGCCCGGTTGCAAGTATGACCTTTGAGATCCTAGAGGTTCACCCACTGTTTTGCTACCGGGCCCCCTGGAGCATGGGGCCCGGTAGCGATTGCAACCCCTGCAACCCCTGTAGTTACGCCCCTGAAGGGAGTCTAGAATTTCAAATTGCCTTATCTTGGGATTAACATGGATATTCCTCTGGAGGAGAACGGTTAGGTAGAGAGGTATACCCCCCCCCCCCCCCAGCCAGGGGCAATTGAATGGCATTTATTGACTGTGGGTCAGATGGGTTTCTAGTAAAACTAGAACAGCCTTCTGTTTTTAAAAAAAAAGTAGACTGCTTTATTTCATTTTGCAGGTCACTGACATTCCAGACCTGTAATTTCAAGTGAGCCACAGTGTCATTGGTTATACTAGCACTGAACCAGCAGAGATATAAAATGACTGGTTAATACACACAGATTTGTAAAAAAACAGCCTCTGTCATAGTATGGTAAAGTTATCAGGCAGGTGAATAAATGTAAGACAAGCATACACACATTAAGAAAAAAACAGAAAACCACAGGAACACAGTCCCAAACCCACAAACCCACCCTAAAAAGGTGAAGGTACTCACATAAGGAGTGATATGTTATTATAATTGTGGCATAGACATTGCTCTAAGCCAGGGGCGGGGAACCTGCGGCCCGCGGGCCGCATTCGGCCAGCACGATCATGACGTCCGGCCCGCACGATCGTTACATCCGCCCCCCCTCCCCGTGCCGCTGTGTCAGAAGGAGCTAATGGCTCCGTCCTGACACTGAGTCTCCGAAAAGGGTGGACCCGAGGCGCAGAGCAGTGCGCCTCGAGCCCGCCCATTTGTGTGACAATAGCGAATGAAAATTTGCTATTGTCTCACGGATCCTCCTCCTCGCTGTGGTCTCTCTGCATTGAAAGGGGGCACGCTGTGGTCTCTCTGCATTGAAAGGGGGCACGCTGTGGTCAGTCTGCATTGTAAGGGGGCACGCTGTGGTCTCTCTGCATTGAAAGGGGGCATGCTGTGGTCTCTCTGCATTGAAAGGGGGCACGCTGTGGTCAGTCTGCATTGTAAGGGGGCACGCTGTGGTCTCTCTGCATTGAAAGGGGGCACGCTGTGGTCTCTCTGCATTAAAAGGGGGCACGCTGTGGTCAGTCTGCATTGAAAGGGGGCACGCTGTGGTCTCTCTGCATTGAAAGGGGGCATGCTGTGGTCTCTCTGCATTGAAAGGGGGCACGCTGTGGTCTCTCTGCACTGAAAGGGGGCACGCTGTGGTCTCTCTGCATTGAAAGGGGGCACGCTGTGGTCTCTCTGTTTTGAAAGGGGGCACGCTGTGGTCTCTCTGCATTGAAAGGGGGCACGCTGTGGTCAAATATAACAGGCTAATTTTTAAGTTGATTATTTTGTACGGCCCCCGAATGATGTTACAAAAATCCAAATGGCCCTTGGCAGAAAAAAAGGTTCCCCACCCCTGCTCTAAGCAACTGAAAGACCTCTTTAGGACTAGTAAGGAAGGTGGTTTGGGCACCATCATTGACATTCAGTCATATTGTGTTTAAAATTAAATGCCTAATCTGTTGGTCTCAAAGATGCCAATTTGCTGCAGTCAATTTATCTCACTGCTTTTGTATCTTGGTAAAAAAGTCAAGGAAGACTATTATAGTAGTGTTCTGAATAGGGGTGCTGTTGGTGTCTCTTGCAAGACTGAGAATCATGTCCTTGTCTTTTCAGTTCAGCGATTTGACTATAGGTTCTCAGTTGGGCCCCCCTGTGGAGGAGGCCTATCAGGCAATTAGCATGTTCCATTGCAAAGGCAGATAAAAATGTTTATATTCTGATGCAGGTGGAAGAGTTTTGAGAAAACCTGTGGGATTTGACCCTTCTCTGGGGGGACCACAAATATGAAGCTGACCATACACTGATTGTAATTTGGCCAGTTCAGCATGGACCGGCCGAAATTAGATTAGTGTATGGCTGTCTCAGCTTGACAGAAGTCAATCAATGGCAGTGTAGGAACACTGTGTTACTTAAATCCTCCCATTGTTGGTCAATGGCAGTGTTTTCTAGTTCACTTCATTAATGGTCACTCCAAAGATAATTCCCCTGTATTGATGGTCACTTACCTAGTAACATGGTCTAACGCTACTCTCTCTCTAGGGCTAGGACTTTACTTGTTCTGTCAGAGGGAGATCATTCTGCTTAACAGTACAGTATTTTTTTAAGTGATGGGTGCCTGACACCCTGCTGCTGCTCTTTGGTGGCCAACAGATGCCATTTCCAGCCCAGCACGTGGCAAGCTGCACACAGAGGACCTGCATGGTTGCATGCAGCATAAGAGCTGTGGGTTGGGCATCAAGGGTTTAAGCCATATACAGTAAGCTCCAGTTGCCCAGTATATCTGTATCTGTTTAATTGAACACCAGAAATACCAAACAGTTTTCATTAAATAGCAGATACTTTTTTTCCCAAAGTCAAATGCACTGACGTCTTTTTAGTACTGCATCTCTCTTTTCTCTCTTAATTTTATCTGGAATGTAGTTTCAAGCAATATATTACTAAGTGTGAAGAAGTTCTAATGCAGAAGATCACCTTTAGTTTAAAATTAAAAGCGTGTAGAAATCTTTTATCAGAAGCATTAGCTGATTGTCTTCTCTGAAGGATGATGAAGGCTCTTAGCTTTCTTAGGATAAGGCAGGATTTAGGCAGATCTAAATTTTATTCTGAATGGTTTGCAAATGCAAATATGGTAATAGGGATCATTTTAAATGAATTTTCATTCATAGTAGCTTCAAATTAACAAAATTTATTTTAAATAATTCCACATATTATTTCATAATAGAAATACTTTTAAAGGGTTGCCACCATAGGTGTGCACAGCCTATTGCATTAAGGTGTGCCCCGAAAGCCCATATACACATGCCTTTCTCTGCAGCCACAGTTGCACTGGACAGTGAAGGAAGGGGAAGTTCTCTGTGCTGAGCGGCTTCCTGTTTATTCGCAAACTGAAGCATAGTAAACCCAATTTCTTTGCTTCAGTTATGAATGAACACAGTGAGTGTGTTCGCTATGTTCATTTAGAAAAGGAAGGGGCTGGTAAAAGACATATTTACTAACCCCTTCCCCCACTCTCCATTCTGAATCCTCCCTGCAGTAGCCAGGGGGAGAGGAGTTGAGGGAAGCCAGCTGCACTGTGGGGGTGAAACACAGGGGGAAGCCCAGGCAATAGGGGAATCGGCACCGCACACAGTGATTAGGGTGTGCACACCTGACACACCCCCTGCGCACGCCTATGGCTGCCACTAAACTATCATCTTGCATCAAACTTTGTCAGAAAGAGGTATTTACTTTATACAGTTTTTGTCCTTTTTTTTTTTTTTTTATTGGAGGGGGTTATTAGATAATATTTTTAACAACAATCTCTGTTTTTATTGTAATTTCTCAAGAGTAGGATAAAATAGATTACCACGCCTAGTGGGTCTTCATGATAGCAAAGGTATCATGTCCTATCATATCATATCATATCATATCATATCATATCATATCATATCATATTATATCATATCATATATCATCATCATATCATATCAGCTAATAATTAGCTTGTAGCTTCCAAATATATTGTCTTGTGAAATAGGATTATAGACTCTCACACAACTCATTTTTCAAGTGAGGTTTTGGAAAAGAACTATAACTGCCAGCATACATATTCCAGAAATATTAGAAACACTATTAGGAGGCTGCCACTAAACTATCATCTTGCATCAAACTTTGCCAGAAAGAGGTATTCATTTCATAGGGTTTTTGTCCATTTTTTTAATTGGAGGGGGGTTATTAGATATTATTTTTAACAATAACCTCTGTTTTTAATTGAAATTTCACAAGAATAGGAAAGAATAGATTACCACACCTAGTGGGTCTTTATGATAGCAGAGGTATCATATCATATCATATCATATCATACCATATCATATCATATCATATCAGCTAATAATTAGCTTGTAGCTTCCAAATATATTGTCCTGTAAAATGGGATTATAGACTCTCACACAACTCATTTTCAAGTGAGGTTTTTGAAAAAGAACTATAACTGCCTGCATACTCATTCTCCCTTAAAAACTGTGCATGCACTCTGGCTTCAAAAGGTAATTTACACCATTTAGAGCACAGCACACAAAGAAATCTTAGGCTGCCACACATCCCCTGAGTCATTGCACCTTCCTATCAAGAGCAAAGCCGTAGTTCTCTTTGCCTGTAGGCTGCTTGCAGGTAACATTACCACTATGCACTGTCACTGCAGCTTAATTCATTTTCCATATTCTGTTAAAGGACTAGCATCTTCAAGTTAATATTTGTTAGCAAGAAAAAAATAAGTATATTGGATTCTGCTGAATCCTGGGATAAGATTGTACAAACTGGGCCTCATATATTAGTGTTAGTACTAGGAGTTGTGGTTATTTTACCACTGCATTATATTCAAATCAATCAGATGAACATTTAAAGTAAAAGTATTGTCAAGCAGCGAAAACTACAGAACACCAGCTATTACCTTTCCTGACGCATCATGGCAGCATACAATGGGTTGTGGCTCCCCCCCCACAACCTGATAGGACTGGTTAACTATAAATCAAAGACAGACCCGGCTCACAGCATTCTCCTTTTTGTGCGTACCTGATCAGGACTGGAGTCGCAAGGTATTCATTACAGTCTGTCGCCCCAGGCAGGTTTAGCCTCTCCTGGCTGGAAGTCCTTCCTGTACAGTCTCTAAATGAGCTGTATGGTTGGAGTCTCATTCTTGTGGTCTGGGAGGCATAGTTCAACCTCTCCTGGGTGGAAATCTTTTCTGTATTGCCTCTACATGGGCTATATGGTTGTAGCCCCATTCTGGCAGAGCAGGCCTGTCAAAGAAAGCTTGAAAAAAGCTTTGACGTAAGTGACAGCGCTTTCCCTTTGCTCTCCATATGCTTTTCACCTATTTTCTCTTTTTTTGTGGGCGTTTTCCATTTCCAAGATGGCTGCAGCAGTGCAAGTACACTCTGAGCAGGAAAGGCAGGAAGTGTTGTTGCCCCTGTGGCCTATTTCCTTGCTAGCCCTTTTCCAAGATGGTGAACTGAGCATGCTCAGGCACTGATATCATCCCTAATGGCAAAATGTGATAGTTTTAAATGGTTTTGTGGCATTTTTGGGCAACACATGGTGGAGTTCTCTACTCTACTCTGCATGCTGGATGCTTATGTGGTCATTGTTTGCAGGTAGGTTTCCCTTTTTATGGCTTTCACCTGAGCTTTTCCTATCTCCTCCTCAGTGTTGCTCTGGGATCACTGTGCTCTTTATTGCATTTACCTGGGCTTTTGCTTTCTCCTTTTCAGTGTTGCTCTAGGATCACTGTGCTGTTTATGGCATTTGACCTTGGCTCTTCCTGTCCCCTTCTCAATGCTTGCTCTGGGATAACTGTGCCATGCTGTTTTTCATTTCAGTCTGCTGCTTTGCTCTGTTTCTATAGGGATTAGGTAAGTAGTGAAGATTGAGAAAAGGAGAGCCAATATCTACAGCCCTGTAAGGACCTCAAGATGGAGGAAGCCCTCTAAAGGTCAAGACAAGTTGCAATCTAAGAGCAGACATCCAGGCAATGTTGATCAAGATCATCATCTCACCACTCATAATCATTGCTCGCTGTTTACAAACTTCATAGATTACCAGCCCTAATAGTTGCTGCATTTAAGGTGGAAGAGTCATTGCCTGTCAAGCTAATATGTCAAGTCTGTCTGGAACAAGCAGGATACAGACCTGCAAGGACCTCAAGATGGAGGGAGCTTTCTAAAATCCAAAACATTCACCATTTTGGTGCAGACATCGAGGCAACGTTGATCAAGGTCATCATCTCACCCTTCCTTATTATTTCTCTCCATTTACAAACACCAGAGGTTACCAGCCCTAAAGGTTGGGGCGTTTGTGGTGGAAAGTCATTGCCTGACAAGCTATTATGTCAAGTCCGCTTAGAGGAAGTGGCCTCATTTACTTTATATTAAATGTTGTCTTAAAAATAATACACTATGAGGAAGCTGTATTGTGCTTTATTGAGAGACACATACTGTGGACCCGTTTTGTTCACATGGGAGATCGTGACAGTGTGATTTGGATACCTTGTTCAAGAGATACCAGATGAGGGGCATCAGATTGGAGGTTGCCTAGGATCAATTACATGTGTGTTTGACCCCCTGTAATATGGGGTCAACTATTCTTAGTAAGAGGATGCGTATGGTAGTGTCTAGAGGTGGCGGTCTTCAGTCTGGTTTCAAGCTTCATATTTTAGTCACTTCTCCTGTAGGGCTGAAGGGCATTATATACAGTATGTTTTCATTTACTCTTGGACTGCTTACGGTGTTTTTTTGACATCACTCTTAGGTTAATAGACTCTATTTAAATTATGTTTCTTTTATGATAAGCACTGCATTTAATTTTTTTCTATAGTATTGTAATGTATTCTTTCATTTCCAAACATGTGTGGTCTTAGTCACTAAATTTTTTTACGGACGAATATTGTACTGATTAAACAAAACGTGTTCATTCTGTTACCGTAGAAGACAAATTTTCATGCTTGTCTCTTCAGATAATTTTGTATGAACTGTCATGATCGACTCTCGAAATCTATATACTAATGATCAGATTATCAGATGATAATCATATTTCATCTGATTTTCTCATTGTGTGTACTAGGCATTACTTTACCTAACTTGAAAAACAATAAAAGTCTTTGAAATGAAAAAAAGAAATACTCTCTCTCGAAATAATAGGTTATTTGTTTAAATGTGTCTTAAGGAATCTAAGATAATTTAGAAAATAACAACCTTGCAAATTGACTATCTTTCTCAGCTCATACCTCCTACATCTGCAAGTAGTTTCTTATTGTAACATTCCATGACTTTAGTCTTCAGGTCTCTTTTTTAAGAATGGCACACAAAAACTGAAAATTGTATACTCTCCTTTCCATAATTTTCCAAATCTGGTAGCCTGGCTGGCTGGAAGAGATTGGAAGGTGGATATCCCTTAAACTTCCACCAATGTCACACCAATATAGCTGATGTGGCCCACTAAATTTTTAAGGCTTCAACAATGAAGATTGTTAGTTAAGGAAGATTGTCTTTTGTAATTGAGGGAGAGCAATTGCCATTAAAATTTATGGTGAGGTTTCTATTAGAAACGAGTCATGCATCGTTGTTATGTGACATCAACCTTAAATATGTGTAAAACCAATCACTAAACTCTCATAAACTGGTGAAAAGGACAACCTGCAATTCAACCTGACTGCTCATTTATATCTTCACCAGCACAGGTATCAGATGCAAATGCATACTTTAACAAAATAGCTTTTGAAGCTGGCCATAGATGGATCGAAATTCGACTGGTTCCTCAAGGACTCGATGAATTTTCGATCCATCTTCAGGCAGTCCCTGGGTTACAAACAAGATAGGGTCTGGAGGTTTGTTCTTAAGTTGAATTTGTATGTAAGTCAGAACAGGTACATTTTCTAAGTGTAACTCCAGCCCAAAAAAAAAAAAAAAAGATAATTTTTAAGCTTCGGATAGCTTAGGGAAGGTTTAACACTCCTATAACTTTTGCTGTCTGTACCCCTGTTCAGAAGATTTTCACCTCACTTTCTGTCTCTGTCAATTGAATTTTGAAAATTTTGGGTTATTGTGGAAACAAGGATTGGTGATAAAGCTTCAGTGAAGACACCTTTTTCCATGATAACACTTACATGAGTGAATTTCCATTCCTAGGGCTAGATTTCCTCTCACTTCCTGTTGTCTCCCTCCATTTGTAAGTAGGAGTAGTTTGTAAGTTGGATGTTTGTAACCCGGGGACCGCCTGTATATCCATCTATGACTTGTCGGGAACGGGACAAAAAGGGATTACTGGAAATGTTCTCGATCGGGGGCTGCAGCCAATTGACATTTGCAACAGTCAGTCACTCCCAGATAAATTGTATGCAGTGAATACTGAATACAGTTACTTTATCTCCTGAAGTTAACAGACAGCAATTGCTGCTTTACTAATTACTATTGTTAATTCTGTTCTCGCTACTTTCCAATCTTTGACAGTTTTTTGGGCATTGATGTAGAATATATGCATTTTGTGCTGATGGTTGTACAGCTGTGCATTTGAAAATAAGTGCTGCAATCACATACCTACAATACTTTTAAAGCTCTGCATTTTTAAAGCCTAAGTTTACTTTTTTTCTAAATTCCAGCTCCCCTATGTACCAACATACCATTAATGTACTTCTGTTGGAGAAAAGATAAAGCTTTGTTTGTTTTTTAGGACAGACTTACCTGTCCAGCTCCAGCTTGCTCCATAAAAAAGTTTATGACTTCCTGGTATGTAGATTTGGAACATGAAAATGGGACATAAGAAGTAATGCCTTGTAGACGGGATCAGATAATTGTACGAAAAAAAATCACTTTCAAATTGATCGCACGATAATCTGATTGTTAGTACACAGCTTTGAATAGCCAATCATGACATTTCGTCCAACAAAGTCCGAAGGGACAAACTCGAAAACTTTTGTCGTACGATTACCTAGCGAACCACAATAGTTTAATCAGTACAGTATGTGTCCGCTAAAAAAATCGATAGACAAAGACCACACGTGATCAGAAACACGAAAATAACCTGGAAAAAGGCGGGCTGCTATTGTTTTTGTTTTGCACTATCCGATACGTAGCTACGCAACCAGGAAGCTTTTCCAGAATCGTACGAAAAAAACCATATGTTTAATATGCATTGTTACATTCGATACTAGTATCATGCAACAAAATGCAAACGATAAGTCATCCGATTATCTGATCGTTAGTATGAGGTATAATTCACCAGCTCACCTCATTAGCACACACCCTTCACCTGGCCTCCTCCTCTTGGAAATTGTTCCCACCCACCCCTGTACAATCTCTGTACAATCACCTTGTCCTAGATATCCCAGATCTACATACCAGGAAGTCATGAACTTTTCTATGGAGCAAGCTGGAGCTGGACAGGTAAGGTTGTCCTAAAATACTAAGAAAGCTTTAACTTTTCTGCAATAGAAGTACATTTATGGTATATTGGTACATAGGGGAGCTAGAATCTAGAAAAAAGCTTTAAGCTCAGCATTTTTACCTTGAGGGAATATGGTTTTACTGCATGTTTTACTACACACAAGCCAGGGCAGATGTCTCCTATATACTAATATTTTACTACAGAAGAGATAGCCTAAAACAATAGCCTAGGGCCGGCCATACACAGATCAAATTTCTTTCCTGGCAATAGGGAATGTTTGGGACTTTAAATGAGGTGAAAAATCACCTCCATCCCGGTTCAGTATACAAGAGGGAGAAGGTTGAGACTTTGAGTCAGACGTGTGACACGGCCAAAGTGGTAAAACCATGGTAACAAATTTATTGTATAAATGCACATATACATGGCGACTATAAAAGGGATAGAAAAGCAATAGATATGAGCTGGTGTACATACATCAAAATTGCACAATAAATCAACCAAAATGGGACAAAATAGGATATATAACAGTAACCCATAGTATTGATAATGATCTGCATCAATAAGGCTCGATGCGTTTGTGTGGACTGTATTCCACTTCATCAGGAGCAGATGTGTGATGCGAATCTGCAAAAAATAGTTGTATAAAGAAATATCTCAAAAGGTAAAAATTGTAAAAGAAAAAAAGAGAAAAATAGAAAAAATTCACCCAGGTCTACTCACAGGGCAGCTCAAATCATTGCAAATCACGTGGGTATTTGGTGCTGGATACGGCCAACAAACCAGTCTTACCGGGAGCTGTGGGGACGCAAAGAAATGTGCAAACCAGGCATAAACATGGCGCATGAGAATGGAAGAAAAAAGTAATAGGATGAAGAGAAACAGGGCAATGAACAGTAAGGAACATAGTGGCATCAGGACATACTGTACCTGAGGACTTTTGAATAGACTGTGATGAAATGCAGTGCAAATGTGCAGCTAAATAGCATAGTGTCTGAGAGTGCTAGAGGATAGTCCTAGGTAAGTACCAGAATAAAGTTCTACACAAGAGTGCTGAGGACACATACCTCTCAGACACTATGCTATTTCTTCTCCCTCTGTAAATTTATTTCCAGAAACCACAAGTTGCAGGAAAGAAATTCACTTGATAACCCCATGAACACAGAAAGTGTTGGTATGGGAATCCCTTCTGCTAGGCCATTGTCTTCTCCTGGCGGGGGAGGTCAGGGGAAGCCCTCCCTACCGGGAGAAGACAGTGATTATTGCTAGCGGCTATAGCAACCACTAGCGATAATCACAGGTAAAACCCGGCATGCTGGTTTTACCCAAGTTGATCATTCAATCAACTTGGTACATTCAGCCTGCCCATACATGGTTTGAATCTCAGCCGATTCCTGCTGAACCGGCCAAGATTCAAACCATGTATGGCCAACCTTAGAACATTCAACCAAACAGGAAAATACCCTCAATTTTGCCTCAGTCTCACAACAGCTGTTAATTCCCACAGAATAAATGTGCATGCAGTTTCACTGGACGGATAGCCATGTAGCTTCTTCATGCGACCTACACTGAAAAAGCAAGCTATTGATCCTGAGTTCTTACTGTAAGTAAATCTTTTTTAAATTTTATAAATTAGTCCCTTGGTGTTTTGTGATTTCTAATTACCTTGCTGCATTGTGCACATGTACATAAACGGCACTGTGAATACATGAATTTGGATGATAAACTGGAGAGAATTAAAAAATTACTGGCTAATGACGAAGCTTTCTAGTCCTCCAAATCTGCTCTGCTAGCTTTTCATTGTGCAGTGAACTTTCAAATGTTTGTCTGTATGTGTATTGTTTTTAAGTCTATTCACTTTGGAATTAATTAAACTTCAAAACTGCCTAAACTGAGAACAAGTCAAGGCTGTTATAATGCTGTTTGTAGTGTGTATTATAGATATGATAAAAGATGGAATCCCAACGGGAGTAGAGCTATAGCACATCTGCCCTCCTTTTAATGAGTGTCCAAACAAGCAAACAGCATGCTTAGATTCATTCCCCTCTGTTTATGTCTGTATTAATGAAGTCACTGCCAACAGGCTGTTAATTATGATTTGCATTTTCTAAATGTGCACCGGAAAAAGCTGTTTTACACAGAGGACAATTATTATTATTTCTTTTTTTTTCGGAATTCCTTTAGAGGACAATAAATTTGACTTTTCTTACATGCATCATGACTAATGTGAATAAAACATGTTTCAAAATGATTACAATTTTATGGGTTATTGGGTTTCAAGCTGTGTAAATACCCATTTCAATATCAGACACATTCCAGGTAATCAACTATTTTTCCTGCGTCATTTTAATGGAGCAGGAAACTAGCGCAAGTGGTGTGCGCCACATTAACAGAGCAGATAGACCTGTTTCAGATCTCTCTGTGCCACCCATGCCAGTTTTGGAGATTGCCGCAGTTGTCAGTATATAAATCTGTTGCAGATACCCACCAGGTCAAATATGGTATACAGGATGTGGGCTGCCCAGTTCTCCTGGCTCTGCTCTTGCAGTAAGGACACTATATGAGCAGAACCTGCACAGCCCTAGTCCCGCCGATCTCAGATGAGTGTGTGGGGTATGGGGATGGACAGAGGCATCGGAAAATGCAACACTGTTATCTATCTTATGCATTTTTTGTATCTTCACTTACATGTGTAACTATTTTATAATCTTTTTTATATTTTTCTATGGATTAATAAACATTAGTTTTATTTATATATATTTTTTTTTCATTTGTCATGATCCAATATACAATGCCTTAAAAGTGGGAATTTTCTTTCCTCAATAGTTAGCAAAGGGGCCTAATAATTAATTAGGAGCAGGATCTGCTTCATTTCCTTAGACGAGCTTAGAAGAGTGGTACAGCTGAGAGCTGAAGAAAGCTGTGCCCACTTTCTCTCCTGCCCGGTGTGAGGAGCAGAGCAAAGAGTGGTGACTGACAGTGCTCCACTCCAAGAAGACTGAGACAAAAATTAATAAATTAATTCATCATTAATGAAATAAATGTCCATACTGTGAAAATTAACCATAATGTGAAAAAAATTCCATATCAACGTGTATGAAAGAAAAACACCAGTGATAATATCCAAACATGTAAATTAGCCACAATGCAGCTGTGCAATTTTTCTGTGATGAGAAAACCTTCAACGCACAAAGTGAATCCTTCACCGAAACTAGATAGCCTCTTACCAGAAAATCCTGACCCTCAAGGTCGTCAACACTTGGAGCATAACCCCGCCAGAGCCTCTGGGGTAGGAAGTATCATGAAGTGTATGGATCCAAAAAGGTTATTTAATACCATTTCCACCTCCACTTGCTACGACTGCTATCACTCCCCATGAAAGAGATAATATTCTTCCATAGTATAAACTGTATATATTTTACTGTAAAATAAAGAAATGCACTTACAGCAATCCAGACAAAGAACGCATAGAAATATAAAGCTGGCCGGCTAATCCAGCATCGCCTGTCCTTCCGGGATATCACGCGATGACGTCAGCGCATCGCGATCCGGCGCGTTTCATCACAGATGACGTCGTTCTGTGGTACCTACCTTTGTGCGGTGAAGGCTTTCTCATCAGAAGAATTGCACAGCTGCATTGCGGCTAAATTACATGTTTGGATGTTATCACTGGTGTTTTTCTTTCATACATGTTGATATGGACTTTTTTTCACATTGTGGTTCATTTTCACAGTATGGAAATTCATTTAATTAATGATTAATTAATTTATTAATTTTTGTCATATTATATAGCGCAACTTTTTTTGATATTTTGGTTTGTATTTTGTTTGAATTGCACTTAAGTTGCTGCTTTTTATCTTTCATGTAAGCGCAAATTTTTCCATGGTTGTTACCCCCTTCATGACCAGACAAATTTTTTGCGATACGGCACTGCGTTAATTTAACTGACAATTGCGTGGTCGTGCATCCCTGTACCCAAATTAAAATGTTTGTACTTTTTTCCCCACAAATAGAGCTTTCTTTTGGTGGTATTTTATCACCTCTGCAGTTTTTATTTTGTGCGCTATAAACATAAAAAAGGCTGATGATTTTGAAAAAAAAAAAAAATATATATATATTTTTTACTTTCTGCTATAAAAGACATCCAATAAAAAAATGTAAAAAATCGAATTTCCTTATCAATTTAGGTCAATATGTATTCTGCTACATATTTTTGATAAAAAACAAAAACTCCCAATAAGCATATTGATTGGTTTGCACAAAAGTTATAGTGTTTACATTACAAACTATGGGATATTTTTATTTAATTATATATTTTTTTTACTAGTAATGGCGGCGATCAGGGACTTATAGCTGGGCTGCAATATTGCGGCGGACAAATCGGACACCTAACTGATACTTTTGACACTTTTTTGGGGACCAGTGACACTAATACAGTGATGCTAAAAAAAATGCACTGTCACTGTACTAATAACACTGGCAGGGAAGGGGTTACCATCAGGGGTGATCAAAGGGTTAAAAGTTATTCCTAGGGAGTGCTTACTAACTGTGGGGGAGGTGATATGACTGGGGGAAGGTATGCTTAGCAGAAACACAGGATCAGTACATTCCCCTCTCACAGAACGGCGATCTGCCTTGTTTACATAGGCAGACCACTGTTCTGCCTGTCTTCTGAATGATCAGCGGATCTCATGGACATCGCGTCCGCTGGACCCGCTGATTGGCTGTCCAATCACAGCAGAAGCGGATCAGACCAGGAAGTGTCAGCAAGTGTCCTTAAATATCATTAAAAGACATTAAAACAGGCACAGAGCGGCTGTCCTGTTACAGTATACGTGCGTGGGGCGGTCCGCAGTTAAAGTGTTTGTCAATCCAATTTCTTTTTTCCATTTTGGGCAGAGTAGAAAGTGCTAGGACCCATGTAGAGATTTATGCTATCTGGAGCTCTGTTAAAGATATCTCCCCTTACTCGCAACAATGGCTGACATTTTTATATAACAGGTAGTAAGGGAAAGTGCTTTTTTTTGTTGTTGTTGTTGTTGTAGGAAAAGGGTGGAACCCCTGTCAAGGTTTTTTTGTTTGTGACCTTGTTGCAGACTTTGCCGCACTTTCTTTCGTTGTCCTGACTGGGGTTCCAACCCATTTCCACTATATCAAAATAAAAAAAAATAAAAAAAGGGTTCTCGACTGGACATGCACTTTAACCACTTTTGGACCAGAAAAATTTCCCCCTTAATGACCAGGCCAATTTTTGTGATACGGCACTGCCTTATTTTAATGGACAATTGCACGGTCGTGCGACGCTGTACCCAAATAAAATTGATGTCGTTTTTTCCCACAAATAGAGCTTTCTTTTTTTTAACACAAAAAGGTGCTTTATTGAAATAATCAAAACACGTCACAGAACACCAGTATACAGTTGTAAACGTACATAGTGCAGTACAAAGTAGTTTTAAATATAGAGCTTTCTTTTGGTAGTATTTGATCACCTATGTGATTTTTATTTATTGTGCTATAAACAAAAAATAGCAACAATTCGGAAAAAAAACTATATTTTTTACTTTCTGCTATATGCCATTCCCAATAAAAAAAAATGCCAATTTTATTATCCTTTTAGGCCAATTGGTATTCTGTTACATATTTTTATTTAAAAAAAAAATCCCAATAAGCGTATTTTAAATTGGCTTGCGCAAAAGTTATCACGTCTGCAAACTAGGGGAAAGATTTATGTCATTTTTATTTATTTATTAATTTCTTTACTAGTAATGGTGGCGATCTGCGATTTTTAGCGGGACTGCAGACCCCTAGCTGAAATTTTTGGGGGGACCAGTGACATTACTACAGTAATCAGTGCTAAAAATAGGCACTGTTACTGTAATAATGACACTGGCAGGGAAGGGGTTAACCCAGGGGCGATCAAAGGGTTAAATGTGTGCCATGGGGGTGTTTTCTAACTGCGAGGGGGATGGGCTTGTGGAATCAACACAGAGACCTGTGATCCTAAATAGGAGGAACCCAGGTGCTTTGTATTGATTCCTGAGGGAACAAGGGTCTGCTGTGTTAACAACAGCAGACCGCCGTTCTCTCTTCACGGGGAGTCTTCGGGGGTTCCTGGCAGCAATCGTGGCCATTGGCCAAGTGAATCAGCTTCCCCGCTGGCGAACGGGGGCCCCCAGGATCGCTCCTGCGGATCGCTGTACAGGTATGGTGATTCTCGCAGCCGAGCCAGCCGCAGTATATATGCAGCGGGTGGTCGGCAAGCAGGTAATTGATTAACCAGAAATTAACATGTTTTCCCTTCAGGAATTAACACTTTTTTTTTAATGAAATAAAGCTGTTAGTTACCAATTGGTTAACATTTTTTGGCTCGTAACTGATCATAATACATTGTTCTTATGTAATTCAATACTGTAACTTTAACATGCTTAGAAAAAAGAGGAACATGATTTATACATGGTTAATGTAGGAGAATTTTTGGACTCCCAAAATGTTTTTGTTAAAATATGTGTAAGTGCCGGTTCACACTACCGCGGCACGGCTTCGGGGGCGACCTGTGGAGTCGCGTGCACCACGACTTCGGCGCGACTTGCACGGACTTCACATAATGGGATGTCTATGCAAGTCGCTCCGATGTCGCCCCGAAGTAGTACAGGAACTATTTTATAAGTCGGAGCGACTTGAGTCACTCCTATTAGAACGGTTCCCGTAGCACACAATGGACAGCGACTTGTCAGGCTGACCAGTCGCCTGACAAGTCGCGGTAGTGTGAACCGATACTAAGTGTATGCTGCCGTATAAACATGTTACGCATGCAAGTTCTGCTTCCTGCTTAGTAGCACAGCATAGTGACTGTGCTTCATTGCTCCCAATTTGTGTGAAAACATCCCCCCCCCCCCATATGGTTAAATGATCTTAACTCAGCCGCTCTTAATCGGGGTTGCTAGTTTTATGCCTTGCTATACAGATGATCAATTGAAGAGGCACTTACAATCATGTAAATGAATTGCAATAACCAAAAAAAAAACAAATGGCACAGCAAGCAAGTAAAATGACTTTCAGTTAAATGTTACTAATAATAACTTTAAATATGTACTTACTGAAAATACATTATAATTTCTCTTTAATATGCTTCCTGTCAGCGAGAAAAGCACACTATGAGCAGGGTAAATCATTTAGAACGCCATCCAGTTTATAACGTACATTCATCTTCAGGTAATGTAGTCTGCTTTCTTGTACATGTATCTGTATTATTTGCACAGTATATAAGCTCTAGAAAATATGTTTCAGAAAATAACACTATCAGCAGCAGCCAGCATGGATTTAAAAAATGAAAGGCCAGTCCTTTCAAACAGATGTATTTGCATTTTTATGGAAAAAAAAAACAGCTAGAAACATGGACAGAAGGATGATGGCGGATTAGCGTTATTCATCTCAGCACTATCAAGTGTAAGTAAAGTTGCTGGTGTAGAAAATTCAACGTTTTCCTGGATACAAAACAAACTGAAGACATATGTGGATCAATCAATGATTTAAGGATATACTGCATATGTCTTAACTCTCGTCAAGGGAGACGTTGTGTTTTACTAGTTCTGGACCGGAAGGATTTGCCCCCTTAATGACCAGGCCATTTTGTGTGATTCGGCACTGCGTTACTTTAACGGAAAGTTACGCGTTTGTCGACCCTGTACCTAAATAAAATTGATGTCCTTTTTTCCCCACTAATAGAGCTTTCTATTGATGGTATTTGATCACCTGTGCGATTTTTATTTTTTTCCCGGAATAAACAAAAAAGATCGACAATTCTGAAAAAACAAAAACAATATTTTTCACTTTCTGCTATATAACATTCCCCCAAAATTTTTTTTTTAAAAATCTATTTTTTTTCATCCTTGTAGGCCAATTTGTAATCTGCTACATATACTTGGTAAAATAAATCTCAATAAGCCTACTTTGATTGGTTTGCGCAAAAGTTATTGCGTCTACAACTAGTGGAAAGATTTCACTTTTATTTTTTACCAGTAATGGCGGCGATCTGCGATTTTTAGTGGGGCAGCGAAATTGCAGTGGACAGATCGGACCCCTAACTGACGTTTTTGACACTTTTGGGGGTACCAGTGACATTACTACAGTAATCAGTGCTAAAAATATGCACTGTTACTGTAATAATGAAACTGGCAGGGAAGGGGTTAACACAGTGGGTGACCAAGGGGTTAAATGTAAGCCTAGGGGAGTGTTTCTAACTGTATGGGGGATGGGCTTTTGAAATGATCACAGAGGCCTGTAATCCTATGCAGAGAGATCACAGACGCTCTGTGATCATTCCAGAGAGAAGAACGGTCAGCTGTGTTTACAAAAGCTGACCGTTCTTTTCGCTCAGCGGGGAGCAATTGCGGGTGTCAGGCGTCAATCGGAGCCGCCTGTCCCGTGCATTGGAGTCCCCGCTGCAGTCTCCAATGCTCCGCCCCCTAGCTGCAGGCACGCAAACGATGTAGAGCTTCGTCAGTTTGAGCAGGAAAGCTAACCTGCCACAGTATATCTGCGCGGGCGGTCCAGAAGAGGGTAACTAAGCGACCAACTAACCTAAGCATGCAGTAACTATCCTATTGTATAATTACAGCATGTGCCCAAAGAATGAGGTCAGCTGACTACCTGAATATACTGAATGACCAGGTTATTCCATCAATGGATTTTTTTCTCCCCTGATGGCATGGGCATATTCCAAGATGACAATGCCAGGTTTTATCGGGCTCAGATTGTAAAAGAGTGGTTCAGGGAGCATGCGACATCATTTTCACACATAGATTGGCCACCACAGAGTCCAGAACTTAACCCCATTGAGAATCTTTGGGATGTGCTGGAGAAGGCTTTGTGCAGTGGTCCGACTCTCCCATCATCAATACAAGATCTTGGTGAAAAATGAATGCAACACTTGACGGAAATAAATCTTGTGACATTGCAGAAGCTTATCGAACCAATGCCACAGCGAATGCGTGCCGCAATCAAAGTCAAGAAAATATTAGAATGTGTTTTTTTTTTTTTTTTGTGACAACTCTTTTTTTTTGGCCAGGCGGTGTATTTTCCTTCATATGCTTATTATGAATAGAAGAGTTTGTGCTCCTTCCTTTTTTTTTTTTTTTTTTTTTTTTTTTAAATGAAAATACATTTTGACATTGTATGAAAGAAATTGTTTTCCTACTGCGATCGCTTTTACATACCAAAAATATGAAAGAAAAAAAAAAAAACAGTTGCACTAAAAATTTAGTGGTTAAAGTGGTTGTTAAGCCACTACTATAAGATATTCTAATCCCCTCTGTAATATAACACTAAGTGCTCCTGTGCCTATCTTCTAGAAAAAATATGCGATCTGTACCTATGTGAGAGCATCTCCCGGCGATCAGCTGACCCATCGGCTCTCTTCTCTGCCCGGCTGTCAGCTCCAGTGGGCGGACCCAAACACTGCCGCTGACATCAGCCGGGGAGGACGGGGAAGAGAGGAGAGAAAGAGCCGAGGGGTCATGTGATCGCTGGGAGCCGCTCTGATATAGGTACAGATCGCATACTTTTTGTATAAGACAGACACAGGAGCACTTTGTGTTATAATACAGAGAGGATTTGATTATTTTATAATAAATATGAGAGCAGCAGGAGTAGAGGGGGAGGCACTGACACAGCAGACAGGCAGGGAGGGGATGGGGAAGGAGGACACAGGAGACAGAGACGAGAGCTGCGGATGATGGAGGAATGTAAACTGACCACGATATCATGGCTCAGCAGCCATGATACACTCTGGTCAGTGTACAGAGGGGAGGGCAGAAACTGGCAAAATCAGCCAGGTTTTTTAGGTGTTACAGGGGGCCAATTTACACAGCACAAGCTCTGTGCTCTATAACATGCTTTAAGGAAACAATATCTACAGTGGGTACGGAAAGTATTCAGACCCCCTTAAATTTTTCACTCTTTGTTATATTGCAGCCATTTGCTAAAATCATTTAAGTTCATTCTTCTTCCTGACAGAACTGGAGAGGATCTGCAAGGAGGAATGGCAGAGGATCCCCAAATCCAGGTGTGAAAGACTTGTTGCATCTTTCCCAAAAAGACTCCTGGCTGTATTAGATCAAAAGGGGGCTTCTACTAAATACTGAGCAAAGGGTCTGAATACTTAGGACCATGTGATATTTCACTTTTTCTTTTTTAATAAATCTGCAACAATGTCAACAATTCTGTGTTTTTCTGTCAGTATGGGGTGCTATGTGTACATTCATGAGGAAGAAGAATGAACTTAAATGATTTTAGCAAATGGCTGCAATATAACAAAGAGTGAAAAATTTAAGGGCGTCTGAATACTTTCCGTACCCACTGTATCTATTTTTTTTTTTTTTTTTAGGGTAACAAACGCTTTAAGTAGAGGTTACCCTCCAAAATAACTGAGACAGGGCAGGCAAAGTTATATTTCAATCTCAATGCTGGATTTGGTCCTCCCGCTTCTAAGATTTACTATTGGTCAACATCCTTCATGCTACAGGATAAAAAGGGGATGGCGCTAAACTCTAATTTCACAAAAAAATATTCCAGGTTGATGATATACTAATTTCACTGTATCTTTTAACCCAGTAAAAGGACACAACAGGGAGTCCATTCTGAAGAAGGAGCAGTATACATCTGTATATTATGAAATCTAAATTACCATTCAATAATTATATGCTGTTTTCTGAGGCAAAAGGCTCTCATTAACACTTCCATGCCCAGAGATCTTTGATGTCTTGATACCCATTCCAAACTTAGCAGCGTCAGTATGCATCAGTTTTATATAATGTATGTTTTTATTTATTACAGGTACTTATGTAGAGCTGTCAATTTACGCAGCTATTTATATATATATTGTACATTCACATTACATAGTTACATAGTTAGTCAGGTAGAAAAAAGACACAAGTCCATCTGGTTCAGGGACATTAGTCCCTGCCCTTAAGCAGCTTGAACTCTAGGGTCCCTTACTCACATTCACAGGGCCGGCGCCAAGCATAAGGCCGCCTGGGGGCGCCAGAGGAGGGGGGGGGCGCCAAAGCAAGGCAATCCCTAGGAGCGAGGAGTCCCTTCTCGCACTGTACCAGCCCGGCAGCTTAGTACACACTGAGTCGACTGACAAGAGGAGGCTGCTCCGCACAGCCCCGCCCCCGGCCGCTGTTTAATTCATTGACCTGGCTCGCAGGCAGCAGCAGCATCCATCCCCTACAGCACCGTGACTGTGACTGTCCCTTGTTGGATGTTCACTATCTCCGGAGCCTGAGTTGGTGGGCGGGGTCAGGGTGTGTAGCTGCCTCTTCACTCCTCCTACAAAGACTCCTACCCTCAGGTTGGCTGATCTCCCCGCTAGGAGAAACAGGAGGAGACATCACAGCAGCCCGGGAATCTTCATCACCTGCTATGCTGTAAGTGTGTATGAAATCCCTGACAATCCCATGTATGCAATCCCTGACAAACCCAGGTGTCATGTATACAGTCTCTGACCACCCCATGTGCCATGTATGCAATCCCTGACAATTCCATGTGCCATGTATGCAATCCCTGACAATCCCATGTGCCATGTATGCAATCTCTGACCATCCCATGTGCCATGTATGCAGTCTCTGACCACCCCATGTGCCATGAATGCAATCCCTGACAATTCCATGTGCCATGTATGCAATCCCTGACAATCCCATGTGCCATGTATGCAATCTCTGACTATCCCATGTGGCATGTATGCAGTCTCTAACCACCCCATGTGCCATGTATGCAATCCCTGACAATCCCATGTGCCATGTATGCAATCCCTGACAATCCCATGTGCCATGTATGCAATCTCTGACCATCCCATGTGCCATATATGCAATCCCTGACAATCCCATGTGCCATGTATGCAGTCTCTGACCATCCCATGTGCCATGTATGCAGTCTCTGACCATCCCATGTGCCATGTATGCAATCCCTGACAATCCCATGTGCCATGTATGAAGTCTCTGACCAACCCATGTGCCATGTATGCAGTCTCTGACCATCCCATGTGCCATGTATGCAATCCCGGACAATCCCATGTGCCATGTATGCAGTCTCTGACCACCCCATGTGCAATGTATGCAGTCTCTGACCACCAGTGATGGAAGTAACTGCGTTTAAGTAAACCGCGTTACTTAACGCAGTTACTTTAGAGGGTAACGAGTAATCTAACTCAGTTGCCGCTACTTCGGCTGCGTTACCGCAATTACATCTACCGCCACTAGATGGCAGTAGTGTAATTGTAATTCCCCCTCTCCTCTATGACCGTGGCCGGCGCTATCCGCGGTACTGGAGAGAGAGAGAGGAGGAGGAGACTGAGGACTTGGAGAGGCGAGCTGCAGAGCACAGCACGCCAGGCCCAGGAGGGCAGAGCATTGCCACTTTGCCAGCAAGTGGGTTGCCGGCGGCCATATAGATTTTATTATAAAAATATAGTCCAGGACCTGGAGTCTCCAGGGCAGCAGCAGGAAGTCCACCACCAGTCAGCCAGCCCAGAAGAGAAGAGAGAAGCGCAGACAGACAGGCCTGGAGGAGGACGGAGCCAGACGGACCCGGACCACAGTGTGCCAGTGCCTAGGCAGGCCACACCACCACCAGCAGCCAGCACAGCAGGTACCAAAAAACTAAAACCTCACAGACTCAGTCACAGTCAGTAGTCAGGACTCAGACCACAACCACCAGTGTGCCACACCACCACCAGTGTGCCACCACCAGTGTGCCACACTGCCGCCACCACCACCAGTGTGCCACACCACCACCACCAGTGTGCCACACCACCACCACCAGTGTGCCACACTGCCACCACCAGTGTGCCACACCGCCACCACTACCACCAGTGTGCCACACCACCACCACCAGTGTGCCACACCACCACCACCAGTGTGCCACACCGCCACCACCACCACCAGTGTGCCACACTGCCACCACCAGTGTACCACACCGCCACCACCAGTGTGCCACACTGCCACCACCAGTGTGCCACACCGCCACCACTACCACCAGTGTGCCACACCACCACCATCAGTGTGCCACGCCGCCACCACCATCAGTGTGCCACGCCGCCACCACCAGTGTGCCACACTGCCACCGCCACCACCAGTGTGCCACACTGCCACCACCACCACCAGTGTGCCACACTGCCACCACCACCACCAGTGTGCCACACTGCCACCACCACCACCACGCCACACCACCACCACCACCACCAGTGTGCCACACCGCCACCACCACCAGTGTGCCACACCATTAGTGTGCCACACCGCCACCACCCGTGTGCCACACCACCACCGGCAGTCAGCCACTCCAGGCAGCAGAAACCAAAAAACAAAAAAATACAGTTACTCACACAGTCAGGAGGACTCAGGACTCAGACCCCCACAGTGTGCCACACCGCCACCACTATTAAAGATCTTATAGACTATAATTGATTATAGAATAGTAAAATAAAAAGTCACAGTTACTTTGAGTCACTAACTCAATTACTTTTTGGGAGAAGTAATTTGTAACTGTAACTAATTACATATTTAAAGTAAGATGACCAACACTGCTGACCACCCCATGTGCCATGTATGCAATCCCTGACAATCCCATGGGCCATCTGTGCAATCTCTGACCATCCCATGTGCCATGTATGCAGTCACTGACCACCCCATGTGCCATGTATGCAGTCTCTGACCACCCCATGTGCCATGTATGCAATCCCTGACAATCCCATGTGCCATGTATGCAATCTCTGACCATCCCATGTGCCATGTATGCAGTCTCTGACCACCTCATGTGCCATATATGCAATCCCTGACCATCCCATGTGCCATGTATGCAGTCTCTGACCATCCCATGTGCCATGTATGCAGTCTCTGACCATCTCATGTGCCATGTATGCAGTCCCTGACCATCCCATGTGCCATGTATGCAGTCCCTGACCATCCCATGTGCCATGTATGCAATCCCTGACAATCCCATGTGCCATGTATCCAGTCTCTGACCATCCCATGTGCCATGTATCCAGTCTCTGACCATCCCATGTGCCATGTATCCAGTCTCTGACCATCCCATGTGCCATGTATCCAGTCTCTGACCATCCCATGTGCCATGTATCCAGTCTCTGACCATCCCATGTGCCATGTATCCAGTCTCTGACTGTCTCTTGTGCCATGTATGCAGTCTCTGACCATCTCTTGTGCCATGTATACAGTGTCTGGCTGTCTCTTGTGCCATGTATACAGCCTCTGACTGTCTCTTGTGCCATGTATACAGTCTCTGACCGTCTCTTGTGCCATGTATACAGTCTCTGACAGTCTCTTGTGCCATGTATGCAGTCTCTGATCATTATTTGAGCCATATATGCAGTCTCTGACCATCTTTTGTGCCATGTATACAGTCTCTGACCATCTCTTGTGCCATGTATACAGTCTCTGACCATCTCTTGTGCCATGTATGCAGTCTCTGATTGTCGCTTGTGAAATTTCTGCAGTCTCTGACCATCTCTTGTGCCATGCATGCAGAACCACTATAGCTTAAAGGAGCACAAATAAAGTGTATGCCATATGGGAAAGGGGGGCGGGGGGTGGGTTGAAGTGGGAGGAAGAATGGGGGGGGGGGGCACCAAAATGCACCATCCCCTGTGTAGTCAAAAATCCTTGCACCGGCCCTGCACATTCATACATACTAGGGCCAATTTAGACAGGAGCCAATTAACCTACCAGCATGTCTTTGGAGTGTAGGAGGAAACCAGAGTACCCAAAGGAAACCCACACAGGCACAGGGAGAACATGCAAAATCCAGGCATGTAGTGTTATTTTTTTAATACTCTAATTGTATCAGACAATTACAGTGACAGTTTTAAATAGAGGCACACTGCCTTTTGGTGCAGTGGCTTCTGCAAGGTCACGTCCTCCTTTTCTGAATGAAGCCTCCAGCCTGCATGTGATCAATATATCATAACTGATTGGTTCCCAATTGGTGGAAACTCAAGCTGTCAGAGATGGTTGGGTCTTGAAAGATATAAACTAAGCTGGTCATACACTAGTAGATTTTTCAACTAATGTTCAATAAACATTCATACAAAGATTCTCAGCACATTTGAAGATTTGACAAATGCTGTTTAAAAGTATTTCACAATTTAGTTTGCTTTTAACATCTGAATTTGGAATAAAGGTTTTTTTCCCAAATGAAGACCCCATTAACTGTTAGTAGTTAGTTAGCTTGAGAACATTTTTCCATCATGCTCCTTCGAATTTTCTTGTCACTAAGGTCAAAAATAAATGTTGATTTGACCCTAGTAAGTGTTAGAAAACAAACATTCTTAAAACAGAAAAAGTAAACAAATTGTGTAAAGTATTCATAAATCAGGGAAAGAGTTTTTAAACTTCTTGGCAAAACCTATATTTTGTACAATCTCTAAATAATATCACATCTCATGCAAAGGTCTATGTACAGTTTATCTTTCCAAGTCTTTTTTTTTTTTCTGAGCAGTAACACCCATACACATGTGTAATTCTGAAATCTTTCCCTGTAATCAATACACTGACAAGAGCTCTTGTAACAGGTATCTAACAGACTCATGAGGAAAGGTAGCCTGAGAGTCATAAGTAGCTGTATATAAAAGAAAAGTAACTGCATTAGAAAATATAATACTGTTGGCAATAGTGTGATACTCCAGACACATACATAGAAAAAACAATAATAATATTCATAGAGTGTCAGAAGGATCTCTGATGACAAGAAGTAAGGCAATGGTGCATTTGACAGATTATTTACATCCGACATCAAACCTGACTGCCTCACTGTTCATTATGCAAAATGGCAAACATAATGAAAAAAAAACAATAAAATACAAAAAATAACCATATCACTGTATAGAAAGTCAGTTGTTTACCTCAATTTAAATCTGCACTATGACAAAATACTTGGAAATTTACAAAAACAGTAAATTTTAGCAGAAAGTCTAGATTGCCGATAAACTACAGCAAAAACATTGGAATGACACCACTGCGTTCCATATACAGGCAATCCCCAAGTTACAAACATCCAACTTACTGTATTTTCTGGCGTATAAGACTACTTTTGAACCTCAAAAAAATCCTCCAAAAATGGGGGGTCGTCTTATACGCCGAGTATAATATCTCCAAGGTACCCTAAGTATAAGTATTACCGGTAGATGTAATCTCTCAAGACACTGGCTGTGTGGGAATCCTGTACCGGTATACCGTATGTACCGTAGCTCGGCTACATACAGTGTACTGCGCTGAGCCAATCGCGGAGAGCGATTGTATTCTAATATTGAATGCAAAGCCTGCTCGGATTGGCAGAGTCAGAGAGGCGGGCTGATGTTACTCCGCCTGCTCGGATTGTAGCTAGATCGAAGCTACGGTACATACGGCATACCGGTACAAGATTCCCGCACAGCCAGCGTCTTGAGATTACCGGTAATACTTATATTTAGGGTACCTTGGAGATATTATGAGAGACATGTATTACAGTACTTGGGGTACCTTGGAGATCTATGAGAAATCTGGTGTTGCCTTGCTTCGGAAGGGGGGTAGTCTTATACGGCGAGTATAGCCCAAAACCTATGTTTTAACTTGAAAATTAGGGGGGTCGTCTTATACACCCAGTCGTCTTATACGCCGGAAAATACGGTATATACGACTCAAATGGAGAGAGGCAACAGGAAGTGAGGAGAAATCTATCCTCAGGAAGGGAAAAAGGGGTCTCTAGTGAAGCTTTATCACCAATCCTTGTTTCCACGACAACCGAAAATTTTCAATTTTTCACAGGGACAGAAAGTGAGGTGAAATCTTTTGAACAGGGGTATAGACAGCAACACAAATGTTACAGGGATGTCAACCCTTCCCTGTGCTATCCAAAAAAACGTAAAAATTATTATTTTTTGGTGGAGTTCTACTTTAAAAATGTAACTGTTACAACTTACATATGAATTGGACTGATGTGAATGTGCAATATGTATGTGAAGTGCTGCGTAAATTGCCAGCACTATATAAGTACCTGTAATAAATAAATAAAAAAAATAAATTTAACTTAAAGCGGCGTTCCAGCTGTGGAAAAAGAAATTAAAGTCAGCAGCTACAAATAGTGTAGCTGCTGACTTTTAATATATAGACACTTACCTGTCCAGGGAGCCCGCAATGTCAGCACCCCAGCCAATTTTTGGATCGAATGCCGGGTGCTGCTGCCGCCATTCACTATAAGGGAAACCAGCAATGAAGCCTTTCGGCCTTGCAGCCGGTTCCCTACTGTGCATGCGCAAAGCGAGCTGAGTATTCTCATTGGCTCAGCGGAAGTGGAAGGGGAAAGGGGATGGAACTTCAGAGGGATGGTGCCACGGCGTTGTCTCCCGGAAGTGGGGAAGGGTACCTGTCAAAAACAGGTACCCATTCCCCCCTCCTGCCTGACAGGGGGCAATTGTAGCACCTGAGGGGGGGAGGAAGCAGATGAGCAGAAATTACACTTTTGGGTGGAACTCCACATTAAGAACAAACCCACAGATGCTATTTTGTTTTTATTTAACAGACAAGCAAACAAGAAGGCGCAGGCATCTAGTGCATCACCGATGGACATTTATTCAATAAAAAAGGATAAATAATGGATACTCACAAGATAGCAACTAAAAATTGACCAAAAGCCCCTTTTGTGTCATTGACATCAAGGGGTGTGTAGCTGACATGTTTTGGGCATGCACCCCCTTCCTCAGAGGAAGGGTATTCCCCCCCTGAAACGTGTCAACTACACACAAACCTTGATGTCAATGGCATATGAGTGTCTTATGGTCTATTTTTAGTTGCTTTCTTATGGTCTATTTTTAGTTGCTTTCTTGTGAGTATCCCTTTTTATCCTTTTTTTATCGAATAAATGTCCATCAGCGATGCACTAGGTGCCTGGATATTCTTGTTTGTCTTTTTAGTGTCACTTTGGATTACCCAGCCTGAGGAGGGCTGCATCCGCCTAGGTTTTGGAATTGTTGTTGCCTTTCTGCATTCCACCACAGAGGGCCTCTTAGCGCTGGAGGTGTTGGCTAATTTCTGTGTATCTGCTATCTTGTTTTTAACCCAAGGACTGCCTATATACAGTCTTTTAAAGTAAAATTACAGAAAATCAAAGACTTAGAGAAGTATATATTTTATATCTATTTCATGCCAAGCTAAATGTTCAGTTATATATGCTTTCTGATCACTGCAGTTGAATTTGCTATATAAAATATTACATAATAATGTGACTTTGCTCTGAGAATAAAACGGAAAATTCCTATCATACTTACCGTAATTTTCCTTTCCTGGTGGTCTCCATGGCAGCCTACGTGTGGGTTAACCCCGCCTCCTCTCCAATGGTATAGGACCCCCCTCTATAAATTTCAGCTTGCAGGCACAGCCAGTGTTCCATATCTTAGCCGAATCCAAGACCAGAGGGTGGGAACTCCGGCTGCCATGGAGACCACCAGGAAAGGAAAATTACGGTAAGTATGATAGGAATTTTCAGTTTTCCTGGCAGTCTCCATGGCAGCCTACGTGTGGGAAATAACTAGCCCAAACCACACGGGTGGGAATGTTTCAAATCAAATTTTACTTCAAATTATTAGCAGACAAAACAGTCAAGCCAAAATTAACTGAAGATAAGGAGGCTGGCTCCACACAATAATGTGTCATAAACGTATTTACAGAAGACCATGAAGCTGCTCTGCAGACTACTTCTGGTGCAACATGATGTGAAGCCGCCCAGGACGTTGAGATGCTTCTCGTCGAGTGGGCTGTCACCGCCTCCGGAGGAGCCAAACCCTCTACACAGTAAGCTCGCTGAATGGCAGACACAATCCAGGCCGCAATGGACCTTGACGAGGCCCGTTTCCCTCTATTCTTGCCTGAGAAAAGGACGAAGAGATTATCCGATTGTCTGAAAGAAGACGTTGACTGGAGATATTCCATAAGAGTTTTCCCTACATCCAAGGGATGAGGTTCATTATCCTCTGAAGAACGAAAGGTAGGAAGTACAATCTCCTGGTTCTCATGAAAAACCGATGATACCTTCGGATTGGAATTGAGCATCGGAATTAGGACTACTCGGTCCGGGAAAAACGTGAGAAAAGGTTCTTTATAACCAAGAGAACTGATCTCAGAAACTCTTTTAGCTGAAGTGATTGCTACTAAAAAGGCTGTTTTAATGGTAAGATCTTTAATGGAGTCCGACAAACTAGATCTTGAAAGGACGTTAAGGACAAGGGGAAGGTCCCATTTTGGGAACCTTGGCTTCCTCTGAGGTCTGAGTCTGACCGCACCTTTGAAGAATTGTTGTATGAGTATATGCTTGGCCCAGGAGAACCCTGAGAACACCGATAAGGCTGATATTTGCACCCTGAGAGTCCCAACTGATAGGGACTTATCCAGACCTGCTTGAAGGAACTTCAGGACTTCTTGAACTCCGAAATTCAGGGAATGATTTCCCTCCGGGTACGTGAATTCCAAGAATCTAGACCAGACTCTACAGTAAACTCTGTTCGCGCTAGGTCTCCTAGAGTTCATTAAAGTAGGGATTGCCCCGGGAGGGCATCCGAGTGACTCCAACCTCTCCCTCTCAAGAACCAGACCGTTAACCTGAGCAAGGCGGGGCAGGGGTGTAATGTTGTTCCCTGCGAGAGAAGGTCTGTTTTGATGGGCAGGGGAATCGGGCTCCGATAGCTGAGTTGCAGGAGAAGTGGGAACCAGGGCCTGTTCGGCCAGTGAGGGGCTACCATGACGATCTCCACATCTTCTGCTTGGAGTCTCTGAAGAAATCTGAGGATGATGGGAAATGGGGGAAAAGCATATGCCCTGCTGAATTCCCATCTGTCGGTCAGAGCATCCGTTCCGCATGCTTGGTGACACTTGCTGCGTGTGAAGTACCGGACTAGCTTGTGGTTGCATGGAGATGCAAACAGGTCTACTTCTGGTGAGACCCCTAGGGACAGAATCCACTTGAATGAGTCTATGTGGAGAGACCATTCGTTGTGATTCAACTGAACTCTGGAAAGGAAATCTGCCTGAACATTCTGTGGCCCCGGAATGTAGGCCGCCGAGATGTTGGACAGATGGGCTTGGGCCCATGTCATGATTGGGTCTACTTCTTGAAGAAGGGAGAGACTCCTGGTACCGCCCTGTCTTTTCACATAAGCCACTGCCGTGGTGTTGTCCATTCGAAGAAGTACGGATTTGCCTTCTATTAGATGATGGAAAGCTTGAAGAGCTAGAAAAGCCGCACGAAGCTCCAGGACGTTGGAAACCGGGGAGTGGGCTTGCGGGGGCCATTTCCCTTGAGCCACCTCTGTCATGCAATGGGCTCCCCAGCCAGAGTTGCTGGCGTCGGTTGTAATGATGACCCATGTGATGGGGACTAGAGAATGGCAATTGAGCAGGTTCTTGCGTTGGAGCCACCAAAATAAGCTGCTCCTCATGCTGTGGGAAATAAAGATATGCTGATCGTGATCTTCCGGATTCCACTGCCGAAGGAAGCCCCTCTGAAAGGGCCGCATTCGCCACAGTGCCCACTTGACCATAGGGGCCGTCGAGACCATTGTGCCGATGATCTTGAGACACTGGGATGCCGTCAGAAAAGAGGATGAGAGGGCTGGAAGGATCCTCTCCCGAACCACCGGGATTTTCTCTAGAGGCAGAGAAAGTGTATTCTGAACGGTGTTGAATTGAGCCCCTAGATAGACCAGATGTTGAGAGGGCTCCAGATGACTTTTTTGAAGATTCAACAACCACCCGAACTCCATGAGAGTTGTAGTGACCAGGTCCCTGTGGAACAAAAGTTGATCCCGGTCTTGTGACAACAGTAGAAGATCGTCCAAGTAGTGATGTAGACGTACACCCTTTGTTCTGATTAGTGCCACCACAGCTAGAAGGACCTTGGAAAACACCCTTGGGGATGTGGACAGGCCAAAAGGAAGGCAGATGAACTGGAAGTGTTGATGTTCTACCGCGAAACGAAGGTACTTGTGGAAGTTTACTGCTATAGGCACATGGAAATACGCGTCTTTGAGATCTATTGACACTAGCCAGTCTCCTGGAAGTACTGCTTTCTGGATAGTAGATAAGGTTTCCATTTTGAACTTTTCGTTCTTGATGAACCTGTTGAGATAGGTGAGATCTATCACAGGGCGCCAGGATCCATTCTTCTTCTGTACTAGAAAGAGGGGCGAGTATACGCCTTGGAATCTTTCCTGCACGGGCACCGGAATTATTGCGCCCTGAGCTACCAAAGTGCTTACATAGTCGAGCAAAACGTTTCTTTTCTCGTCCTGAGAAGGCAAGCGAGTGGGAATAAATCTGGACACGGGATCTGTTGAGAAAGTCCATGTGTGTCCTGTGGACACTGTCCTGATGGTCCAGAAGTCTGAGATTGAGGCCGACCAGACACGCTGAAAGCGGAGCAGGCGTGCCCCCACCTGGCATGTCTGAACGGGCCCAATCTCAAAAGGACTTCGAGGTTTCTTGACCGGAAGGTGCTGAGCCTCTGACCGGCTTACGAGAGGATGCTTGGCTGCTCTTCCAATTTCTCCTGTAATCTCGCCCAGGCCTATATGAGCGGGCATCCTTTGATCGCTCTGAAAACTGCTTTCTTGGTTGCTGCTTCTTAGGGCCAAAGAGGCGCCTATCTTGGGGAAGGAGACCTGACTTTCCACCCGTCACTTTAGTAATTGCATTATCCAATTTGTTTCCAAATAAAGAGGAACCTTCAAAAGGGATTTTGCACCAAGCCTGTTTAGAGGCTGGGTCTGCCAGCCAGGGACGCAACCACAGGGCCCGTTTGGCTGTGACAGAAGCCAACATGGATCTGGATAAGAGACGTAACACATCAATGGATGCTTCTCCAAGAAACACAGAAGCTAACTTCAGTTCCTGAACAGGAGAGTTCTCTACTGCATCTTCAGACACACTTCTTAATTTTAGTTCAACATCAGAAACCCAGGTTTCCATGGCCTTAGACATGGCTGCTAGTGCTAGCACAGGTTTACAAGCCGCACCGGCTGTGACATAAATTCTTTTTAAATCCAAGTCCATCTTCCTATCCAGAGGGTCTTTAAAGGACACCGCATTATCCAGCGGGAGTGTAACGTGTTTAGCCAGTCTGGAAACTGCAGCATCAATCAGAGGAGCTGATTCCAGGTGACTGACTTCTTCCGATTTAAAAGGATACAACTTGGACAGTTTGGAGGATAAGGAGGTCTTGCTGTCCCCTTTATTCCACTCTTCTAGGATGACATCCTTCAATTCTGACAGGAGCGGAAAGTTTAGCCGCTCTTTCCCCAAATGTTTGAAAAACCTTCTCTGTTTTACTTGTGGGGTACTGGGATCTTCCCATTTTAGAGCCTCTTTGACTGCTCTTATGAGAGGTGCAACAAGGGCAAAATCAAAACCCCCAACTGCACCTTCCTCTTCTTCCGAATCGCTCTCTGAGGATTTCCCGGAAGTGAAGCTTGGCTGAGAGGGACCTTGCTCTTCAGGAGCATCAGCAGGAGAGCTGGGAGTAGCAGATCCAGGTGTGGGACTAGCATTCCACTCTTTCATGGATTGTTGGACAATCCGTTTCACCAGGGATTCCAATCTCTGATCTTCAGACTCTCTTTCACCAGCTGCACGAGCGAAACAGGGCTCGCAAAGGGACTTGTCCTCCGGGACATGCGCCCCACAACCCCAACAGGCTCTCTGGGCCGTATGGCTACTGTGGCGGTGTGTGCGGTGTCTGGAGGAGGAATGTGAGCGTCTCCTCTCATGTCTGCTCCCTGATGGAGACTCACGGCGTCTTGACCTTGAAGATGATTCTCTTCGTGGCCTGACAGGGTCTCTTTCTTGACCAGACCTGGAGGAGCTGGGAGAAAGAGAAATCCAGGGAGACACAGGATTTAGCCATGAATCATGAGCCAGCATCCCTCCCTTCATATCCCTCTAAATGTACCAGCACTCACCTGTTGTGAGAGGGCTGGCCACAAGAGGGCGGTGAAGCAGGATCCATGTTTCAGGCAAAACCACAAACTCACTAGGAAGTAGAGCATACAGGGATCACTACAAAGCAATAAGGAACATTCAGGTGTTGTCCTAATATGCATCCAACCGCTCTCTCCCCCCCCCCCCCTGCATACCACAAAAAGGTATGCAGCATCCGGTCCCCACATACCTGGTAAACAAACGGACAAGGTACCGGGAAGACGTCGCTATGCCCACAGTGCATTCCCAAATGCTCTGGAGCTGACAGGCATTTAAATTTTCGCGCCAGGATGACGTCAGCGATGGCCGGCCGTGATCGCAAGTGCGCATGCGCGGACCAGGCCTCGCTTCCGATCGCGGCGAAGTGCGCATGCGCAGGCAGCGAGCGGAGCTCCATTACCATACAGCGCATGCGTCCGCCGGACTGAGCGGAGGGGAAGCAGGAAGGAGATGGCTGGAACGCACGGAGCGTTCCAGCCGCCATTGGGCCACCAGGGATAGCAAAGAAAGATAGTTTGGAGACAAACAAACATAACAAAAACACTGCCATGGAGGAGACAAATCTTCAGACCCTGTCAGGATATCCGTCGGCCATCCGAAGCACCGCACAGTTATCAGCCAAAGGGGATTTTGAAATGTCACTCACCCGCCCGTGGCTGGGCCCTGGACATAGACACCGACTTTCATTCTGAGGTAAGCCGACCAAATTCCAACAGGAAATAATCCAAATAGTTGGTCCTTGGAGGAGGACAAAAAAGGAACACTGGCTGTGCCTGCAAGCTGAAATTTATAGAGGGGGGTCCTATACCATTTGGAGAGGAGGCGGGGTTAACCCACACATAGGCTGCCATGGAGACTGCCAGGAAAGTGTAGTTTAGCAGGCATGATGCAAATGGTCATGTATGTTAAAGTATTTCTATTCATATTATGACAGGAATTATTATATTTATTTATTTTTTTATTTTATAATGTCACAATTTTTATGGAACAAAGTGAAATTTAGTATTCAGGCCTAATCTGAGATGGCAGCACAATGGCATCATGTGAAGATAGGTGCTTCTCACATATTGTGATAGCAGTTTGAATGGGATCTAGTTAGTACTGATCTATTGCTGTATGTAGCAAGTGAACAAATGAGGAACTTTTTTTTTATATGGCAATCTTATGCTGCCAGCTTCATCATTCTCCACAACTAGTGGCTGCTGATCAAAGGTTAATGCCTGCCATTTAGAAAGTACCCTGTATAGTAAGTATATGGCATCCAAATTTAGATGGATGCCTTTTCCAGGAACGTCTAGAGCAGTTATGATGAACCTTGGTACCCCAGATGTTTTGGAACTACATTTCCCATGATGCTCAACTACACTGCAGAGTACACGAGGATCATGGGAAATGTAGTTCCAAAACATCTGGGGTGCCTAGGTTTGCCATCACTGGTCTAGAGTGACTTGGGTTTAGAGGAAATGGGTTAAATAATAGTGGCTACCAGACTAAGGACATCTAACAGCAGAAAAAGGTACTGTGGGGGAAACCTCTGGATTGAAAGTTTTTGACTATTGCAATAAAACAGATGGTTTTGTTTTTTATCTTTTAATAAATTCCTAATTTTTATAATGTTAGTTTTGGTTGAAATGCGGCTTAACATGTACTATCCACTGAAAATATTACCAATCTCATTACAAGTAGACTATATACCAGTGTCACTAGCAGAAGAAAATTACTGATTATTATGTGAATGGGTCCAGAGTCCTATAGAAAATATTAGGATAGTGGTTGTTTGAGATCTTTAAAGAAATACAGGAGTTACAGAACAAAGTAACAGAACAGAGTGCACATTAGGACCAGGCAATCTAAGACAGAGACAGCACAGACCCAAAAGGATAAAAGACTTGTTCTGACACCAGCCCACAAGATGTGAAAATAATGATCTCAACTCAACATATTTTTCTGCCTATAGCAATTTTGTTTCCAAGAGAACTAGATATTGTCAGTAATGTTTTGAGACCTGTGGGACTTACAACATTACAATGACCAATGAAACGTGGGCAGGCAAAGGGACCAGAAGCAGAGACAGAAGGCAAGAGGTCAAACAATACAGAGTGAGTAGACTATAGAACAACGACTGAGATTAAAAGGAAAAGTGCTGAAGATAGGAAACTGAAGGCATAGTGAAGGTACTAGAAATAGGAGACAAAAGGAACAAATAAGGTTAAAGCACAGAGGAGTTGATTTACTTAAGGCAAATTGACTGTTCCCTTTGCAAGGGAGGTTGCACTTAGTGAATGAGGCCAAACTCTGTTGACTTCAATCATCCAATTATGTGTGAACAAAATTGCTGTTTTTTTTTTTCTTGTTAATTATTGGGTATTTTTTACAAATTGAAATGTCATCACATTCAAAGTGAACAGCCCAGTAAATCAACGACAGCGTGTCAAACTGGACATATGAGACACAGGAGAACACAAGGAAGAACCACAAATTGGTGTAAGAGACATGGCTACCAAAAGTACAGGCAATACAAAGTAACAGGAGAAACAAAAAGGTACTAGATACTTGAGATAATAAAGGGGAGTAAAGAACAGGAACGACTGGAGACCAGAAGCTTGGGGAAAGTAAGGAAACAAAGTATAACGGAGGTACAAGACACAATGGGGTTGCAAAATCTGGTGCAGCTGTGCATGGTTGCCAATCAGATTCTAACTTCAGCTTGTTCAATTACATTTTGACAAAAAAAGCTGATTGGTTTCTATGCAGAGCTGCAACAGATTTTGCATTTTCCAGCTTTAGTAAATCAAACCCAAAGAGGCCAATAGTTCAAAGAAGGGGCAAATCATTTAATGTGAGGAGAATAGAACAGGAAATGCAAGGGGAAATACATGCATGAGAAAAGCAGGGACATAGACTTCACCAAACCAGGAAACAATTGGAGAAGGAATTGTCAATTTTAATGATTGGTCAAATCTTATAAAAACTCAAACTCAGTACACTAAAACCTGGTAGATAATGCAGAGAGATGATAATGCATTCAATCAACATAAAGAGACATTTCAGTCCTCTTGATTGTGGCACTGCCCCCTCTACTGAAGCCACCATTTCCAATAGTAATGCACATGCGCAGATGCACTGAAGGGCTCTGCCAGGCCCAGGCTCTGGGACCTGGCAGTTGGAACTAAGCAGAACCCTGTGGTGCATCTTAGCATGCACTGAGCTCTGCTCATGCATGCACAGGAAAAGAGGTCCACAAACCTCCTTCACTGCACTGTCCTTGCGCATTTGAGCAAGGAAACCCACAAGTGTGCAGATGGTCTTTGCTGGGTCCTGAAGCCTGGCAGAGACCTTCAGTACATCTATGTATGGAAGCGCTATGTCATTCTCACCTAGGGGTGTAAGGAGAAAGTGCTGACCTGAGGCACCAAAAACAAAACAAAAAATACTTAAAACAAAAATCGAATTATGAAAGAAGGAGGGGGCAGGAGCCAGGCACACCCACATTGTATTTTGTTGTGAAGGTCCACTTTAAAGTGTATATACAGCCAAAAGATTTTTTCATGGTTAGCGTTTTGGATAGTGTGAAAGGATAAGGATAGGTCACAACTGTTTTGCCGGACAGGAAGTAAGAAAACATCTCCAACATTAACACAGTCAAAAGTACATTTTGTTTTAGTAGAGTAGAAGAAACTTTGTACCCCATCAATGTTTCATTAGTATCTGGGTCCTGTTGTAGATTTTCCCATGCCTTCTATCTGGTAAAACTGTTATCACTGTGACAGTGTGTGAAGGGAGGTTTCTTCAATAGAACTGTAGATAGCAGTACCATAGTACACCTGACAGGGGTGCAGCGGAAGAGGTCATTTGTGATGAAATGCGTAGGACATAACTACATACAGACGTCATTGCGTAACTGGAAGTGACAGTGGATTTGCTTTGTTTGCCGGCTGGATCTGTTTTTGCATTGCACAATTACTACTATATGCTTGTAAGTATCGTTTTTAGATATATAAATATTTTATTAAGGGTTTTACACTATTTGGAGTGTTCACTTTTATATTCCTTCCTCAGAGCTGCATGGATGGCAATGGGAAGAAAATATATATGAGAACTTCTGATGTTACTGAGGAATGCCAGCTGGAGTGATGCAGTCCTGATGTATTTTTTATTCCATGAGCCATTTATGACTTCTCTTTAGTTAGAGGATTATTTAGTGTTGGTAAGCCTGCATTTGTACCTTTGAAGTGGTGGTTTTGTGACACGGACTTCGAGGAGCTGTGGTGGTGGAACATTGATTAACTCGCCCTTGCATATATTTTGGATTTATGCACACAAAGTGGACTTTTTCTTTATCATATGAATTGTATAGCAATGCATTTATGTATATATTTTATTAATATTCATCATATAACATCCCTATTTAGTCTTAAATTAGTATTTATTACAGCACATGCAATTGGAAAGTTTTTCTAAATGTTTTATTTGTTTATGTACAGTATATGCACTGAGTATTAATTGTTTTTACTTAAATTAGGGCAACTCAACCTTTTATAGAAGCAACGTAAACTTGACAGGGGTTTTGATCTTTCCCAACGTTTATAATATTAATACATTTTATTTATAGGCGCCTTTCAGAACACCCAAGGTCACCTTACATAGATAAAAACAAGGCAACAAAAAGGTAAATGATAAAATAAAATACATTACATAACCATTAAATTACAAAAACAAATCAATAAAGTCAGACAGAGTATGCTAGTTTAAAAAAAAAGATGAGTTTTGAGACGTGATTTGAAGATGGGTAGGAAATCAATGTTGCGGATGTCAGGTGACGGGGTGTTCCAAAGTAGGGGGGCAGAGCAGCTGAGAGCTCTTAATCCCATACTGGTCAAGTGGGCAGATGGAACATTGAGATGAATGGAAGAAGAAGACCTGAGAGTGTGGGAGGGTCTGTTGATATGCAGGAGTTCAGAAAGGTATGGAGGAGCAAAGTTATGAATGATTTGAAAAGTAAACAACAGAATCCTGAAAGCACGTTTGGCTATAATTATACTTTTTGACATAATTACTCTTTAAGTTACTAGGGTAAACTTAAAGAGAGCACACCAAAGCACTTGTTTGAAGGGTATACTGTATATGGTTAGTTGATGAGTTACCCAACATTTAGAAACAACTGCAATCAAACTGCTCACTGATTGCCTGGGCAACAAATGCTCATGAAACTGGTAGGCATGGAATATCTCAGAGATTTGGTATTCAGCCTGAGTCTCCTACAATGGATAACATAGAAGAATCCCACCTTTACGCAGTGTTTTAATCTGCAATCAACTCTCTGCTCCAAAAAATTCACAAAGTAACTATTATCTAATGACTAAGGCTAGCCATACTCAGTGGCGGCTGGTGCTCAAAATTTTTGGGGGGGCGCAAAAAGAAAAATGTAATAGGTATTGCTTCGCGGCAAAAAACGCGGTAAAAAAATTGCATGACTTTGAGGTCATGGTACAGGCATGGCACAGGTGATGGCATAGGCATGGCACAGGTGATGGCACAGGTGATGGCATAGGCATGGCACAGGTGATGGCATAGGCATGGCACAGGTGATGGCACAGGCATGGCACAGGTGATGGCACAGGTGATGGCATAGGCATGGCACAGGTGATGGCACAGGTGATGGCATAGGCATGGCACAGGTGATGGCATAGGCATGGCACAGGTGATGGCACAGGTGATGGCATAGGCATGGCACAGGTGATGGCATAGGCATGGCACAGGTGATGGCACAGGCATGGCACAAGTGATGGCACAGGCATGGCACAGGCATGGCACAGGTGATGGCATAGACATGGCACAGGTGATGGCATAGGCATGGCACAGGTGATGGCACAGGTGATGGCATAGGCATGGCACAGGTGATGGCATAGGCATGGCACAGGTGATGGCACAGGCATGGCACAAGTGATGGCACAGGCATGGCACAGGCATGGCACAGGTGATGGCATAGACATGGCACAGGTGATGGCATAGGCATGGCACAGGTGATGGCACAGGTGATGGCACAGGTGATGGCATAGGCATGGCACAGGTGATGGCATAGGCATGGCACAGGTGATGGCACAGGTGATGGCATAGGCATGGCACAGGTGATGGCATAGGCATGGCACAGGTGATGGCACAGGTGATGGCACAGGTGATGGTACAGGCATGGCACAGGTGAGGGCACAGGTCAGCTTCAATCACTTACCTTCTGACGGCGGCGGGATGGCGGGATTCCGGGAACCGAGACGAGCAGCGCCGTGGACGTCCTCCTCTTCAGTCTTCTGTCTTCCGGTCCAGGTGGCAAGAAGGAGATCGGGCGGTGACGGTGCGTGACTGACGCACGCACCGGCACCGCCCCCATTGTGAGTCAGCGATGTCCTGGATGATGATTGGTCCAGGCTGGAGACTGGACCAATCACAGCCAGGATATCACGAAGGTGGGGGTGGCTCAGCGCTTTTTCCGGCGCCCAGGTTCCGCCCCCAGAAGGCAGCCAATCGGCGCCTCTTCTGGGGTCATAAACCCCACACCCCCCATATCCACCAGGCCGAGCGCATAGGCCTGCGAACACGATTTTTTTTTTTTTTACAAAACTTTATTATTTTTTTGTAATTTTTTTTTCTTTTCTATTTTTTTTTTTCATTTTTTTTAGGGGGGGGCGGCGCATATGCACGGGCCGCCACTGGCCATACTGGTTAAGATTTGATTTCTTCATCCAAGTTAAACGGTGTGGATGGAGGAATCTCCAGTTTTGGCTGGTAACAGCTATAGTACCTGCACGCTGTCTAAACCCATGAAGAGCGACTACATCTGATTGGATTATATTATATTATATATAATATATATATTATATATTATATTATATTATATTATATTATATTATATTATATTATATTATATTATAGTTCATATATTATAGTTCATAAAAATTTTTTTGTGTTTTTGTTAGTTTTGTCCTCTAGTTTTATTTTGAGTGTAAACAGTAAAAAAAATGCAAATTAAAAAAAAAAAAGCCTTAATTTATTTTGTAATAACTTTGCTATGCTTTGCACCAGAAACAATATTTTGCTGTTGAGTAAGCTGGACAAAATGCAGTATAAGTAGAACTTTTACTTTTGTTTAAAAAGTGTCCCTTGCCAAGCTGAAAACAAAATTTGACTTTTCCCCATTTGTTACTTCTTTGTGTCTATACAGGACGTTAAATGTCTATTGTAAGACAATATTACCAAAATAAATTTAAAAAATCCCCCATAATAGATATGCTTCACTTCTGTATTATACATAATAACGAAAGTAATGCTGAATTAATAGGCCTATGGTTGAAATGGCTATGGGAATTAACTGGTCTAATTATTCTGTAAATGATGGATGTACTTAGAAATTATGTTGTATTATGCATATAACAGTCACAATTCTACATATGTCTCCCCCCATTTGTCACTAATCATTTCATGTTATTGTAATTAGGCAGTTAAACCAAATTGTGTGTCTGTTTATGTGCAAAGTCCCCATTAAAATGCATAGTCCTACAGTGAATATGTCAACAGAGAATCTTGTAACTGTCTTCAAGAGCCCTGGCATCCACTTTCCTTCCTATTCTGCATCTGTGTCCAAAGTCAGTCAGATGATGGAAAAAGATAACAAAACAAACACTGAGAACATTTTTGGTTTGATGGTGCCACCTCCTTCCATACTTGACTAAAGCCTCGTACACATGCATCGAAATTCGGCCGGGAATTTTCGTCCGACGACCGATCTGCCGATTTTCGGCTTGTTAGTATGATGCTTCCGACAACCCACTCCGACTTTTCGGCCAAAAAAAATCTGGTGTGCAGGCTATAAAATTTTTGTCCTCCGTCAAAACACGGACGATTTTCGTCAGTACAGATTTCGACAGGGAAAAATCTTATGAGCAAGACTGGGCATGCTCAGAGAAGAAAGAACACAAAGAAAGCAATCCAACACATGACATCACTTCTGAAGTAGAATTTTGTCGTGCGGAAAATTCGTGTGCAGTCTAGGCACATTCCAACCAACACAACACCACTCTGGACAAAAGATGGACGACCGGTCGGCGGAAATTCGTTGCGTGTGTACGAGGCTTAACTTACAAGTATGGAAAATCCAGTTTAGACTTTTATATGATTCTTTAAATATAGAAATAAAAAATTAGAAGGTATGCAATCAAACAAACAAAAGCTAAAGCAACACAAATAAAGTCATTAAAAACAGTAAATACCGTTACCGGGATAAAGATATCCGAAGAGACAAGAGTTCAGGTTCTGGTATAAAGAGGGCAGGCCCGAAATGCTTGTGTACCATCTTGAGCCTGAAGAACAATGTGGGGGTTGTATAAGTAGTGCATCAGAGCGTCGCAGTCAGCTGGTAAACTACTCCTGTTTACCTGACAAAGGGTTTGGTGAGGGAAGCGTGGATGAAATTATTTATGTTAGACAGGCAGGTCACTCTGGTTCTCCATCTCCATTGTGCAAACATCCAAAGAGAAACTGGAGAACTTGTAATACATGAAAGGGACAGAAACATTATATCTGCCCCTGCAGTTTACCCAGTACAGAAACACAAACAATGGCACTTGGAACCAGAGTATAGCGTACAAACACAGCTCAGAGTCCTAATTTACAAGAAGATAATTATATCATGAATGTTGTGCATGAATGCTCACTGTATATCTCAGCAGCTGCTGTGGTTGTCATCAAGTATCTTATTATACTTTCTTCACTGAAGCCGACTGTTTTCATACATTTTGTAGCTGAAAATAGGTTTGTAAAGATGGCACAACAACTAAACAGTGAGGTAATGTTCACCCTTAGGCTTAAGGATATTGCAATGGTCGGTGCTGGTCCTCAGGAGAAATGAAAAGAGTGATTTAGCCGTTTCGGGAAACCACTGATGTGTGATTGGATGGCTACAGCAGAGATGCCTGCAGGTAAAAAATATCAGAGCACTGGATGGCTTTCAGATGGGAATCTTAATCCCACATGGGTCCCAAATACTATTAACAATACTTTATTATGTGATTAAAGCAAAACACATTTTATATCTGTAAAAATGTAAGATGTGGTTTAACATCTCTACAAACGTCTATTATGGAAATTATATTGAGAAAGGCTTCCAGATTTTTTTTTTTTTTCTACATCGCTCCTGTCTTCAGGCAGTAAAATATCTAGGCTAACTTTGTGTTTCCCAAACACATCTTTAAATTGAAATGATATGGCTTTGGCTCAATTAAAATTTTTTAGGTTTATATATTTTTTTAAATTGACCATTCATATCTGTTATTATTTAGTATCAAACATCTAATGAGACAATGTATCAGAAGTTGCCTGCCTTGTAGTCTGCTTTGTCAAAAAGAACTCTGGAATGGTGGCATCCAGTTACGAATCAATTTTATTACTCATTTTCATGTGAACATTTTTGCTTGAGCTATTGTGCTCTGTAAACAACACAATTATCGAACTGAAAGTAAGATTAAATAGAGAAAAAATGTAAATAGTAGCTTCAAGTTTCACCTGCTGGCTAAAAATAAAATTGTTATAAAATTTTGCAAGCTGATAATTTTTCTCCTGATGTGCGCTGATGAAGCTGCATTGATGGGCACTGATAGGCTGCACTCATGGGTACTGATGAGACGGCACTTATGAGACAGCACTGATTGGCGTTAATAGGTTTCACTGATGGGCATTAATGAGGCGGCACTGGTGGGCACTGATGAGGCTGCACTGATAGGCGGACCTGATAGGTGGCAATGATAGGTGGAACTGATGGGCACAGATAGGTGGCACTGATGGGTGGCACTGATGGGCACTGGCAGACGGCACTGATGGGCACTGATAGGTGACACTAATGAGGAGGCACTGATGGGCATTGATTGGCAGCACCGATGGATACTGATTGGCAGCACTGATGAACACTGATTGGCAGCACTGATGAACACTGATTGGCAGCACTGGTGGGCACTGTTGGGATTGCACTGATAATCAGGACACTTATAATCAGTGCCCTGATTATCAGTGTAATTTTCCCTTTCACACAAGCCAGTTATTGGCTCTCCTCTCGCTGTCAGCGTGAGGAAAGGAATGCCGATAGTCGGCTTATGTTTACATCATGATCAGCTGTGATTGGACACACCTGATCACATGGTAAAGAGCCGCTGATTGGCTCTTTATCTTCATATATGTTCAGCTATGTGCGGAGGACACAGTGATCACAGAGCGTGCCGCTCATGAGCCGCAGCAGGCGCACTTTGTGCACGATCACCGAAGGATGCCATTTGATGTCCTCTGAAAACTAGCCTGCCATGCTGTAGCCATCATTCGACTATAGCGCAGTCAGCAAGTGATTATGATGCAATAGTTAAATACAATTCTATTGTCTTTAGGCATAACAGGCTGCATGTGCTATTTTACTGAGCATATTTTCTTTTGTTGCTGGATAGAGTAAAATTATTTTGCACAGACTGTCCCTGTCCACATAGTGTACACTGCAGTCATAGCAAGCAAACTGCATGCTTTTTTCACAAGACTTGTTACCTATTTTGTGTTCACTGCAGGTAATTAAAAAGGTCCTTTTTGTGTCAAGTAACAGTGCTGAGTTAAGCCTGCTACACACTATGATTTTTTTTTTTTCGTTCAACCCAGCAGGTTGAATAAAAACAAAAACCTCTCAGCCCCGGTCAGAGCCACTGTACTAACAATCCGATGTTAGTACAGCGATCTCTCCAGCTGAGCTACTGTGTTCTGACAGGGGGACAGCCCCCCAAGATGTCGCCTGGCATTCGGCCTGTATATACTATGCTTAAGCAAACAGGGAAGGTATGTCAAGGATAATAGGGAATAATCAGAAGGTATGGTAGGGAATGAGGAAAAATAAACAGGTGAGAAAAGAACAGTAATTGCTATCATACACTTAAGCCTTGTACGCACTAGTAATTTTTTTTTCTTGTTAATCCAGGGCTGAACGAAAAAAAAACTGGCAGCTCAGAAGGAGCCACTGTACTAACCACTTTAGTAGAGCAATCTCCCTGCTGTGCTATTGTGTTCTGACAGGTGGACAAACCCCCCCCCCCCTTCCCCGCCGGAACACTCCTGTCATTGCTCTTAGCCATTGGCTGACAGCGTTGATTGGGAGCTGATCAACCTTTTTGGTCATGGACCAGCTCCAGTACACACGGGCCAAATGTCAGATGGAATTGGCTGGTTTTTATTGAACCAGCCAATGCCGCCCGACATTTGGCCCATATGTACCAGGCTTAAGGGTGCATTAGCCCATTGTTGTTAAAGTTTAAGAAGTTTAAAATATGTGTTATCTTACATCACCATCAGGTTCAGGTCTTGGATTATTTCCCTGATTGTTGGAGAAGTAGTTTGCTTCCATTTCCTAGCAATATTTAGTTTAGCTGCAAGTAATAATGGTGCCACGGAAATCTGAGACTTTTATATGGTGCTATTTATGTAAGGCTAATTCAACTACATTAGTTACAGATGTTTCAGTTTTCTCTGCTATAAGAGAGAAGATTTTATTCCAATAGAACTGGAGAGACTTACAATACCACATCATATAAACCAAAAATATGGGTTCTCCACATTGTCCCAAACACAGTGGAGAGTTATCTAATAATATGTGATATTAGGAGCAATTTACCAGGGACGGGTAACCTTTTTAAGACCTTCCCAAAGTTTGAAGCAATGCAAAGATTGGAATAGTTCTCAGTGCATTACTCCATTGAATGATCTGAAAATTATGGTCCTACGTCTCTTTCCCATTTAAACATAGTTGGTGTTTTGGAGAAATGCAAATTATGCTTTAAATTATTATAAAATAGCAGGATAACTTTGTGAGGGTTTGTTAGGTTTTTGGAGATACAGTAAGTATAAATATTGTTGTCAATGACCAAGGCAGATGGAATCTCATGAGGTTGTAATAAATGAGAAATGTGTATAGAGCTGTTGTGTTCTTTTGATGGGATGTGGTATTCCTGGGGGAGAGATTAAAATGGTTTAAGTAAGTCTGTTTGATATACTGTAAGTTAGAGTAGCCTTTTTAAACCAGGGTGCCCAGGCACCCTGGGGTGCCTTGAGTTTTCTTCAGGGGTGCCTTGGCAAAATGCCTAAACATTGCCCCAAACTTATATAAAAGCCAGCAGATGGAAAAAGCCTGCCTTTAAGTTATACAAAGCTAATAATGAAATAGGTTTTCATTGTGCACCATTATGACCTGCTAGGTGCCGGTGTCCTAACAACCAATGACCCTCTCCAGCCCCTCTCTGTCAGCGCTGGGGTCACATTAGCTGAGTAATGGAGAAAAACTGGGGAAGAAGAGAAACATTGGAATACTAGTCAGTACCAGTGTACAAAAGTGCATCAGATTTGGAAGAATAAATCACCTCTAACGTTGGATGCCCTACGTGTGTGGATGTTGATATACTATGTAAAACATTTAGGATAATTTTTTACAATTTAGAATGGGGTGCCTCGAGATTGTCTATCATTTTAGAGGGTGCCTTAAGATTGTCTATCATTTTAGAGGGTGTCTTGAGATTGTCCATAATTTTAAAGGGTGCCTTGACTAAAAAAAAGGTTGAGAAACACTAGCTAGTTAGAGAATGTTTGGAAACTCTTTTTATTCCAGAGTCCGTATAAATTCAGAGAAGTTTGCGTGCTCGAGTTGCCCTGTTGAGGAGAGAGCCAACTTCTGCAAGAGGCTAGTATAGCTTGAATAATTGGGAAGCAGTTCTTTGGAAAGACAGATCATTGCTTGCTATCTAGCAGCAAATTCATACAGTTGCAGAAAAATGTAATTCTATATTGGCCCAAAGTTTGTCTCTGCTTCAAGACTAGCAATACTTCAATTGATCAAGCATGGAAGTGTTCGATGGTACTGATGACGATGACGAGAACCCATATCCCTATTTTGGCTGCAACTGCTGATCAGTGTATTCTGACTTTGGCCAATCCTGTTGTCGGAATACAATATCCCAGCAGGGCGGATTCTTTCATCCACCTCATTTGTGTTGACTAAGGGTCCATTCACACTAGCGCGACTTGTCAGGCGACTTGGTCGCCTAACAAGTTGCGGTCGGTCGCTCGCCATTGAACAGTACAGGGCCCGTTCTAATAGGAGCGTCACAAGTTGCTCCGACTTAGAAAAAGGGTCCTGTACTACTTTGGGGCGACCTGGAGGCGACTTGCATTGACTTCAATTATATGAAGTCCGTGCAAGTCGCGCCGAGGTCGATGTGCACGTTGTGCACCGCGACTTCACAGGTCGCCCCACCAAGTCGTGTCGCTGCAGTCTGAATGGGCTGTAAGGAACCTGTTTACTTTTTCGTTCAGCCGTTGGCTGAATTAAAAAAAAAAACTACTTGTCTATGGCCGGATTTTCTTTGGCAAGGTATAACATGCCCTGTTAAGCTCTCTCAATCTCTTTTTAAAATGCAACAAAACTTGCCTGCTTCTTTTGTGTCGCAGCTCAGAGGTTGGCAATGTTGATTCCATTATACTATAACTCCTTCATAGATCTGGCAGCTTTGAGAATATTTTCTTTATCCCTTAAGTGCAGGATACAAGCTATAAGGGGTCTCAGGGGTGGTCCCTAATAAGAATGTGATGTGCTGTTTTAATGGAAAATGAATAGAAAAACACAATAAATGTCCATAACCTTTTTCAGCCATTGCTAAAAAAAATATCCTCAGACTGTTTACCCTTCATTCCAACAGGAAAGCCAAGAAAACAAACATTTTACAGCCTCAGCCTCCAAACCCCCAACGTTGTTTTTCGCTCCATTGGTTCTTACTGTGCATTTCTCATATTTCCCCTTAAATGTATGAAAACCTAGAATTTCATATTCCTAATATGTGCCTGCTGTATCATGTACTTGTATGAGAAAGTATCCTGTTCACCTTGTATTGCTTTCTTTATTGTCAAATCCCTGTTGTTCCTGCCAGTCCCTCTGTTTTTCCTATTAAAAACTGACCAGAGTAAGCAGGAGAACACAGTTCTGTAGCTATGCTTTGAACTCAGATTGCTCTCTTCCAATGATCAGACTTGTCCCGACTCCCCCCCTCCCCCGCACAGCCATTCACTGGGAAGTTCAGGGTGCTGCTGTTTTTCCTCCCCAAGCTCTTATGTAGCTGAGTACAGAGCGTATGTGATCACTTATAAAAAAAAGAGGGGGAAAATGTTTATAATGTTTTCTTTTATATCTATACACAAATGTTTTGCCTTTCATATATATATGTTTAAACTGAATGGGTTGTATTGCAAGCAGTGGATTTACATTTACTTTAAAGTGGTTGTAAAGTCAGAAGGTTTTGTATCCTAATGCATTCTATGCATTAAGAGAAAAAGCCTTCTGTGTGCAGCAGCCCCCTCAGCCCCCCTAACACTTACCTGAGCCCCATCTAGATCCAGCGATGCCCATTAATGCCTCAGCCATCTGGGACTCTCTCTCCTGACTGGCTAAGACACAACAGCGGCGCCATTGGCTCCTGCTGCTGTCAATCAAACTCAATTAGCCAAACAGGAAAGAAAGGGGGGGGGCTGAATGGCAGATCCATGTCTGAATGGATACACGAAGCTGCAGCTCAGCTCGGGTGCCCCCATAGCAAGCTACTTGCTGTGGGGGCACTCAACAGGAGAGAGGAGCCAGGAGCATCGAAAAGGGACCCGAAAAGAGGAGGATCTGGGCTGCCCTGTGCAAAACTTCTACACAGAGCAGGTAAGTATAACATGCTTGTTATTTTAATCGAAAAAAACAAGACGTTTTTCAATCACTCAGGGTTGCACAGTATCTCTCTAGTTAATTATTTCCTGTTCAATAAGCGTAACCCCCTCCTTTATATTCTGCATGTCTTGCTAAATAAAGGAGAGATCTATACTAATAGAATTAACATATCTATCTATATCTATCTATATATAGGGTAGTTTTGAATTGATGTATGGCAGCCATAATTTGTGTTAATGATGGCTCCCCTGCCCTTACAGCCTGGACATCTTCCTTTTTAGCAGTGGTAACAGGAGACCTTCTGGCATCAATCTTTCCCCCTGTGGCAGCATGCGTGACTCAGAAGAAGGCAGCTCTCTTCCCTATATCTGTGCCGGGTCTCCTATGAGGTGCCTCGTGGCTCCTCATACTCGCTGCTAGTGCATCTTGTGTGGGTTCCCTGGTAAACTTGACCAGGCCATCCTCTTGGGTTTTAACCTCAGTTGAGCCAGGTTTGACCATTTTTGTGATCCAGGCAGGGCAAGTCACCTGTCCAGCAGCAAGCCTGAGTCAAAACGCAATCAGAACTTGCTTTGTTTTTTTAAATCTTGTGCTGTGCATAGGCTCAGGCACTGTGCTGCCCACATCTGGATATCCAGCTCCAACCCCAATAAAGTTTAAAAATATGATTAAATTTAGCTGAAATTTTAAATCCCATGTATTTTATAGCAACTGGCTCCCAGGAGTATGGATAGCCAGAGCGGGAAACTTTACCTGTAATGGGGAAATATTTAATCCTAGTACTTCTTTTTTATTAGAAGGTAAATGCATCCAAATTGCAACAGCAAAATGTTATAGTAGGTGTTGTATAGCAGATAAAGATTTTGTGGTATTTGACCAAAAACCTTTTGAAAGAGCAATATTGGTCTGCAATAGATGATTGATATGGAGCTCTTCAACTGTCAGAACTTAGCTACTTTTTTCTGGGGGAATTTTTTTATAGATTCAAATTTTTAGTTTATGCTGATTAGAGCGCTTGTTGCTGACAGCCTGTTTAAGTGCCTTTTTAATATGTTTTAAAGAAAAAAAAGTACGTGAAAGAACAGTGTTCACCTAAGTTACCACACATTACATCACTCACCATACTCCAGTCCTCATCCCCATAGATGAAATAAAATTTAGGCCTAATATCCCCTTACACTGCTGCGTGTATTGTATCTTCTTACTTACATAGTTACATAGTTAGGTTGAAAAAAGTCCATCTAGCTCAACCAATAAAAAACAAAAAACAGTAAATCCTATACCTGCAGTTGATCCAGAGGAAGGCGAAAAACCCCAGCAAAGCATGATCCAATTTGCTACAGCAGGGGAAAAAATTATATCCTGATCCCCCGAGAGGCAATCGGATTTTCCCTGGATCAACTTTACCTATAAATATTAGTACCCAGTTATATTATGTACACCTAGGAAAGAATCCAGGCTTTTTTTAAAGCAATCTAGTGAGCTGACCAGAACCACCTCTGGAGGGAGTCTATTCCAGTACCTTTTGTAGTTGCTTTGTAAAATTGGTTTGCTGCTGGCAAATTTTACATTTCTGCATTCCCTGTGAACTCTTAATTCTTATAATAAAACCTTTACCTGTGCTCTTTGTAGTAAATTTGGATCTAAAATTGCTATTTGAAATCGTCCTGTTGCTGGCCAATTTTATATTCTTTTATCCTGTGAGCAGATGCTTTAAAAAAGGACCACATTGCATTGCTCTTTCTATTTGCTGTCTAGTTAAGTGCTTACGTGCTCTACCAAGCACATACCTAAGACTACATTGTGAATTTATGTTGAATAATTGGATATGCACACCCTTTTGACATTTTATTAAACTTTAAAAACAATGCATTGTGGTAAAATGTGGTAAAAAAGGAGTTCATAAACTATACTAATAAATTGTTGTGTCACTGGACAATGTCTGCAAAGTTGAGAACTTCAGCTTTTTAAAAAAAAAAACAAACAAAAAAAACCTTTCCTATAGATTTTATATCTGTTATGACTCCTACTTCACCATTCAGTTCAAGACTCTTATCTTTGGATGAAAAAAAGCACAAAACGAATTGAAAAAGCCTTTTTTTAAAGTTGTATAAGATTGGGGTGATACTGCTGTATTTAAGCCAAGCAATACTGTAAAGGTAGACCAAGGAGATAAACCAGCTGCATACCTACCCATATACTGTATAATAAATTGATCATCTCTTTAAAAAAATGCACAAAAACCCCTATTACACACCTTCTTAATGCAGTGGGATCTTGCATTGTGGACAAATGGAAACAAACATCACCTTCAAATTTTCCCCTTTCATTTGAAACAGGGAACAACACAATAAAGACTTTATGACAACAAGGATGAAAACCTTTAGATTTCTTTCACACGATCGGACCGATCAGATCTGCCTGTTCGTTTTTCAGGTGGACCTGACCAGGCCACCCATTCTCCTCTATGGAGAGGCGGATGTCAGCGGAAAGGTGTCCGCTGACACCCATCTGTCAGCCGATCCAACAAGATCCGCTTAAGACAGACGGATGGCCATACGTTCGCCATCCGTCCAGCGGGTCGGATCAGCTGGGATGCTGTCTGTTTTCATCCTAACTCCCCATAGAGGAGAGCGGGAGTCTGACAGGTCCATCTCTGTATAGTGAGCAGAGACGGACCTGTCATCCGCCTGCTCAGTGGGGATCAACGGCGTGATCCCCGCTGAACTAGCGGAGTGTGCCGAGCGGATCCGCCCCATGTGAAAGGGGCTTTAAGCGTAACTCCACTTTTGTTGAGAAAAAACCTTCCCCTCTGGGTGATCTATATCATTTCAATAATTATAACAAACTTTGTTGCAGATTCCTACCTTTTGTTATTCTGAAGAAATCACTATTTGTTCCATATATGCAAAAATGTGCGTAAATTTGCGCAAATACATACAAACAAAGTCTGAAAAAGTAGATGCCTAAACAAGAGAATCATGTTCAAGAGGTCTAATGGGAGCGGTTTCATAATTCTCAATCTGCTGTGCAGCTGCGGAGCACTAATGAGGAAATCTGCTGGGCCTGCATTCCTAGAGGTGTTCCTATGCTATCCCTATCCAGGGGATGCCTGAAATCTGACTTGAATCTTAGGCAGACTTCTGAGAAAATCAGTGGGCCAATCACACAAGCAGGAAATTATGTTTCTGGGGTGTGGCCAGTATATATTCTGTGTACAGAACACTTCCAGGTTGCCATATTGCATTGCATTTTCAGAAAATTACAGTGGCTGCAGATTAAAAAGGAAAGGTCATTTTTAATAACATTCAATTACAATATGACTTGTGCCACAATTGTTTACACTATATTATTTTTCTTTATTTGCTGATTTTTTTCCCCACAAAAGTGGAGTTACCCTCTAAAACCTCATTCATCCTGGATACACTACACCAGCTTAAGGTAATATAAAAACATAATAGCATGAACTGGAGATCCCCCTTTAGCCCCAACACACTAGTCTAGGGCTTATCTGGGTACTATCCCCCCATCCCTCCTCTTTTTTGTCATGTTTTCCACCCACATTCCCTTTTTAGCCTCTCCTTATCCTTTCCTGCCCACTCCATATCCCTCCCATTTCCAACCCTTTCCCTTTTTACATACTCTTTCATTTCCATATCGATCCACTTGAATCGCCACATGTGAATTGCCACACCCCTAATTTCACTCTTATCATCCTTAAGCTGGCCATACATGGATCAAAATTTAGCTGGTTCAGCAGGGACCAGCTAAATTTAGATCCATGTATGGGCAGGGTTGTTGTACAGAAGTCGGATCTACTGGCGCTCTGTTGGAACATCTCAACTCCATCAGCACCTATAGCTGGCAGCACTGATCAGTGTATTCTAATAGCGTGGAAGTCTCCCTGCTGTCAGAATACACAGTATCCCTGCAGTCAGAATAAAAAGGCTTGAACTTGGGAGAATCAAGTAATTTTTTTTACTTCAACACGCTGGTTGAACAGAAAGGATAAATCATCTATGGGCTGCTTTACTCTTAAAAAATGAACCACCATATAAGATATAGAATATATATATATATATATATATATATATATATATATATATATATATAGCTATATATACAGTCAGGTCCATAAATATTGGGACATCTACACAATTCTAATCTTTTTGGCTCTATACACCATCACAATGGATTTGAAATGAAACAAACAAGATGTGCTTTAACTGCAGACTTCCAGCTTTAATTTGAGGGTATTTACATCCAACAGTTTGTATATGTGCCTTCCACTTTTTAAGGGAAGAAAAGTAATGGGACAATTGGCTGCTCAGCTGTTCCATGACCAGGTGTGTTTTATTCCGTCATTATCCCATTTACAAGGAGCAGATAAAAGGTCCAGAGTTAATTTCAAGTGTGCTATTTGCATTTGGAATCTGTTGCTGTTAACTCTCAATATGAGATCCAAAGAGCTGTCACTATCAGTGAAGCAAGCCATCATTAGGCTGAAAAAAAAAAACAGATAGATAGCAAAAACATTAGGTGTGACTGTTTGGAACATCCTTAAAAAGAAAGAATGCACTGGTGAGCTCAGCAACACCAAAAGACCCGGAAGACCACGGAAAACAACTGTGGTGGATGACCAAAGAATTCTTTCCCTGGTGAAGAAAACACCCTTCACAACAGTTGGCCAGATCAAGAACACTCTCCAGGAGGTAGGTATATGTGTGTCAAAGTCAACAATCAAGAGAAGACTTCACCAGAGTGAATACAGAGGGTTAATCACAAGATGTAAACCATTGGTGAGCCTCAAAAACAGGAAGGCCAGATTAGAGTTTGCCAAACAACATCTAAAAAAGCCTTGACAGTTCAGGAACAACATCCTATGGACAGATGAGACCAAGATCAACTTGTACCAGAGTGATGGGAAGAGAGGAGTATGGAGCAGGAAAGGAACTGCTCATGATCCAAAGCATACCACCTCATCAGTGAAGCATGGTGGTGGTAGTGTCATGGCGTGGGCATGTATGGCTGCCAATTGAACTGGTTCTCTTGTATTTATTGATGATGTGACTGCTGACAAAAGCAGCAGGATAAACTCTGAAGTGTTTCGGGCAATATTATCTGCTCATATTCAGCCAAATGCTTCAGAACTCATTGGACGGCACTTCACAGTGCAGATGGACATTTGTTTAAGGGAAAGAAGTGGAATGTTATGCAATGGCCAAGTCAATCACCTGACTTGAATCCGATTGAGCATGCATTTCACTTGCTGAAAACAAAACTGATGGGAAAATGCCCAAAGAACAAGCAGGAACTGAAGACAGTTGCAGTAGAGGCCTGGCAGAGCATCACCAGGGATGAAACCCAGCGTCTGGTGATGTTTATGCATTCCAGACTTCAGGCTGTAATTAACTGCAAAGGATTTGCAACCAAGTATTAAAAAGTGAAAATTTGATTTATGATTGTTAATCTGTACCATTACTTTTGGTCCCTTAAAAAGTGGGAGGCACATATACAAACTGTTGTAATTCCTACACCGTTCCCCTGATTTGGATGTAAATACCCTCAAATTAAAACTGAAAGTCTGCAGTTAAAGGACATCTGTTCGATTTCAAATCCATTGTGGTGGTGTATAGAGCCAAAAAGATTATTGTATCAATGTCCCAATATTTATGGACCTGACTGTAGCTAAATATATATATTTCACCACTATTAATACAACATCTTACACCTATTTCCACAGTGTTATATGATTTTATATATATATATATATATATATATATATATATATATATATATACACACAGTATCTCACAAACGTGAGTACACCCCTCACATTTTTGTAAATATTTTATTTTATCTTTTTATGTGACAACACTGAAAAAATGACATTTTGCTACAATGTAAAGTAGTGAGTGTACAGCTTGTATAACAGTGTAAATTTGCTGTCCCCTCAAAATAACTCAACACACAGCCAATAATGTATATACCACTGGCAACAGAAGTGAGTACACCCCTAAGTGAAAATGTCCAAATTGGACCCATTTAGCCGATTTTCCTCCCTGGTGTCATGTGACTCATTAGTGTTACAAGGTTTCAGGTGTAAATGGGAAGCAGGTGTGTTAAATTTGGTGTTATCGCTCTCACTCTCTCATACTAGTCACTGGAAGTTCAACATGGCACCTCATGGCAAAGAACTCTCTGAGGATCTGAAAAAAAAGAATTGTTGCTCTACAAAAAAATGGCCTAGGCTATAAGAAAATTGCCAAGACCCTGAAACTGAGCTGCAGCACAGTGGCCAAGACCATACAGCAGTTTAACAGGACAGGTTTCCCTCAGAACAGGCCTCACCAGGGTTGACCAAAGAAGTTGAGTGCACGTGCTCAGCGTCATATCCAGAGGGTGTGTTTGGGAAATAGACGTATGAGTGCTGCCAGCATTGCTGCAGAGGTTGAAGGGATGGGGGGTCAGCCTGTCAGTGCTAAGACCATACGTTACACACTGCATCAAATTGGCCTGCATGGCTGTTGTCCCAGAAGGAATCCTCTTCTAAAGATGATGCAAACAGTTTGCTGAAGACAAGCAGACTAAAGGAAATGGATCACTGGAACCATGCCCTGTGGTCTGATGAGACCAAGATAAACTTTTTTGGTTCAGATGGTGTCAAGCGTGTGTGGTGGCAACCAGACGAGGAGTACAAAGACAAGTGTGTCTTGCCTACAGTCAAGCATGGTGGTGGGAGTGTCATGGTCTGGGGCTGCATGAGTGCTGCCAGCACTGGGGAGTTACAGTTCATTGAGAGAACAATGAATGCCGATATGTACTGTGACATACTGAAGCAGAGCATGATACAGGGCCGCAAGCCAGTATTCCAACATGATAATGACCCCAAAAACACCTCCAAGATGAACACTGCCTTGCTAAAGAAGCTGAGGGTAAAGGTGATGACTGGCCAAGCATCGCTCCAGACCTAAACCCTATTGAGCATCTGGTGGGCATCCTCAAATGGAAAGTGGGGAGGAGCAATGTCTCTAACATCCACCAGCTCTGTGATGTCATCATGAAGTGGAAGAGAACTCCAGTGGCAACCTGTGAAGCTCTGGTGGACTCCATGTCCAAGAGGGTTAAGGCAGTGCTAGAAAATAATGGTGGTCACACAACATATTGACACTTTGGTCCCAATTTGGACAATTTCACTTAGGGCTGTATTCACTTTTTTTGCCAGCGGTTTAGACATTAATGGCTGTGTGTTGAGTTATTTGGGGGGACAGCAAATTGACACTGTTATACAAGCTGTACACTCAGTACTTTACATTGTAGCAAAGTGTAATTTCTTCAGTGTTGTCACATGAAAAGATATAATAAAATATTTACAAAAATGTGAGGGGTGTACTCACTTTTGTGAGATACTGTGTATGTGTGTATGTATGTATGTATGTATATATATATATATATATATATATATATATATATATATATAATAAATAGATAGATAATCTCAAAAATAATCATGGAAAAGTAAAAAATCAATGATACATCCAAACAATCTGATGCCAGAACACAGTGCCGTGATGCTGTCTGTGAGTCATACTGTTCTGTTACACCACATACAGCTTGAAGGCATCACCCAAGCATTCAGTTGAAAGTATTGGTGTTTTTTCTATGTCACCCTTAAAGTCACATTAAAAAGAAGACCTTCTCCCACTATAAGGTATTTTTTTAAAGTTTTATTTCCATTAGTACATGCCCACCATGCCAGTGCCAAGCTCCACATGATATTTCTGACAGTCCCTTGTCTATTAGCGAAAAAATTGTGAAAATGTCTTGATTTGATTAACAAGAACCCACTCCCTATAGACTTCAATGAGGTTATGCATAAGGGTAAAAACGTGCTATGTGCAGCAGCCCCCGCTAATACTTACCTCAGCCCTCTCTCGATCCAGTGATGTCCATGAGAGCCTTATCTCTCCGGGGACTCACACTTCTGTTTGGCTTTTGGCAGCAGCAGGGGCCATTGACTCCCACTGCTGTCAATCACAGCCAGTGAGGCGATCAGGGGTCAGAGGGCGGGGCTGAGTCACCGCTCCGTGTGTGAATTGACACACAGAACCGGGGGTCAGGAACGGGCCTGCTTGGGTGCTCCCAGAGCCTGCTACTTGCTGTGGGGGCACCCAGCAGGAGGGAGGGGTCGGGAGTTCCGGCATGGGCACCTAAAAGAGTATCCGGGCTGCTCTGTGCAAAACGACTGCACAGTGCAGGTAAGTATAACATGCTTGTTATTTTAAAGAAAAAAAAAAAAAAAAAAAAGACTTTAATATCCCCTTAAGTTTGGAATTAATTTGACAAACCCCATGCAACCCCACCCCTTTTACCAGCTATTAATAACCTGAGAAGACCAGAATTTTGAGTTAAATTCAATAATAAAATATGAACTGCTCTTGAGAAGCTTGTTATACATATTAATGCTGTCTAGATCTATATTTTATTTTCCTATTTTATGTTGTATACTGTGCAACAATAAGAAGTGTGTTTTTTTTTTTTTGGTGATGCCTGAGCTTGCTGTAGTGACTTACTATTGAAAATGATATTTTCTATAAAGAAAGACAGGCATACTTTGCTAGTACCATTAATAGTCATTTTCCTTTAGCACCAGATTTGTGTAATACATTATGGCCCAAGTTCAGGTGCTCAGCCAACTGCTATGGAAATACAATGGGCTCATCAATAAAAAATGACAGAAGTGTATTCCTGCTCTTTGCGGGCCATTGTACATAGCTTATGACGGATGAACACTGAATGATGTGATACATGGAAACATGATTAACATGAAGGATATCTGTCTTACATCTACATGTTTTAGCTGTTTGCACCCTTGGCTTCACTTTATCATTTACCTTATGTCAGGGGGATATCACTTGCACTTTTAACAAGTTTAAAAATTACTTGGTGAACTTTCTACTCTATAAGACAAGCAATAACTGTCACTCCAGGACTGGGGTGAAGGCACAAGTCACTGTAATGTACTCAGTTTGGCCTTATCTCAAGAAAAACTGTAATGGTTTCAGGTCAATTTTCAGTTGGAGTCATATGTCAAGGCAAAAGAAATATCCCTTAAACCCTTTTACAGCCAGAGCATTTCTTTTCCTGATTATTTGCACACGTTATTATGCATGTTTAGGCCTAAAGTAACCATCTAAAAGGAGAGAAGGGGGTTGGACGGGCCAGATAGGAAGGGGCAGGAGCACATTTCTGATCATGTATATGCGGGTGGCTTCTGCTAAAAAGCTGGCAGCTGGGAGTAAAAACAAACAATATCCAAGTTGTACTATCAATTGCAGCGAAAAGGTTAAACAAATCAAAAGTACAGAAAAATAACTATTGATGTGTCTGAAATATAGTTTGTTCCCACCTGCTTTTAGTTGAAAAAAAAACAGCACATACAACACTTTTCTGGTGGTCTGTTTTTTATTTTTTAAATGGCCTGCTCCAGATTCAAATATCATAATAGTTTCAGCAGCTATACTGGCACATGCAGCAGATTACATAGTTACATAGTTAGTCAGGTTGAAAAAAGTCCATCTGGCTCAACCAATAAAAAAAAAAAAAAAAAAAAAAAAACAACCATACAATCCCATATACACAATTCTATACCCACAGTTGATCCAGAGGAATGTTAAAAACCCCAGAAAAGCATAATCCAATTTGCTAGAGTAGGGGAAACAATTCCTTCCTGATCCCCCGAGAGGCAATCGGATATTCCCTGGATCAACTTTACCTAGAATTATTAGTACCCATTTATATTATGTACAAATAAGAAAGAATCCAGGCCTTTTTAAAGCAATCTACGGAGCTAGCCAGAACCACCTCTGGAGGGAGTCTATTCCACATTTTCACAGCTCTTACTGTGAAGAAACCTTTCCGTATTTGGAGACAAAATCTCTTTTCCTCTAGACATAAAGAGTGCCCCCTTGTGCTGTGAGATGACCTTAAAGTGAATAACTCAACACCAAGTTCACTATATGGACCCCTTATGTATTTATACATGTTGATCATATCCCCCCCTTAATCTCCTCTTCTCAAAAAAAAATTCAGTTTCTCTAATCTTTCCTCACAGCTGAGCTCCTCCATGCCTCTTATCAGTTTGGTTGCCCTTCTCTGCACTTTCCTCCAGTTCCCCAACATCCTTTCTGAGAACTGGTGCCCAAAACCGAACTGCATATTCCAGATGAGGTCTTACTAATGATTTGTATAGGGGCAAAATTATCTCTCTCTCTCTCTCTCTCTCTGGAGTCCATACCTCTCCTAATACAAGAAAGGACTTTGCTCGCTTTGGAAACCGCAGCTTGGCATTGCATGCTATTATTAAGCTTAAGATCTACCAGAACACCCAGATCCTTCTCCACTATATATTCCCCCAGTTGTACTCCCCCTAGTATGTATGATGCATGCATATTTCTAGCCCTCAAGTGCATAACTTTACATTTATCAACATTAAACCTCATTTGCCACATAATTTCCCAATGAAACAGTGCATTGAGGTTGGCTTGTAATTTGGAGACATCCTGTAAGAAAGTTATTCCACTGGATAGATGGACATTGGATAGATGGATAGAAGACATTAAAAAGTAAGGGTCCAAACACTGAATCTTGGGGTTCACCACTGATAACCTTAGACCATTCACAGTAAGAATCATTAACCACTACTCTCTAACTTCTATCTTTTAGCCAGTTTTCTATCCATTTAAATACTGATCTTTCCAAGCCTGTAGACATTACCTTAAACATTAGCTGTGTGTGGGGAACTGTTTTAAATGCTTTTGCAAAATCCAAGTATACTACATCCACAGCCACCCCTCTGTCCAAGGTTTTACTTACCTCCTCATAAAAAGAAATCAGATTTGTTTGACAACTTCTGTCTTTAATGAATCCATGCCGTCTGTTGCTTAAAATATTTTTTTCCAGCAAGAACTCATCTATGTGGTCTTTTTTTAAACTCTCCAATATCTTTCTGACTATAGAAGGTAAACTAACAGGTCTATGGTTACTTGGTAAAGACTTTGATCCCTTTTTAAATATAAAACATCACATTGGCCCTATGCCAATCCAGTTGTACTTTTCCAGTCTTAACGAGTCCCCTAACAATTAGAAACAAAGGCTTTGAAATGACAGAGCTCAATTCTTTTGTCAATTCTGGATCATTTTGGGATGTGTCAATACCATCCCCATTATGGTCATGAGCTCCCCATGCTCCTTTTGTATACACAGAGCTGAAGAAAGTATTTAATACATTTGCCTTCTCTTTATCCACAGTCACCCATTCCAGATTATTTTGTAAAGGGCCTACATGCTCCAAAGTGACTTTTTCACTTTTAATGCATTTGAAGAATTTTTTGGGGTTTGTCCTACTATCTTTTGCAATCTGTCGTTCATGTTGAATGTTTGCGCCCTTGATTTCCTTTTTACATATCCTGTTATATTCTTTGTAACAATGAAACAATGATAGTGTTCCTTCATTTTTATATTTTTTTAAAAGCTCTTTTCTTATTATTTATAGATTTTTTAACTATGCCTGTGAGCCACATAGGTTTTATTTTAAGCCTTTTAAACGTATTGCCCACAGGAATATACTTTGCAGTGAGTTTGCATACAGGTTCCATTCTGTTCTGTGTTCATCGATGCCAATATTCCCTCCCAGTCTAAGTCTTGGAAAGCAGCCCTCATTCTTGGAAAATTTACTCTCTTAAAGTTAAGTGTTTTTTTTATTTTCCATATGTGTTTTTTGCTTACAGCTAACATATAAAATTAACTCTTATTATGGTCACTGCTACCCAGATGTCCTTTTATATGAATATTGGTAATAAGTTCTGCATGGTTTGAGATTACTAGGTCCAGCAGAGCATTATTCATAGTCGGGGGCCTTAATAAACTGCACCATAAAATTGTCCTCTAATAGGTTTATACATTTTTGCCCTTTAACTGTTCCAGCAGTGCCGTTACTCCAGTCAATGTCTGGGTAGTTAAATGCCCCCATTATTATCACGGTCCCGGCACTTGCAGTCCTTTCTATCTCCACCTTCTTATTAACACTGGGAGGTCTATAATAAACCCCAATGATAACCTTTGTATTATGCATACCCATGTACATTTCCACCCATAATGCTTCAGACTCATCACACTCCCCATTAACTAGGTCCTCGTTTACACTCACTTTAAGATCACTTCTCACATAGAGACAGACACCGCCACCTCACCGTTCTAATCTGTCTTTCTGTAAAAGAGCATAGCCAGGAATTTTATTAGCCCAGTCATGTAAAGAAAGAAGCTAAGATTCAGCAATACCAATTAAATCATAGTTCTCCTCAAGCATAAGAGCTTCTAACTCCCCTATTTTGCTTGGCAGACTTCTGGCATTGGTGAACAAACACTTTAATTCATTGTCACATTTTGCATATTTTTTATTTTTGTACAAATAGTCCCATTGCCAATGGTTGTTTGTAACATGGGAATCTTCTTATCCTCTCCCATAACTCTCCCCCCATCTTTCCCCATTCCACCGACTAATAGGGGTTGACCCCTGGCTGACCTGTCTGCCCCATTATAATCTAATTCACCCTCCCCCCTCAATCCTAGTTTAAATACTCCTCCAGCCTTCCCATAAAACTCTCCCCCAGCACAGCAGACCCTCTTCCATTTAGGTGAAAACCATCTTTAGCATATAGGTTGCACCCCAATGAAAAGTCAGCCAAGTGCTCTAAAAACCCAAATCTCTCCTTCTTACACCAGGTTTTTAGTCACACCTTCAGGTCTCTAATCTTCCCTTGTCTTTCCTACATTGCGCATAGCACAGGCAACATTCAGCAAGATTTGTACATCAGAAGTTCAGCCCCCTCCCCCTCCTCCTCCTTTCTCTGCTTTCAGGCCAGTAACCGATCGCAGTGAAGTAGGGACCCGGCCGTGAAGCCGCAACATGTCCTTGTGACCATTAGCCTATATAATGCATTAAGAGCCGGTTCACATTAGAGTGATCCGACTTGTCGGGGCGACCTCGGAGCGTCCGGCACAGACTTCATAACATTGAAGTCAATGCAGGTCGCTCCGGGTCGCCCCAAAGAAGCTCCGGACCCTTTTTCTAAGTCGGAGCGACTTGCGTCGCTCCTATTAGAACGGGTCCACAGCTTCTCTATGGCAGGCGGCCTACGGCGACCTGTCAGGCGACCAGGTCGCCTGACAGGTCGCCCCAGTGTGAACTGGCTCTTACAGTAGTCTTTCACCGCTGCAGGTTACCCCCCCCCCCCAAAGCAGAAGTTAAATGAGTAAGGCCTAACTATCTAACTGTTGATTTGGTCTAATCCACTCATAGAAAAGCTTGTAATCACTCACCTCATGACGACTAACTAACCCAATAATCTCTCTGCCTTCCTAATATATGTTTATCCAGGGTGATGCTCTCTACCAGCATTGGTAGAGCTGGCACTTAACCTACTGACTCCTAAAGTACAATTCCAGCCTCATCCTAATTAGTCTTAAAAATGTCCCCTCCCCTCTTCTAACACCTGTGCTGACTAACATGTATAAAAAAAGATGAATATAATTGCCTACAGTATTTTCAGCCCACTCCAGTTTGATCACGTGACCCCCTGTGACAGTTAGTGACAGCTGCAGGGGAGATAGCCCCAAACAGCGTCTGGGAATGCCTGGGAGCGAAGACATCACCCAAATGCTCCTATGTCCCAGCCATTGTCGGAGCTCTTTCAGAGGAAAAAGCAGCTACCGCTGACTGACACAAGGGAGCCAGATCATGTGACCAGACCAGAGGGGGCTAAAGCTTAAGTACATACATATTTTTTACACAGGTCAGTATAGGTGTTAGGGGGAAGAAGATAATTTTTGAGACTAGTTAGGTTGAAGCTGGAATTATACTTTAACCACTTGCCGACCGCCGCACGACTATCTACGGCGGCGGTCAGCCCCTCACAGGCAAAGTGACGTAGGTCTACGTCGCTCGCCTGTGAGGGTTTAGGGAGCGAGCGCGCGCCGCCGGAGGCGCGCTCCCGCTCCCGCGTGGTCACGGACCCCCCCCACACGTGTGACCGGCGGACCCGATCGCCGCCGGCCACTCTGCGATCGGCGGGGGAGAGGGAGAAAGTCAGGCAGCTTGTGTAAACAAGCTGCCTGTCATTCTCCTCTCTGTATGAGAGATGATCACATGGATCTACTATGTAGATCCATTGATCACTCTGCATACAGTTGAAGCCACAGCCAATCACAGTTAGAATCACGCCCCTAGGGACACACACAGACCCTCCCTCTCAAATAAAGTTAACCCCTTCACTACCAGTGTATTTTTACAGTAACAGTGCATATATATAGCACTGATTACTGTAGAAATGTCACTGGTAACCCCAAAAGTGTCACAAATGTCAGTCAAGGGTCCGATCTGTCCGCCGCAATGTCGCAGTACCGCAAAAAAAAATCGCAGATCGCCGCCATTACGCGTTAAAAAAAAAAACAACAAAAATGACAAAAATCTTTCCCTTTGTTAGTAAACGCAATAACTTTTGCGCAAACCAATCAAAATACGCTTTTTGCAATTTTTTTTACCAAACATAGGTAGCATAAAACAAATTGGCCGAAAATATTAAAAAATTTTGATTTTTACATTTTTTTTTGGGGGAATTTCATATAAAAAAAAGGGAAAAATATTGCTATTTTTGCAAAATTTACGCTCTTTTTTTGTTTATAGCGCGTGATCAAAAAATCGCACAGGTGATCAAATACCGCCAAAAGAAAGCTCTGTTTGTGGGAAAAAAAGGACGCCAAATTCGTTTAGGTACAGCGTCGCACGACCGCGCAATTGTCCGTTAAAGTCACGCAGTGCCGAATCGCAAAATACCCTCTGGTCGTTTAGCAGCCAAATCCTCCGGGGCTTAAGTGGTTAAAGCGGTATTAAACCCAAAACCAGAATTATAATATATTGCAGCTTACCAATCATTAGATGTGGTGGCTGCATTTGTTTTCTTTTCTTAGGCTTTTTTTCCCTCTGTTTTGACCTGGTGATCTGGCTAGTAACATCCCTCCTTTGTTAAAGTGCCCCCTCTCTGGTTGAAGAATCGCAGGGAGCACCATTGGACAACATCATTGTCAGTCTCGGTGCGGGGAGTTTTAGATGTTCTTGCAGATTTATAGAAATATAGGCAAAACTTTTTTTATTTTGGATAGAGTAAAGGAGGGTTAAAAACCCCTATCAGATTTTTTTGCCATCTGTGTCCCATTGGAGAGATTTCCCTTCACTTCCCATAGCCAAAACAGGAAGTTAGTGGAAATCCATGCAAATGAAGGGAATCCCTTGGGGCCCGGCAGGTCACCAGAACCAGTGTTCCCATTGGAAGATTTCCCCTCTATTACTTTTCTGGGGAAAACCCAAAAATTTAGATTTTTTTTTTTACTTTCAATGATAATGGTAAATATAACAAATAGAGAGGCTGAATCTCTCTAATGGGGGCACAGACAGAAATAAAATCATGACAGGTGTAATAATCCCTCTCCACTGTATCCAAAACTATAAAAAAGCTTTTACTTTAGTTATACTTAGTACACTAAATTGAAGTCCAGCAGTTACAAGAAACATTTTTTTTCTTTTTTGGGATAAAGTTTTTCATAAAGATATAAAAGCTGATCATTGTAAGCAAGGGTCACATTTGTTTTTTTTTTCTCAACCAAACTGTCAAACCACTAAATGGCTGGAGTCATAACTAATCATATGTGCAACACCATGGCAGTTGCAGATCAAACAGAGGCAAATATGGCAGTTTGATCCTGAAAAGGATAGGAGGGTTTAGTTCTGCTTTAACTTATTCTTTAATAGCAAAGAAAGCCTAATTCTCTCCTCCATTCAGAGATCATGTTACAAGAGCTTTCCTTAAACCGGAGTTCCGGCCTTAACTAAAAATACCCCTATAATACTAATCCATCGCCCTTTACACAACCGCTATTCCCATACTTACAAGGTGTACAGTATTGGATTTTAGTCAAAATCTTACTTTTAAAAATGCTGTCTGGGCGTGGCCATCTTGGATGTGGGCATCTGAAGCCGCAGTGTAATCTGCTGTGTCCTTTTTCCTGATTTCAGGGAGTGTTCTGGGAGTTCTTTCTGATTCCAGCCTCCTGGGAGTGATGACAAACAGCTCCCAGGATGCAATGCAAAGGCGGAAGTGATGTCGGTGGCCATGGCCACAGAGGGGGAGAAGGAGGAAGTACAATAAAAAATGCCCTGAAAATAAGGTAAGGGACCCCGAAAAAAATTGAAAATGCCCAAATGTTGATCAGCATAGCGAGCACTCCAGGAATCACTAAAGTTGCAAAATAGGCCGGAACTCCGCTTTAACAACGGAGGATGGAGTAGAAGGCATTTCGGGCCATCCATACTGCTGTTGTCCCTGAAAACCTGAAGTGGTTACCATTACAACGCTGGAAGTTTCAAGCCAGGAAGAGGATAGGCATCCCTATACTGAAGATTTCTTCAGGATTCAGCCTACACAACATAGGGCATACGAAATTAAAGATTACTGATGTAATTACGATTTTAGGGATTTTTTTCCTTTTGCTACACTTCAGCTTCAAGTTTATTATGTGGACCATCTATGATGTATGTATTTATACAGGTCATTTCCCACTTCTCTTCTCAAGGGAGAATAAATTAAATTCAGTTAAAACTTCCACATTTCTTCATTTTAAATAGGTATTTTTTAGTATGTATAATCATTTCATTAGGTCCCCTAGAGTGGTACATGGGAAGCTATATATTAATATTGATATTTTATATTTTATTTATATCAAGTTTAACTTTGCCCCACATTAATATATTTAGTATAGCTATTATAATATTATATATATATTTGGCCATACTAAATGGTGCATTTATTGCAATAACATGTATATTGATTTGACCCGATAGATAACGTGAATAGTATTTAAATATCACTCTATATGTGTATATGTAAGGGTCAAAGCAAGTAACACATAGATATGGTGGAAAGTATGGATGAGACAGTGAGGTGTATCCGCTTCCATCCCTGGTGATAGTGGAGGAGGAGACATTTGGGGGAAGGCCTGGCGGGAGGGTATAATATGCAGAGTGAAGCAGCGTGTCATCAGCTTCCGAAGACGTCAATGTGATGACGAAACGCGTCAAGGTGACACGCACGCTGCCTTGATCCTGACCCGCTGTGGAACGCACGCCAACCGACTTACTTCCTTGAAGCAGGTTAGCTTGCAGTGTATGCTGCGGGAGACCGTTGACTGCAAAGAGTGCATACTTGTATGTACAGCATTCCTTCGGCTGGATGATGCCCTTGGGGCTGTTCTTAAAGCTGGATTTATTTTAATAAACTTGGATTTTTACTGATATACTGCACTATAAGGAGTCCCTTCTTTTTATCCGGTCTGAGATTCCTAGAAGGTTCCCTATGAGAAGTACATCTGGCACAGTGGACCAAGAGCCTGGATACATTTCAAGCGCTATATGATTCCTTGTTATCGTAAGATAATAGGGATCCATGACCTCTGGTGAGTCTTGATTTCTCCTATACCCTGAAGGTGTCTGGAGGTTCCCACCATCACTAATCCCCTCACTACCTGCATGAAGTGGATGCTTTAACATGGTTGTTTCACTCCATGAGGCATACATTTATGGACTAGTATTTGGACTGTTTTGCAGGTTGCACAGAGCACTGAAAGCACAATTTGTATATATTTAAATGCACTTTATTTGATTTAATTGTATATGAAATATTTAATCTGGCACAATTAGTATATGTGAATATATAGCACAGAATGTATGGTATTTATGTCAATTAATAGCACATACGCACTTTATGGTTTAAAGGAATCTTGCGCTGCTTGAACCGCAGTTATATCTGGGATTCTAAATGAATGCCGCTAAGTCCCTTATTCCAAAGCTATGGGCTCAACCATCTGCCCCGACGGTTTCCCAATGGTTGCTCGCTGTTAATCACACCTACCGTATGGAGGACATGTCATACTCTTTGCGCAACCTCTCTTCCAAATCCAATGCTATATGGGCTTGTTGGCTAGCGTTTACACACACGGAAGAATACGCCGCCTTACTTTCTAGCTCTACTGCTGTTTCTCACACCCCTTAAGGAGAAGCTAGATCCGCAGTTGGTCGAAATGTCGCATACAGTGTTTTGCTATAAGATAAGGTAATAGACTGTTTATCTTCTTGGGGAATGATCAGCCGGCCCCTCCCCCCTCCCCCCCTTCCTATCTCACCCCCCTTTTTTCACCCCCCGTTTCTCTTTCCTTTCACCCACAACCTTCCCCCCCCCCTTTTTCTATCTCACCTGCCTATCCTTCTGAAACATTTAAGTTATATTCAGTATAACCCTATCACCCTTGCCCACATGTCTGAATTGTTGTATACTACCTTTTTTATGCTTCACAGACTATGTACCGTCTGATTTTCTTGGTTAATTTTCTATGTTCTTATGTTTTTTCTGGTTAAAAATTTCTCAATAAAAATTTATTAAACAAAAAAAATATCTGGGATTCTAAAATTCATTATTTCCCTGCAGGTGTGAAGCAACAGCGATTCCAATATATTTAGTTTTCACAAGTTTCACAAACCTTTGGCGCAAGTGTTTATAGTTTTTTCTTTACATTTTCTCAGTGCCACTTATTGTACTGCAAAATTCACCTTCTATCCAGAGGTTTCCCCTGCAGTTCTTTTTACTGCTGCTTAACCACTTTAGGACCGGAGGATTTTTGCGATTCGGCACTGTGTGACTTTAACTGACAATTGCACGGTCATGCAACGCAGTACCCAAACGAAATTTAGGTCCTTTTTTTCCCACAAACAGAGCTTTCTTTTTTTGGTATTTTATCACCTCTGCGCTTTTTATTTTTTGCGATATTAATAAAAAAAGCGACAATTTTGAAAAAATAACAATATTTTTCTACTTTGACAGTTAAAAAATATCCAATATATTCAATTTTTGTCATATATTTAGGCCAAAATGTATTTAGCTACATGTCTTTGACAAAAAAATTCTCAATAAGCGTATTTTTAACTGCTTTAAGACCGGAAGATTTTACCCCATTACTGACCAGGAAATATTTTGCGATTCGGCACTGCGTTACTTTAACGGACAATTGCGTGGTCGTGCAATGCTATACCCAAATTAAATTTATGTTTTTTTTTCCCCCACAAATAGAGCTTTCTTTTAGTGGTATTTGATCACCTGTGCGATTTTTACTTTTTGCGCTATAAATAAAAAAAATAGCGACAATTTTGAAAAAATAACAATATTTTTCACATTTTTTATAAGAAATTCCCCCCAAAAAATTGTAAAAATCAAAATTTTTTAACATTTTAGGCCAATTTGTTTTCTGCTACATATGTTTGGTAAAAAAAATCACAATAAGCGTATTTTGACTGGTTTGCGCAAAAGTTATCGCAGCTACTAACTACGGGAAATTTATGTCATTTTTTTGTTTATTTTTAACTAGTAATGGCAGCGATCTGCGATTTTTTTTTTGCAGGACTGCGACATTGCGGCGGACAGATCGGACCCCTAACTGACATTTTTGACACTTTTGGGGGTACCAGTGACATTACTACAGTAATCAGTGTTATAAATATGCACTGTTACTGTAAAAATTACACTGGCAGGGAAGGGGTTAACTTTTATTGGTGATCAAGGGGTTAATGTATGCCTGGTGCTTACTGACTTGTGTGGGGAGAGGGGACTGTGTGACACAGGCACAGATCGCAGGTTCAGCTATGCTGAATACTTTAATCTGTGACTGTCTGTCACATAGGAGATCCGCCCGCATTGTTTACACAAGCGGGCGGATCTCCTCACTCGATCCCCGACCCTCCCCTGGCCCGACTCGTAGACCTACGTCACTGGACGATAACGAGCCACTTTGCCGCAGTATGCTCAATGTGAGTGGTCGGCAAGTGGTTAAAGTGATTCTAAACCTAAAGCATCAGTTTTACATATAGAGGTTGGGAATGAACTGCCAAATCAATTGATAAAACAAAGTATTAAAAAATCACTTCCATGATACCTTTTATTTCTTCTTTAGGTAGGGGTCACAAAAACGGCTGGGAGCCTGGGTAAGAGTGATAAACAGCGGCTCCTTCGGTCATTGCCTTTCTCAGCAGGGTTCCGCCAACACCACCTGGGCTGTTTGGCTGAAATGTATTTTCAGCCAAACAGCCCAGGTGGTGTTGGCGGAACCCTGCTGAGAAAGGCAATGACCGAAGGAGCCGCTGTTTATCACTCTTACCCAGGCTCCCAGCCGCATATGTCACTAGCAGCACCATTTGATGGGGCAGGAAAGAGTGTTTGATTGACAGCGGCTCCTCCAGTCATACAGTAGCTATTCATGGCGGGCAGGCTGGTCCACCCACCACCCATACTGCTTGGATCTGAAGAGTGTGCTCTTCACATTTGCTTTTGGAGCATGGACACGTGGTGGCAACATTGCACTGGGAGTGAGGACACTGGCAGGATCAACAGGTATGAATTCATTTAAAAAAAAAGAAAAGTTATTCAAAAACTTTTTACAGAGACTATACAGGCTTTTTAAAGGTTTAACTATAAAGTCCTGCCTTAGATTGGCAAGTAAAAGAAGACATGATGAGCTCATCTCTCTGTCACTCTACTTTCTCTTCTATCACTATTCCTCTTGTCATCATATGAACTGATTGACTCCCGTAACGGTTCCTTCCTCTCACACTCCAGTCCTGCTGTACAAGACTACGAAATGCCAATACTAGGCCAGATTCAGGTACTTAAACTGCTTGCATTTAAAAACTACATTTATTTGTGTCTTTTATATCTGCCTGGGCATTGGCTTTACCATAAAAAACTGACCACTGTCCTTTGATGTAATTTGATTTAGAATCAAGCCGATATAAAAATATAAATGTTATTAAATAAGTTTAGCTTGTTTTAAAATATGTGATTAAAATAAATTGTACCCTGAGTCACTCCACTAGTGTCTGTGTAATATTTATACTCCATTCCACACTTACTTTTCTGCTTAGAAAATAAAATGTAGCATATTACAGTACGCACCTTTTCATTGATCACGTCGCACTTTCAATATACTTGTTTTTATCCCTTTAAATACAAATAAATAATCCGTTACCCAAAAGGGAAATACAGCTTTAACATGTGAATTTAAAATTCTGATTAACCTTCACTCTGGCCGGCTCAATTCCTTATGTAAGAAGCTTCAGCACTGTGTACTTCTCCCATGAAAGCACCACGCTTTCACCATTCTGTACATGACAGCAAAGGAGAATGAACCATTGACTTTTTGATTGGGCTAGTTAAAATAAATTATAGCAAATGAATCTCATAAATCAGATCTGCTTCCAGCATCTGATCAATGAGAAATCGATAGGATTCACCAGCTTTGCATTCATCTTCTTCAGGACCAGCGCTTATGTAGTTCATTTGCCAAGTTAAAGGACAAATATTGTCTGCATTATCTTAATCGTAATGCAGATGTGGAAATGGTATTCATTTTTCAGCTTTCTTCTTTGCTAAGCCCTTACAGATCAATTATAAACAATAAATCATATTTTTATTTAGGCTATAGGAGCCAGTTGTATGGAATTTGTAACTAAACACTGCATTGCTATTTTTAAGAACTATTCGTTTCCTTTTTGTTAAACATTTTTCCACTTTAATGAAAAATAACACCCCTAGACTTTGAACTATTCAATGTTTTTGTGGTGCAATGCAGCTCCAGACAAAAGAACATGCTGGTTTCAATTGGTCGTGAAACAGCTAATCAGCAGGGGTCCAAGCTGGTGACTTTTAAAGCGAAGCACTGCTATGAATACCTTCATCCAGCACAGAATTTCATTTGTAAATCAAATAATATCACATCACTCCTACTATTCAATTTACAAAATATGAACAAATGAAAAATCCAACAGAGAAACTGGGAAGTCGAGCAACTGATTTCATGACACAAATACCAGTTATTGGGGGATTACATTCTTTAGCATCTACCAAAAAGTGACCAATTTTACAGCTTTAACCACTTTACCACTGGAGGATTTTGCTGTCTTACGTCCAGGCCACTTTTTGCGATTTGGTACTGTGCGACTTTAACTGACAATTGCGTGGTCGTGCGACGCCTTTCCCAAATGAAATTTACGTCCTTTTTTTCCCACAAACAGAGCTTTCTTTTGGTGGTATTTGATCACCTGTGCGATTTTTACTTTTTGCGCTATAAACAAAAAAACAGCGTAAATTTTGAAAAAATAACAATATTTTTCACATTTTTTTTATATGAAATTCCCCCCAAAAAAATGTAAAAATCAAAATATTTTTTTAAAATTTTTGGCCAATTTGTTTTCTGCTACCTATGTTTGGTAAAAAAAATCACAATAAGCATATTTTGATTGGTTTGTGCAAAAGTTATTGCATTTACTATCTAAGGGAAAGATTTCTGTCATTTTTGGTGTTTTTTTTAACGAGTAATGGCGGCGATCTGCGATTTTTTTTTTTTTGCGGGACTGCGACATTGCGGCGGACAGATCGGACCCTTGACTGGCAATTTTGACACTTTTGGGGGTACCAGTGACATTACTACAGTAATCAGTGCTATAAATATGCACTGTTACTGTAAAAATGACACTGGCAGGGAAGGGGTTAATTTTATTGGAGAGGGAGGGGTTAATATATGCCTGGTGCTTACTGATGTGTGTGGGGGGAGGTGACTGAGTGACACAGGGACAGATTGCATGTTCAGCTATGCTGAACCCTGTAATATGTCACTGTTTGTCACTTAGGAGATCCGCCCGCTTTGTTTACACAAGCGGGCGGATCTCCAGACTCGATTCCTCGATCGGGGAAGAGCGGCGGTGATCGCCGCTGCTCCTTCCCTGGCCCGACTCCCGCTGTGACTGAAAACAGTGGGAGCGAGCCTCCGGCGGCGCGCGAGCGCCGCCCACAAGGGGAGGAGTCCAGCGACGTAGGTCTACGTCGCTGGACAGAATCGAGCCACTTTGCCGCAGTACAGTCCCAGTGACTGGTTGGCAAGTGGTTAAGGCTTAAAGTAGAAGTCCACCGTAACACTAAAATCCCTGCATCTACAGACATCCACAATCTAACACTAACCTATCTAGCCCTGTAAAGAAGAAATCAGTATACATAACTTTTTTGAAGCCGATCCGACCCGATATCATGCTGAGCTGTCAGCTGCGGCTTCACTGTGGAGGCGGGTGCCGAGGAGGCAGCCCCATAGTAAATCTATGGGTGACGTCACCCCACATTCATTTCACAGTCGTTGTTGGCTGTGTCCTCTGCAGAGCTTCCGCCGCTGGAGACCGGATCGGATCGGCTTCAAAAAAGGTATGTATAGTGATTTTTTCTTTACAGAGCTATATGGGTTAGTATTCGATCGTGGATGTCTGCAGGGATTTTAGTGTTAGGGTAGACTTACACTTTAACATACAGGAGAGCTACTGATAATATATTGATCCTATCAAAACTCTTTTCCTAAATGCATGACAATACAGTCTGCTGAATATGTTTTGCTGAATTAACCTGATCTTTGTAAAATAGATTAGCCTGTGGTTACACCGGGTACATATTAAAGTAGTGCGATTTAAAGTCTGACTTTCGCACTACTTCAGCACTACTTCTGTGAGATTTGTAACGATTTGATAAGACTTCATTTTTGATAAGACTTCAGTGCTACTTCAGTGAGGGGGGCTGCCCACGTCACAGGGAGGAACAGTGATGTTATGAACAAAAGTTTAACTAGCAAAGGGTTAATATGTAACTTCTTTCAGGTCTCAAGTAGTGCTGATAAGGTACGATTTGCAGCACGATTTACATTATAGTCTATGGCAGTGAAATCGTGCTGAAGTCCTGAAAAAGTATTACATGAACTTCTCAAATCGTACTACTTGAAATCCTATCTAATAAGACACTGCCATAGAAGCACAAATTGTATGTCGTGCCTGAAGTCGTACCGGTGTGACCGAAGGCTAATGCAGGAAAAACAGTCTTTCTTTTTCATCCTAACAGGTTAAATATATTGCCATTGTTTGATGTGAACATTTTCCACTGCTGTCTTGACAGAGGATTCATAATGCTACTCAAAAGGTTGGAGCAATCTGCTCCTTCTGCTTTCTCACTGTGACTTCCTGCTGGGGTTGCTTAGCCATCCTTCTGAAAGATAAATATCATACATTTATAAAACATTTTTACCTAACATATGAAGCATTAAAGCCTAACTTTACCTAAAAAAATTGAAAATAAGCACAAGGAACATTTTTTATCCACAGTGTGATGTGTCCTTTGTGCTTTTGTTTTCTAGTTCAGTAGTAGTTTCTTCTCCTTCAATGCCCCCCACAACCCCGCCACCACAATCTTCCAGTGGAGTGCTGGTTAATAGAACCAAGAAGCTATCACAAGCACTCATCAAGAGTGCCTGACATGCTCGCCCTTTCCATCCACCTCATTCATTAACAAAAGCCGTACGACAGCTTCTAACAATAAAGCATGAATGGTGGAGAGGGACCTTTCAATCATCCACCTGTACTCCATTCATAGGTCGTGTTTCATTCATAGATGTATCATCTTCAGCTCTGCCCAGTAACTTCTTGAACTACAGACCTTCATCTATGTTATGGATATGAGGAGAGGGGAGCTGTTCTGTTGACATAACACATTTGCTGTCCTAGGTGAACAATATTGCTCTTTCATAGATACAGTACAGTGAGTAAGCATAATAGATGTGTTACTGTCATCACCTGGGCACAATAACAAAAAGAAAATAGTCTGAGAAAAGAAAACACATCTATTGACTAAGGCTAGCTTTACACTTGTGCGGGTTCTGAGTGCCGTGTTTGCATGGGCACAGCAGCCCATTTGAATTCACAATGGCTCAAAAGTGATATGGTCCAGAAATATTTAGACAGAATAAAGGTGGATAAAGCGCCTGGACCAGATGGCATCCCCCCACTTATCCTAAAAGAATTGAGCTCTGTAATTTCAAAGCCTTTTTTCTATTTTTTAGGGACTCCTTAAGGACTAGAGAATAGAGACTAGAGAATAGTACCACTGGATTGGCGTAGGGCCAATGTGGTGCCTATACAGTATCGCACAAAAGTGAGTACACTTCTCACATTTTTGTAAATATTTTATTATATCTTTTCATGGGACAACACTGAAGAAATTACACTTTTGTACAATGTAATTTAGTGAGTGTACAGCTTGCATAACAGTGTAAATTTGCTGTCCCCTCAAAATAACTCAACACACAGCCATTAATGTCTAAACCGCTGGCAACAAAATTGAGTACACTAAAAAGTGAAAATTTAAAAATTGGGCCCAAAATGTCAATAATTTGTGTGGTCACCATCATTTTCCAGCACTGCTCTTGGGTATGGAGTTTCATAGGTTGCCGCTGGAGTCCTCTTCCACTCCTCCATGACGACATCACAGAGCTGGTGGATGTTAAAGACCTTGGGCTCCTCCACCTTCCCTTTTAGGATGCCCACAGATGCTCAATAAGATTTAGGTCTGGAGACATGCTTGGCCAGTCCATCATCTTTACCTTCAACTTCTTTAGCAAGGCAATGGTTGTCTTGGAAGTGTGTTTGGGTCGTTACCATGTTGGAATATTGCCCTGCGGCCCAGTCTCCGAAGGGAGGGGATCATGCTCTGCTTCAGTATGTCACAGTACATGTTGGCATTCATGGTTCCCTCAATGAACTGTAGCTCCCCAGTGGCGGCAGCACTCATGCTGCCCCAGACCATGACACTCCCACCATCATGCTTAACTGTAGGCAAGACACACTTGTCTAAACACTCCTCACCTGGTTGCCGTTACACACGCTTGGCACCATCTGAACCAAATACGTTTATCTTGGTCTCATCAGACCACAGGACATGGTTCCAGTAAACCATATCCTTAGTCTGCTTGTCTTCAGCTAACTGTTTGCGGGCTTTCTTGTGCATCATCTTTAGAAGAGGCTTCCTTCTGGGACAACAGCCATGCGTATGGTCTGAGCACTGACAGGCTGACCCGCCACCCCTTCAACCTTTGCAGCAATGCTGGCAGCACTCATACGTCTATTTCCCAAAGACAAGCTCTGGATATGACGCTGAGGACATGCACTTAACTTCTTAGGTCAACCATGGCGAGACCTGTTCTGAGAGGAACCTGTCCTGTTAAACTACTCTATCGTCTTGGCCACCGTGCTGCAGCTCAGTTTCCGGGTCTTGGCAATCTTCTTATAGCCTAGGCCATCTTTATGTAGAGCAACAATTCTTTTTTTCAGTTCAATGTTGAACTTCCAGTGAACAGTATGAGAGAGAGAGAGAGAGCGATAATACCAAATTGAACACACCTGCTTCCCATTCCCACCTGAGACCTTGTAACACCAATGAGTCACATGACACCAGGGAGGGAAAATGGCTAATTGGGCCTCAGTTTGGACATTTTCAGTTAGGAGTGTACTCACTTTTGTTGCCAGCGGTTTAGACATTAAAGGCTGCGTACTGAGTTATTTTGAGGGGACAGCAAATTTACACTGTTATACAAGCTGTACACTCACTACTTTACATTGTAGCAAAGTGTCATTTCTTCAGTGCTATCACATGAAAAGATATAATAAAATATTTACAAAAATGCAAGGGGTGTACTCACTTTTGTGAGATACTGTATTTAAAAAGGGATCACAACGTTGGCCAAGTAACTATAGACCTGGTAGTTTAACTTCTATAGTCGGGAAGATACTGGAGAGTTTAATAAAAGACCACATAGATGAGTTGTTGCTGGAAAAAAATATTTTAAGCAATAGACAGCATGGATTCATGAAAGACAGAAGTTGTCAAACAAACCTGATTTCTTTTTAGGAGGAGGTAAGTAAAACCTTGGACAAAGGGGTGGCTGTGGACGTAGTATACTTGGATTTTGCAAAAGCGTTTGACACAGTTCCCCACACACGGCTAATGTGTAAGGTAAAGTCTACAGGCTTGGAAAGATTGGTTTGTAATTGGATAGAAAATTGGCTAAAAGATAGAATTCAGAGAGTAGTGGTTAATGATTCTTACTCTGAATGGTCTAAGGTTATCAGTGGTGTACCCCAAGGTTCAGTGTTGGGACCCTTACTTTTTAATATCTTTATAAATGATATAGGATCTGGGATTAAAAGTATAATTTCAGTCTTTGCAGATGACACCAAGCTTTGCAGTGGAATAACTTCCTTACAGAATGTCTCCAACTTACAAGCTGACCTCAATGCGCTGTTTCATTGGGCAACTATGTGGCAAATGAGGTTTAATGTTGATACATATAAAGTTATGCACTTGGGGGCTAGGAATATGCATGCATCATACATACTAGGGGGAGTACAATGGGGGAATCCGTAGCGTAGAAGGATCTGGGTGTTCTGGTAGATCATAGGTTTAATAATAGCATGCAATGCCAAGCTGCAGTTTCCAAAGCAAGCAAAGTCCTTTCTTGTATTAACAGAGGCATGTACAGTCACCAGCTCTCTGCTCAGGGACCTGTGAGAACCGAGCAATTGGCGTGTTTGATCGTTCGGTTCTCAGTGTTAAAGGCATCAGTGGACAGATGAAGCATCCACCTAGGTAAGTATGGATCTTACGAAAAAAAAAAACATACTTCCCGTTTAAGGATATCTAACTTACCAGTTCTCAGAAAGCTGCATTTTTTTCAAAAACAATTATGGAGTGAAAGCAGTTTTTTTAGGGCTATCATTCACGGCTACCTCTGAGCTGATGACCTATAAAGGCTTCTAAAGCATTGACCGTGGACAATTTTGAGGTAGCGTGGTTTTTCACTGAGCAATCGCAATTTTGAGGCTTGACATATTTGGTATCCATTTACTCAAAACAATCTCATCTTTTACATTTTATCAAAAACATGGGAATAAGGCCCTTTTCACACTTTCGGACCGTTTCGATCCACCTGTCAGTTTTTCAGGCGGATCTGAATGGATGCCCCATGCATCTCTATGGGGCATCGGATGTCAGTGGAGACATGTCCGCTGACATCCGATCCGATCCTATCCGTCAAATCCGGAGGGATGGAAACCCTATTTTCCATCCATCTGGCGGATCGGATGAGAACGGACAGACGGTCCGTTCTCATCTGATTCCCCCATAGAGAAGAGTGGGGACCTGACAGCTCTGTCTCCGCACACAGCGCGAAGACAGACCTGCCATCCTCCTGCTCAGCGGGGGATCGGCGGATCGATCCTCCGCTGAGAAAAATGGAGTCCGCCGATAGAGCGGCAAGTGTGAAAGGGGCCTAACTGGTATAACTAGCGTTTGTGTGTGGTAAATTAATAACATTTATTTTTCACTGCAAATAAAGATTAGATAAAAAGTAGTGCAAATATCGTACAAGCATCCTCATTCATCAGAGTGTTCTGAGAGAAGGAACAGAGGGACACCTACCTGTATGAACAGAAAGCCACTGCAGTCATGTGAATACAATGCTTTATAATGAAAAAATGTACAAATGTAAAAATGTGTACACATAACAATTAATATATTTTGTATATACAGTCCTTTCACTTTAAGGGAACTACAGCCAGAAATCTGTCATTAAGGCAATATTGAATTCCACTGATAAAGTTTTGGAGTTTGTGCATTTTATCATGTGTGCACAAAAAAATAAAAAATAAATGGTCCTGGCAGCAAAAGAAGTAAAGTGATTGTAAAGTCTTGTTTAAAAAAATAAAAAAATGACAAACATGATATACTTACCTGCTCTGTGCAGTTGGTTTTTCACAGAGTGCCCTAGATCGTCCTCTTCTCGGGTCCCTCTTCTGTGATCCTGGCCCCTCCCTCCTGTTGAGTGCCCCTACAGCAAGCAGTTTGCTATAGGGGCACCCGAGCTGAGTCACTGTGTCCATTCAGACACGGAGCCATGACCTGGCCCCAGCCCCTGCCCCCCTCTCTCTCCAGATTGTCTGACTGACTTAGATTGACAGCAGCGGGCGAATCGCCCCACGCTGCTGTCCCAGCTAATGATTACAAATGATCGTTTAAAGGATGACCCCACTCCCCTGTATATGTTATCATGCTATTTGAAATGAGGGGGCCTCACAACAAATTGCGCCATTGCTTTAATTTGCATTGTGGCTGTGTGCGTTACTGCAACACATACTGTAGGCCCTAAAGTGGGCATTTCAGTGATAATACAGTCTGCAATCCTGAAAATAACAAATTCCTGATAGATCACAATAAATAGAAACAATGTAAACAATACTGCTTATTCACACACTGGTCCTAAAAATACATCTCTTTTATTTTATTTTTTTTAAAACATTTTATTGAGATAAAATGGTATGACATAACAAGTGAACATCATTTTTAAGCAGTACAAAGTGCATCAAAAAGAAAAGCAAGGTAAACAGCAACAGTATGCACCGTGAATAAGGTTGAGTAAACAAGCCACGACATAATCATACAGTGAAGTACAGGAATGTACAAGATCATCACAAGTCAGGCAGTGTAGACCGGTCAGTAAAGTGAGGACAATCTTGGTCCCCATACTCTTGGTGCCGGGCCATGGGGATAACACATAAACAAAAACAACAACAGAAGAAAAACCCATGGCGACCTCCACCACGATTGGGCGTGCGACGGATAAGGCTCCTCCAAGGGCAGTGGTGGCTGCTCCCACATGTCCGGACACCCCCAAGGGGGAACATGCTGTATCCGGGCATAGGGGGCACCCATCAAAAGCGTGTATGCCGTCTCGGGGTGGGTAATTCCGAAGAAACCCACATAAGGGGTCAGTGGAGGTGAGTGTTCCGGCCCGTGGGCGGAGTCGGGTCTGCGGCTTGGAGGGAGCAGAGGAGCATCCGGGTGTGGGGGGGGGGGTGGGAGGGAGAGGAAAGAGGGGGTAGGAGGGTTGAGGGAAAAACATGAGGAGAGGACGTTAGACAGGAAGAAAGAGAGTAAAGGGAGAGCGAGGAGAGAAATAACCAGATGGGGGCATGAGGCCCGTGGTATTCGTGAGAGGGACTCGATCAACTAAGTGTAATCAGTGGCCGACGGGAGAAGATGTCCGAAGCATCCCGTGTCCGGTAGAAATTAGCTAGCATCTAGGATGTAGTGGTCAGTCTCTGGAATTCAGGAAGAGTTGTAAAGTGTATCCAGGAAGCCCAGGTCGTGTAATATTTGTGGTGGGTATCCTTAGCCTGCGCAATAGTGTCTTCCATTTCTGCTACCCTCTGAACCCTCTTCAGCCATTCCGCAACTGTGGGGGGGGAGGTAGAGCGCCAATGACAGGGCACACACATCCTAGCTGCATTGATGAGGTGTAGTGTGAGGGACTTTTTGTAACTGGAATAGGGTATGGACGTGTGATGGAGCAAGTATTGCACCGGGGTAAAGTCGGGAGTGTAGGTGGTGATTCGGGGAATCAGAGAGTGTACCTCTCTCCAGAACGGCTGGACGACAGGGCATTCCCACCAGACATGCAAAAGGGAGCCCGGGTGTAGGCCGCATCTCCAACATGTAGGAGAGTTAGCTGCTGAGAACTTGTGCAATAATTCAGGAGTTCTGTACCACTTAGCATAGAGTTTGTAGCCAGTTTCTTGGGCAAGAACATTCAGAGAACCCTTGTGCATGTGGTAATAAATTCTCGTCCAGTCGTCCTCAGAGAAGTCTTTGCCGAGGTCTCTCCCCCATCTAGACCTAAGTGCCTCCGTGTGTGCGTGGGCAGCCGGAAAGAGCATAGTGTACAGTATTGATATCAGATGACGATGTGGCCCCGGCGCCTCACAGAGTAGTTCCAAGGAGGTAAGGGAGCGGGTCCAATCCGCCACCGATTGTGCGCTGTGTAGGAAGTGTCTAACCTGTAAAAAGCTGTAGAACGGGATGTCAACAGAAGGGTATTTGAGGCGAAGGGCTTGGTGTGTAAGAGGGCGAGAGTCGACAAAAAAGTGACGCGCTTGAAAGGGCATGTCTACGGTGGGCCCCGTGGGTGGGACGAAAGGGAGATCAGGTGTGAATTCTGGGGACGCGCTCAGGGGTAGTAGTGGACTAAGTTTCGGAGAAAGATCCAATTTGCGGCGTATCGTATGAAAAAGGCGCAGGGTTGCACCCGTAACGGGGTGAGCCAGAATTGAGCGTGGAGTCTTGGCCGGCGTCACCCACGGGAGATGATGCGCGGGGATGGTAGATACCGCAGACTCCAAGGACACCCAGTCCTTAGAGCCAGCATGAGCATGCCAATCAATTATCCGGGTGAGGTGACAGGCCCAGTGATATTTAAGCAGGTGCAGCAAGCCAACCCCCCCTTCCGCTTTGGAGCGAGTGAGCGTATCCCACCGTATTCTCGACCTTTGGGACCGCCATACAAAGTCTGAACAGATACGCTGGTAGGACTTGAAGAAGGCCGGAGGAACATGGATGGGGAGGGCATGTAGGATGTAGAGTAGGCGGGGAAGAATATTCATCTTCACTATTGCGACCTTGCCAAACCAAGAGAAGGGTCCCTTAGACCACGATTGTAGGTCAGATTTAACAGATTGCAGGATCGTCAAGTGGTTCTTGGTGTATAAGTCTGAAAATTTGCACGGTAGTTGGACCCCGAGATAAGTGATGGCGTGGGGATCCCAATGAAAGGGAAAGTTGGTCTGGCAGAGCCGCAAGAGCGAAGTTGGAAGGGAAATGTTGAGGGCGCGGGATTTGGAGTAGTTGATTTTAAGATTAGAAAGAGCTTGAAAGGATTTAAGGGCCGAAAGAAGATTAGGGACGGAAGTCAAGGGGTCAGTAAGGAAGAGGAGAATGTCATCCGCGTAAGCGGCTAGTTTGTATGTTTTATCCTTTATGGAGACACCCTTAATATTCGGGTCGTTGTGGATTTGGCGGAGAAGGGGTTCTAAGGTAAGGATATAGATCAGGGGGGAACAAGGGGCAGCCCTGTCTCGTACCATTTGATACGGAGAAGGCGTCCGAGAGAGCGCCATTGACCCGGACCCGCGCCGAGGGGGTGGAGTACAGAACAGCGACAAACCGCAAGAACCGGCCCGTTAGGCCCAGGGCCCTGAGTGTCTCAATCATGTAATCCCAGGCCACCCTGTCGAACGCCTTCTCCGCATCAAGGGATAGGAAGAAACCGGGGGTGTTGGACGTGGATAGCCAATGGTGGAGGTGAAGGGCTTTGGTAGTATTATCCCTCGCTTCTCGGCCAGGGACGAAACCGACTTGGTTAAGGGAAATCACATCAGGAATAGAGGGGAGGAGGCGATTAGCTAACACTTTGGCGTATGTTTTGATGTCCACATTAAGGAGCGATATGGGCCGGTAGTTAGGGACCAGGGATGCATCTTTACCCGGTTTCGGGAGGACCGCGATATGTGCCTCCAAGAAGTCCGTATGGAGGGAGTCAGCGTCCGGAAAGGCGTTAAAAGCGTTCTCCATATGTGGTAGCAGCAGATCCGAGAAAGCCTTGTAGTAGCTCACCGGAAGGCCATTCGAGCCCGGTGCTTTGTCCGGCTTAGATTGCTTCAGAGCCGCCAAGATTTCCATCGAAGTGATGGGCGCGTCTAGCACAGATAGAGCGGTGTCCGGCAGGGGGGAAGGAGAGTATCGTTCCAGAAATCGTCTAATGGCCTGGAGTCTGGAGCATTGGGACTCTTTAGAGTCCGACCGCGGCAAATTGTGCAGGTGGGAGTAATAGCTAACAAATTGTGCTGCTATGTCAGGGGTTGAATTTAGCGTTTTACCCGCCTGATCAACTATGGAGTGGATGGTGTTGGCCGCCCGTTTTTCCTGGAGTGCCCTAGCCAGGAGCCTTCCCGATTTGTTTGCATGTTCATAGAACAGACCTTGGGACAGGGCGAATTTGCGGCGGACCGACCTCCCAAGAGTCTCCAATAGCTCCTGACGAGCCAGGGTAAGTTCCGTGAGAGTGGCGGACGATAGGGAACGTTTGTGGGCGCGTTCCAGAGTACCAATTTTCAGCAGTAGAGATTCAACTTGAGCCGAGTGTGCTTTCCTTCGTTTTGAGGCGAGGGCCATAAATTCCCCGCGGATCACACATTTATGAGCTGCCCAAAGCGTGATGGGGGTAATATCCGGAGATTGGTTTTCGGCGAAGTAATGCTGAAGGCGTTCTGTGAGCGCGGAAACACACGCCGTATCGGAGAGAATGGAGCCATCCATTCTCCATGCCCGCGAGGCATGTGACTGAGTGGGGAAAGAGAAAGTGATACTGATGGGATTATGATCCGAAAGAAACATCGGGTCGATGGAGGCAGAGTGGAGGGTCGGCAAGAGATCTTGGGATACAAAGAAATAGTCAATACGGGAGTAACGATCGTGGGGGGACGAGTAGAAGGTCAAGTCTTTAGTGGTTGGATGCAGGGTACGCCACGAGTCGTGCAGGAGAAGGGACGTTAGGAGGGTTTTTATCGCGCGTAAGGCGGCGTATGGCATGGAGGAAGAACCCGCCGAAGTATCTACAAGAGGGGACAGGGCAACATTGAAGTCCCCTCCCAAAATGAGCTGACCAGAACAGAAATCCGACAGGTGTTGGATGGTAGTTCTAAAAAAGGTGACCAGGTGTTTGTTGGGGGCGTAGAGGTTGGCAAGAGTACACGGGCGGCCGTTCAGCTGTCCCTTAAGGAAGATGAACCGACCCTGGTCGTCAGCCAGAGACTCAGTGACTTTGAATGGACAGTGTTTGGATAGAAGTATAGTCACCCCTTTGGATTTGGAGTCCACCGAAGTGGCATGATATGCCTCAGGGTAGTGTGGAGACGGGACCTTTTGGATGCTGTCAGACCTATAGTGGGTTTCCTGTAAAAATACGACATCGGCCTTGGTTTTACGTAAGGCGAGGGCAAGCTGGGAGCGCTTTTCAGGGATATTAAGACCAAGGACGTTCAGAGAGTATAATTTGAGTGTGGGATGCATATGTCCAGGGGGGGATAGAAGAGTGGACTAGACACAACACAGGAAGAAGGGGGAGAGGAGGAAAATGAAGAAAAGGGGGAGAGGAAGGGAACAGACAAGGGAGGAACGGCAGGGAGCAGTGGGGGGGGGGGGGAAGAAGGGGAGGGCAAGGAAAAAAGACCACAACCTAGTCCGGCCTGCCGAGACAAAACGGAGTGGTACAAGGAGTACAAGGAAATATAGTGGCTAAGGCGAATGCAAAAGGAGGGTGTCGTAAACGGAGAAGGCTATGGGGCCACTAAGTGGGGGGTTGGGGTAGACCGAACGAGAAGAGGGGACCGAAGTAGTCACCTAAGTAGGGGGCCCGGCCAGGAGCCGAGAGGTAGAGCATGGTGATGGGCAGTGTCAGGGTACAATAACAGCCGTAAGGGATCAGAGCATGGGGTGATAGTAAGCCAGCCGCGAGGGCATAGTCTAAAGGTTGGCAACTAGAGCACTAGAGGGTCAGGCGTCAGGGTACATATGCGGGGAGGGGCGGAAACGTGTGTGGAGGGGACTCCACATGGGAGATGGAGTTAGTCTGCGCAAGGGCTTTACGTGAGTATACTGGGAGTGCAAGGGGAGTGGGGCCAAGGGAATAAGAACTACAGGGCCGAGATCTGGGACCGCACCAATGGTGTTGTAGTGGGGGGGAGGGGGAGTGAACGGTCTAATTACCGGTAGGAGTGCCAAGAACGTATTGGTTGAGAAACATAGCTGAACAAGAAAAACTCTAAGCAGTAATATTCAATTAAACGACATTGCAGTGTTGTGTGGCCACATGCATCATCCAGGACAGCATGTAGGTATAAGGTGTCCCTTCCCTTCCTCGAGGTGTAAGATATAGTCCCCGCATCCCTACAGGTGAAAAGCGTGGGCGGGGATTAGCCTCCCCAACAACGGGGGGAGGGGCGGGGGGTAAGCCCGGGAGCTTAATCAATGAGAGTATGTCAGGGCCTACACATGTCCATAGTACAACAGGCGAGGGCGAGCCCCAGGGCAAGCCCGGCTCGTGGGAGTAGGGGGTCCCCCTTCACAAACAGCCTCGAGGAATGGGCAGGAGCTGATGGTTTAGGCCAGCTGGTAGCATCCGGAGCGGATGTAAAGCCCTGCAGTCCCAGGCAAGGGATGAGACACAGCGCTTCACATAGGCATGGTGCGTCGAGGCCTGCAAGCACAGAAACAAGAACAGAATAAAATAATAAAACAATATACCCACAGGATGAGTGGACCCCTTATGCATAAACAACCAATTGAGCACACAAATCGTACAGGGCATACAAACTACGGAAAGTACCACATGAAGGCCTCTGAGAGGGAGAGACGTACGTCCCTAAAACCAATGGGGGAGCATACGACCTGCCCGCACAGGCCAAAAAGAGGCAGAAAATAAAAAAAAAGGGGGAAAAACACAATAACAGCAGGGGTCAGAGAAAAGTGTGGGAGGCTGAGGGCGTTGGCAGTCCTGGTACACAGCACAGCCCTATATAAAAACATGGGCAGCCAAGTAGGGGGGCAGTTCGGGGTAGAGTACCCAAAAGCTATCAGGCAAAAAAAAGACTCAAAAAAAAATTTTGCAGGAGGAAACGGGCCTGGAGGTGGGAGGCCGGTTATCTCAGGCAAACATGGAGGGTGGAAATAAAGGAACGGGTCCAGGGGGAATCAAGAGTACGTTACCAGTCCAAGGAGTAGGGTGCGGATCAGCTGAGCAGCGATGTGAAAATGTTCTGAAACGCAGAGAGTCCATGCGGTAGGTATAAATACAGTCGGTACATCCGCTGTTATCAAGGCAATGGGATCCAGGAAATCCAACCGGGGAAGTGAGCTATTCAAGCAAAAACAAAAAAACAGATGAACAAGAGAAAAACAGCATGGAAGTCAGTGTAGAGAATGGTGCTGTGCACCTTGCAGGCACCGTGGGCTGAGAGCTCACAACTGGAGCCCATAAGGGCATATGGGGGGCCCTCAGACATCTAGTCTAGCCCGGCGAACCTGTGGCGGCTTGGTGGGACTGTTGGTGTGAGGTGGGAGCAGCAGAAGCACGGCCCTGGCGGACCACCGATGGGGAGCGTTGGCGTTGGAACCTGACGTCTTGGGCGTCCATGGGTTCCGCTCCGGGTGCGTCAGTCACCAAGGGTCCTGGACGGAACTCCGCATACCAGTTGGGTAGGTTCATGTATGGAATACCCAATGTGGAACAAAAGTGGGGTAGGTCCTCAGGGACTCTGAGAAGGGCTGTTCGGCCTTGTGTGGATGCAGAAAGGCAAAACGGGAATTTCCACCTGTATGTAATTCCGTTGGCCCTGAGTGCATCAAGTAGCGGTCTCAGTTCCCGGCGACGCTGGAGCGTAATGCCTGAAAGATCCTGAAATAGTTGGATGGGGGCCCCTTCCAGGTCGATGTGGGGCCTATTCCTAGCCTTGCGTAAAATGTCCTCCTTAAGGCGGAAGTCCACCAGGCAGCAAACAACATCCCTCGGCGGGTCCCCCTCCCTGCCCTTGGGGCGCAGGGCACGATGTGCACGTTCCATTTCGATGGGGGACTGTGGGGGCCTATCCAGGAGTGAATTAAACAGGGAGACTATGGTGGGGGTCAGGAGGTCACCGTCCACTGATTCAGGCACCCCGCGAATGCGCAGGTTGTGGCGCCTCCCTCTGTTGTCCAGGTCCTCCAAGTGACGCTGCATATCCCTCATCTGGATAGTGTGGGTATCAGATCTGTAGTGCAATTCATGGATGGCAGAGTCCTGTCGTGTTGTCACCCTCTCAATCTCATGCACCCTGCCTGTGAGGGAGTGTTTGTCTGCCCTCAAATCCAAGATGGCCGCCCCCAGGGTGTCCTTAATGTCTGCAGCCACCGAGCGGAGGTCATCCATACTCAGCTGCCGGGGTGATGCTGGCGTGGGGGAGCTGGATGCATGGTCCCCAGAGGCAACAGCTGCATAGGAGCGGGCGGCAGGTGGAGGGTTAAGTGTGGGAGAAGAGCTGCAGCCTGTCGGCGCCATTGTGGCGGCCTGGGTCCGGAACATCTCCGGGATGCTGGGGCTGAGTTTGGCGGCGGGGTCCCTCGGGGAGCGAGAGCGGGTGGCAGAGGAGGAGCGGGGTGTAGCAGACATCCTTACCGAGGACGTGGAGCGCATGCAGACCCTGTTATGCGGCAAAGTCGGCTCGTGGCGGCGGGAGCTCTCCTAGCAGGCGTCCATCACCTCGCGCGGCCAGACCATGCCCCCCCCTCATCTCTTTTATTTTAAATAATTAATAACAGCAGTACAAAAATAGAGTAGCTCCAAACGACGCAATTATTCAAGTTGTATGTGGCTCTGTATTTTAGGTCGGTGGTGAGGAACATTGTGAACTTACATCACAAACCAAGTTTCTCCCTTTCAAGCCGCATTTTAGCGTAATGTAGAACAAAAGGGTGGTAGCTCAATGGACTTGAACAAGAACTTTCTGGTACACATCACATCCCTGCCCATCCAGGTTGCATTTTACACAACATCACTAAGAAAATATACAGTAAACAAGAGAACCTGAATATACATCATCAGCACATCTTAGCCAAACACATGCCATTTTTCAGCTGCAGATGGCAATATTAGTTGTAACCAGGCCTTTTTTTTTTTTTTTTTAGAGAATGGGTGAACTCCCACCTTCTGAGTCACCCTTCATCTCTGCCCCTACCCACCTCTGAGCATGGTCCCAAGGTTCCACCTCCCAGCACTGCCCTATTTAGAAAATACAGAACCAAGTATCATTTGTATGAGGTTTGATATGCCCCACCTCAGCAACAGTAGACCCTCTCCAGCAACAATAGACCCCCAGCAACAATAAACCCACCACACCAACAATAGACCTCCCCCCAGCAACATGGGACCCCCGCAATAAAATACCACCCTAGCAACAATAGACCCCCAGCAGCAACAAAAGATCTCCCAGCAGCCAGCATTAATAGACCCTCCAACAGCCAGCAACAATAAACCTCTGCCTCAACAGTAGATCTCTTCCAGCAACAATTTACCCCCCCCCCCTGCAACAATAGACATAACCACACAAAAATAGATTCTCATCAGCGACAATAGATCCCCCAGCAATCAGCATTACTAGACCTTCTAGCACACCCCAGCCCTCCTTACCAAAAAATACATTTAGTGCTGGAGGTGCTGGAGCTGTGTTCCCCTGCGTTCCCACTGAAATAAAGCCCTGTTTGCAGCTATCTTAAATCTTATATTTATGTCAAGCAGTAATACTTTAACCGAATTCAACTCATACTTTAACACCCCTCTCAGCAAAAAAAATAATGTTTAACAAATCACATAAATATTTATCAAAAGATAACTGAATATTTAGTAAAAACCACATGTATCCTTATTTGTATCCTGCGGGTATGAAACACTAATCTGCTACCTTTCTACAAATAAAAACAAGAAGCCAGTAAGCCTAGGTTCACATCTTTGTGGTTGCGGTTGATGCAGGTTTTTCTGGTGTGTTTTGTGGTGCGTTTTGCATTTTTGAAACTGAGTCTTTGTATGCAGTTTTCATGCGTTTTTTTTCCCCTCCATAACAAACTGTAAATAGCTGGTTGTTAAGGACGCGATGAGTCATCAGCTGTCAACAGGGTTCCTTGCTGACAACTGAATGTTAAAAAAAGAAGTGGGGTCCCTCCCTAAACCCATACCAGACCCTTATCCGAGCATGCAGCCCGGCAGGCTGGGAAAGGGGAGGGGGGGACGAGCGAGCACCCCCCCTTCTGAACCATACCAGGCCACATGCCTTCAACATGGGGTAGTGTTTTGAGGCAGGGGGAGCTCTGTTGATGGGGACAAGGGCTTCTTTCCCACAACCCTGGCCAGAAATAAACACATTTTGACAATTTCTTTATAAAAGAAAAAACAAAAAAAATGTCCCCCGATATTGATCCAGCATCAACTACGATGAACATCGCTGCCGACCCAAAAGAAAAAAAAAGCTCTGCATCCTTCACTGGCTCCCTCCATCTGCCTGTTCCACTGCCTGACAGTTCTTAATTAAATAGCTAATGTATGAGCCACCCAGTGATGTCACCAGGTGCCTCGCCCCCTTGTGACGTCTACTGTAATTTTTTCCACTACAGTGAATGAATAAGTAGGGGCACTATGTCATTCACGTGGGGAAAGGGGGGGGGGGGATCTAGAGGTTCTCTGGTTTGCTCGTCCCCTCCTTTCCTGGCCTGTCAGGCTGCATGCTTGGATAGGGGTCTGGTATGGATTTTTGGGGGGAAGCCACGCCATTTTTTTAATTTTTTCTTTGCGGGCAACTCTTTTTTTTTTACAATCAGCTGTCAGCAAAGAACCCCCTCTGACAGCTGATTACTTATCAGTTGTTAAGGACGAAACTGCCCACTCCTTAACAACTGGCTATTCTCACTTTGATATGATAAAAAAAAGCAAAATGCAAAGCACGCATCAAAAACGTTTTTGGTGCCAGTCTATTGAAGTCTATTTCACGCAAAATGCACTCTGCTGCAGGAAAAAACTTTTGGAAACTTTTTCCAAAAATGCAGTGGCTGAAAAACGCATAGATGTGAATTTGTCCCATAGGAAACCATGTTAAATGGTCTGTAGTGCATTTGTGCAAAATTCACTAAAAATGCTTTGGCGCGAACCTGGACTAAGTAATAAAATTAGTTAAAATTAAATTCAAATAAAAGTAATTTAAATTAGAGAAAACAATTAATATTCTTTATCAGGACATCTCAGGTACAAGCAGTCTAACTTTTGTTATCCAAAACATTTCATTCTATTTATTACTAACACCTCTCTTTCACCATGCTGTCTCAATTGGGGAACTGAATCAATCACTTGAAAACAGCTACTGCTTAAGCAGTTAAGTCCCGTACACACGAGTCGAAATTCAGCCGGGAATTTTCGTCCGACGACCGATCTGCCGATTTTCGGCTTGTTAGTATGATGCTTCCGACAACCGACTCCGACTTTTCGGCCGAAAAAATCCTGGTGTGCAGGCTATATAATTTGTGTCGACCATCAAAACACGTCCGATTTTCGTCTCATTAGTACAGATTTCGATGGGGAAAAATCTTATGAGCAAGACTAGGCATGCTCAGAGATGAAAAAACACATACAAAGCAATCCAACACATGACGTCACTTCTGAAGTAGAATTCTGTCGTGCGGGAAAATTCGTGTGCAGTCTAGAGCACATTCCAACCAACAGACACCACTCTGGACAAAAGATGGACGACCGGTCGGCGGAAATTCGCTGTGTGTGTACGAGCCTTAAGTCATCAACAAATTGTTGAGTCATGTGAATATATCCCATATTTTGCTCTCTAAACTGACTGCCCAATATACAGAAGTGGATTCTAGTAAATTCCACCTATTATGAAAATTCTTCATGACTTCAGTAGATACTTTGTTAAAATTGTTTACAAAAAGAATACTAGTGTTGAGCGAACACGGACTGTATTATTCGTGTTCGTACCGAATAATTGGATTTTTTTTACCCGAACACGGACACGGACACTTTACTGTATGTTCGGGTAAAAATCCGTGTTCGGTCGTTTTATTTCCGGGTTTTGCATGCTTTGGCGCTCTTTTCATGGCGGGCTTTCAACAGCCAATCAACAATCGTTTAACTGGTGTGCCTTAAGCCATCCCAGCCATGCCTGCAAATGTCTTAGTAGCTGTGATTGGCCGTCTGAAGCATGTGACCAAGTCTTTATAAGTTCGAGGCAGCCGCCGCAGCAGCGTCATTCTGCTGCTTAGCTAAGGGACAGAGCACACATCAATGTGCTGGCTGCTGATTAGGGACAGATAGGCAGGAAAAAACCATTTGTGTCCGGATAGAATTGAGGGACAGGTCGGAGTGTTTAGGCAGGGCGAGTTGTAGGCATTTTAGGGATAGAGTCTGCTGAATTATAGGGTCAGTGTCTTCTACAAACTACAATCGATATTGCTGTGTGGGGGGTGGGGTGAATCTGCACTCAATCCTGATCTACGATCTCTTCTCAATCCTGTTAGGGACAGAGTCTGCTGAATTTTAGGGAAACTGTGTTCTACAAACTACAATCGATATTGCTGTGTGGTGTGGGATTGGAGATAGGCAGGTGTCAGTGATCCACATCCATTTTTCTGTGTGTGAGCTGCAGTGAACACAATCTTTTTGGGCTGCAGTGAACACAATCTTTTTGGGCTGCAGTGAACACAATCTTTTTGGGCTGCAGTGAACACAATCTTTTTGGGCTGCAGTGAACACAATCTTTTTGGGGTGCAGTGAACAAAATCTTTTTGGGGTGCAGTGAACACAATCCTTTTTGGTGTGCAGTGAACACAATCTTTGTGGGGTGCAGTGAACAAAATCCTTTGTGGGGTGCAGTGAACACAATCTTTTTGGGGTGCAGTGAACAAAATCCTTTTTGGGGTGCAGTGAACAACATCCTTTTTGGGGTGCAGTGAACACAATCTTTTTGGGGTGCAGTGAACAAAATCCTTTGTGGGGTGCAGTGAACACAATCTTTTTGGGGTGCAGTGAACACAATCTTTTTGGGGTGGAGTGAACAACATCCTTTTTGGGGTGCAGTGAACAAAATCCTTTTTGGGGTGCAGTGAACAAAATCATTTTTGGGGTGCAGTGAACACAATCTTTTTGGGGTGCAGTGAACACAATCTTTGTGGGGTGCAGTGAACACAATCTTTTTGGGGTGGAGTGAACAACATCCTTTTTGGGGTGCAGTGAACAACATCCTTTTTGGGGTGCAGTGAACACAATCTTTTTTGGGGTGCAGTGAACACAATCTTTGTGGGGTACAGTGAACAGAATCTTTGTGGGGTGCAGTGAACACAATCTTTGGGGGGTACAGTGAACACAATCTTTTTGGGGTGCAGTGAACACAATCTTTGTGGGGTGCAGTGAACACAATCTTTTTGGGGTGGAGTGAACAAAATCATTTTTGGGGTGCAGTGAACAACATCCTTTTTGGGGTGCAGTGATCAAAATCCTTTTTGGGGTGCAGTGAACACAATCTTTTTGGGGTGCAGTGAACAAAATCCTTTGTGGGGTGCAGTGAACAGAATCTTTGTGGGGTGCAGTGAACACAATCTTTGGGGGGGTACAGTGAACACAATCTTTTTGGGGTGCAGTGAACACAATCTTTGTGGGGTACAGTGAACAGAATCTTTGTGGGGTGCAGTGAACACAATCTTTGGGGGGTACAGTGAACACAATCTTTTTGGGGTGCAGTGAACACAATCTTTGGGGGGTACAGTGAACACAATCTTTTTGGGGTGCAGTGAACACAATCTTTGTGGGGTGCAGTGAACACAATCTTTGGGGGGGTACAGTGAACACAATCTTTTTGGGGTGCAGTGAACAACATCCTTTTAGGGTGCAGTGAACACAATCTTTGTGGGGTGCAGTGAACAACATCCTTTTAGGGTGCAGTGAACACAATCTTTGTGGGGTACAGTGAACAGAATCTTTGTGGGGTGCAGTGAACACAATCTTTGGGGGGTACAGTGAACACAATCTTTGTGAGGTGCAGTGAACACAATCTTTGTGGGGTGCAGTGAACACAATCATTGTGGGGTGCAGTGAACTCAATCTTTGTGGGGTACAGTGAACACAATCTCATACTTCTGAAGATTTGAGGGTGCTGCCTGTTCCATACTCCCCCTACTCCTCATCTAGCCTTTTAGGGGTACAAACAATAGTAATTGGGGCCTAGTGTGGTTGTGTACGTGTGATATACATACACTTTTTTTGGATCATATTTTCTATTCCGCTATTTAATCAAAAACCTTTGGGGATCAGTTAAATTGGGGGATAGTCTGTGTTGGTACGTGTGAGAGAGATCCACCTTTCCAAGTTGTTGGGGTTCATCTCATACTTCTGAAGGTTTGAGGGTGCTGCCTGTTCCATACTCCCCCTACTCCTAGCCTTTTAGGGGTACAAACAATAGTAATTGGGGCCTAGTGTGGTTGTGTACGTGTGATATACATACACTTTTTTTGGATCATATTTTCTATTCCGCTATTTAATCAAAAACCTTTGGGGATCAGTTAAATTGGGGGATAGTCTGTGTTGGTACGTGTGAGAGAGATCCACCTTTCCAAGTTGTTGGGGTTCATCTCATACTTCTGAAGGTTTGAGGGTGCTGCCTGTTCCATACTCCCCCTACTCCTCATCTAGCCTTTTAGGGGTACAAACAATAGTAATTGGGGCCCAGTGTGGTTGTGTACGTGTGATATACATACACTTTTTTTGGATCATATTTTCTATTCCGCTATTTAATCAAAAACCTTTGGGGATCAGTTAAATTGGGGGATAGTCTGTGTTGGTACGTGTGAGAGAGATCCACCTTTCCAAGTTGTTGGGGTTCATCTCATACTTCTGAAGGTTTGAGGGTGCTGCCTGTTCCATACTCCCCCTACTCCTCATCTAGCCTTTTAGGGGTACAAACAATAGTAATTGGGGCCTAGTGTGGTTGTGTACGTGTGATATACATACACTTTTTTTGGATCATATTTTCTATTCCGCTATTTAATCAAAAACCTTTGGGGATCAGTTAAATTGGGGGATAGTCTGTGTTGGTACGTGTGAGAGAGATCCACCTTTCCAAGTTGTTGGGGTTCATCTCATACTTCTGAAGGTTTGAGGGTGCTGCCTGTTCCATACTCCCCCTACTCCTAGCCTTTTAGGGGTACAAACAATAGTAATTGGGGCCCAGTGTGGTTGTGTACGTGTGATATACATACACTTTTTTTGGATCATATTTTCTATTCCGCTATTTAATCAAAAACCTTTGGGGATCAGTTAAATTGGGGGATAGTCTGTGTTGGTACGTGTGAGAGAGATCCACCTTTCCAAGTTGTTGGGGTTCATCTCATACTTCTGAAGGTTTGAGGGTGCTGCCTGTTCCATACCCCCCCTACTCCTCATCTAGCCTTTTAGGGGTACAAACAATAGTAATTGGGGCCTAGTGTGGTTGTGTACGTGTGATATACATACACTTTTTTTGGATCATATTTTCTATTCCGCTATTTAATCAAAAACCTTTGGGGATCAGTTAAATTGGGGGATAGTCTGTGTTGGTACGTGTGAGAGAGATCCACCTTTCCAAGTTGTTGGGGTTCATCTCATACTTCTGAAGGTTTGAGGGTGCTGCCTGTTCCATACCCCCCCTACTCCTCATCTAGCCTTTTAGGGGTACAAACAATAGTAATTGGGGCCTAGTGTGGTTGTGTACGTGTGATATACATACACTTTTTTTGGATCATATTTTCTATTCCGCTATTTAATCAAAAACCTTTGGGGATCAGTTAAATTGGGGGATAGTCTGTGTTGGTACGTGTGAGAGAGATCCACCTTTCCAAGTTGTTGGGGTTCATCTCATACTTCTGAAGGTTTGAGGGTGCTGCCTGTTCCATACTCCCCCTACTCCTCATCTAGCCTTTTAGGGGTACAAACAATAGTAATTGGGGCCCAGTGTGGTTGTGTACGTGTGATATACATACACTTTTTTTGGATCATATTTTCTATTCCGCTATTTAATCAAAAACCTTTGGGGATCAGTTAAATTGGGGGATAGTCTGTGTTGGTACGTGTGAGAGAGATCCACCTTTCCAAGTTGTTGGGGTTCATCTCATACTTCTGAAGGTTTGAGGGTGCTGCCTGTTCCATACTCCCCCTACTCCTAGCCGTTTAGGGGTACAAACAATAGTAATTGGGGCCTAGTGTGGTTGTGTACGTGTGATATACATACACTTTTTTTGGATCATATTTTCTATTCCGCTATTTAATCAAAAACCTTTGGGGATCAGTTAAATTGGGGGATAGTCTGTGTTGGTACGTGTGAGAGAGATCCACCTTTCCAAGTTGTTGGGGTTCATCTCATACTTCTGAAGGTTTGAGGGTGCTGCCTGTTCCATACCCCCCCTACTCCTCATCTAGCCTTTTAGGGGTACAAACAATAGTAATTGGGGCCTAGTGTGGTTGTGTACGTGTGATATACATACACTTTTTTTGGATCATATTTTCTATTCCGCTATTTAATCAAAAACCTTTGGGGATCAGTTAAATTGGGGGATAGTCTGTGTTGGTACGTGTGAGAGAGATCCACCTTTCCAAGTTGTTGGGGTTCATCTCATACTTCTGAAGGTTTGAGGGTGCTGCCTGTTCCATACTCCCCCTACTCCTAGCCTTTTAGGGGTACAAACAATAGTAATTGGGGCCCAGTGTGGTTGTGTACGTGTGATATACATACACTTTTTTTGGATCATATTTTCTATTCCGCTATTTAATCAAAAACCTTTGGGGATCAGTTAAATTGGGGGATAGTCTGTGTTGGTACGTGTGAGAGAGATCCACCTTTCCAAGTTGTTGGGGTTCATCTCATACTTCTGAAGGTTTGAGGGTGCTGCCTGTTCCATACCCCCCCTACTCCTCATCTAGCCTTTTAGGGGTACAAACAATAGTAATTGGGGCCTAGTGTGGTTGTGTACGTGTGATATACATACACTTTTTTTGGATCATATTTTCTATTCCGCTATTTAATCAAAAACCTTTGGGGATCAGTTAAATTGGGGGATAGTCTGTGTTGGTACGTGTGAGAGAGATCCACCTTTCCAAGTTGTTGGGGTTCATCTCATACTTCTGAAGGTTTGAGGGTGCTGCCTGTTCCATACCCCCCCTACTCCTCATCTAGCCTTTTAGGGGTACAAACAATAGTAATTGGGGCCTAGTGTGGTTGTGTACGTGTGATATACATACACTTTTTTTGGATCATATTTTCTATTCCGCTATTTAATCAAAAACCTTTGGGGATCAGTTAAATTGGGGGATAGTCTGTGTTGGTACGTGTGAGAGAGATCCACCTTTCCAAGTTGTTGGGGTTCATCTCATACTTCTGAAGGTTTGAGGGTGCTGCCTGTTCCATACCCCCCCTACTCCTCATCTAGCCTTTTAGGGGTACAAACAATAGTAATTGGGGCCTAGTGTGGTTGTGTACGTGTGATATACATACACTTTTTTTGGATCATATTTTCTATTCCGCTATTTAATCAAAAACCTTTGGGGATCAGTTAAATTGGGGGATAGTCTGTGTTGGTACGTGTGAGAGAGATCCACCTTTCCAAGTTGTTGGGGTTCATCTCATACTTCTGAAGGTTTGAGGGTGCTGCCTGTTCCATACTCCCCCTACTCCTAGCCTTTTAGGGGTACAAACAATAGTAATTGGGGCCTAGTGTGGTTGTGTACGTGTGATATACATACACTTTTTTTGGATCATATTTTCTATTCCGCTATTTAATCAAAAACCTTTGGGGATCAGTTAAATTGGGGGATAGTCTGTGTTGGTACGTGTGAGAGAGATCCACCTTTCCAAGTTGTTGGGGTTCATCTCATACTTCTGAAGGTTTGAGGGTGCTGCCTGTTCCATACCCCCCCTACTCCTCATCTAGCCTTTTAGGGGTACAAACAATAGTAATTGGGGCCCAGTGTGGTTGTGTACGTGTGATATACATACACTTTTTTTGGATCATATTTTCTATTCCGCTATTTAATCAAAAACCTTTGGGGATCAGTTAAATTGGGGGATAGTCTGTGTTGGTACGTGTGAGAGAGATCCACCTTTCCAAGTTGTTGGGGTTCATCTCATACTTCTGAAGGTTTGAGGGTGCTGCCTGTTCCATACCCCCCCTACTCCTCATCTAGCCTTTTAGGGGTACAAACAATAGTAATTGGGGCCTAGTGTGGTTGTGTACGTGTGATATACATACACTTTTTTTGGATCATATTTTCTATTCCGCTATTTAATCAAAAACCTTTGGGGATCAGTTAAATTGGGGGATAGTCTGTGTTGGTACGTGTGAGAGAGATCCACCTTTCCAAGTTGTTGGGGTTCATCTCATACTTCTGAAGGTTTGAGGGTGCTGCCTGTTCCATACTCCCCCTACTCCTCATCTAGCCTTTTAGGGGTACAAACAATAGTAATTGGGGCCTAGTGTGGTTGTGTACGTGTGATATACATACACTTTTTTTGGATCATATTTTCTATTCCGCTATTTAATCAAAAACCTTTGGGGATCAGTTAAATTGGGGGATAGTCTGTGTTGGTACGTGTGAGAGAGATCCACCTTTCCAAGTTTTTGGGGTTCATCTCATACTTCTGAAGATTTGAGGGTGCTGCCTGTTCCATACTCCTCCTCCTACTGCTCAACCATCCTTTTAGGGGTACAAACAATAGTAGTTGGGGCCTAGTGTGGTGGTGTACGTGCGAGATACATACACTTTCTTTTTGATCATATTTTCTATTCCGCTATTCAATTAAAACCTTTGGGGATCAATTCAATTGCGAGATAGTCTGTGTCGGTACGTGTGAGATCCACCTTTCCAAGTTGTTGGGGTTCATCTCATACTTCTGAAGATTTGAGGGTGCTGCCTGTTCCATACTCCTGCTCCTACTGCTCAACCATCCTTTTAGGGGTACAAACAATAGTAATTGGGGCCTAGTGTGGTTGTGTACGTGCGAGATACATACACTTTTTTTGATCATATTTCCTATTCCGCTATTCAATAAAAACCTTTGAGGATCAATTGAATTGCGGGATAGTCTGTGTCGGTACGTGTGAGATCCACCTTTCCAAGTTTTTGGGGTTCATCTCATACTTCTGAAGATTTGAGGGTGCTGCCTGTTCCATACTCCTCCTCCTACTCCTCATCCATCCTTTTAGGGGTACAAACAATAGTAATTGGGGCCTAGTGTGGTTGTGTACGTGCGAGATACATACACTTTTTTTGATCATATTTCCTATTCCGCTATTCAATAAAAACCTTTGAGGATCAATTGAATTGCGGGATAGTCTGTGTCGGTACGTGTGAGATCCACCTTTCCAAGTTTTTGGGGTTCATCTCATACTTCTGAAGATTTGAGGGTGCTGTCTGTTCCATACTCCTCCTACTCCTCATCCATCCTTTTAGGGGTAGAAACAATAGTAATTGGGGCCTAGTGTGGTTTTGTACGTGCGAGATACATACACTTTTTTGGATCATATTTCCTATTCCGCTATTCAATAAAAACCTTTCTAGGGCAAGATCTTAAATTACAGAAATATGAGGAGACCGTCAAATAAGGGCCGTGGCCTGGGTCGTGGTGCTGCTGGTAGAGCTCCTGTTGCAAGGAGAGGACGTGGTCGATCTGTGCCAGCTACACGCACAAGTGAAACACCTTCCTCAAGTGTGAGTAGGCGACAGAACCTGCATCAGTATTTGGTAGGGCATCAAACGCCCCTAGAAGTGATGAGGCCAGAACAAGTTGAGGCGATAGTAGATTGGTTTGCTGCTGACAGTGCCTCCAGTTCCTTCACATTGTCTCCCACCCAGTCTACTGCAGAAAGGTCAGAGTTGGCACCTGCAGCCAATGTCCAACCGTCTTTCACCTCACCCCCTTGCAAATCAGGCCAGCAGTCTGAGCCCCAAGCCATACAGCAGTCTCTTATTCTTTTTGAGGACTCTGTCAGCAGGGTTTCCCAGGGCCATCCACCTAGCCCTGCCCCAGAAGTGGAAGAGATTGAGTGCAGCGATGCCCAACCACTTATTTCTCAAGATGAGTACATGCAAGGATCATCGCAGCACGTCTCCGATGATGACGAAACGCAGGTGCCAACTGCTGCGGCGTTCAGCATTGTGGAGACCGACAAGGAGGGCAGGGGTGAAGACTGGGTGGAAGATGATGTGGAGGACGATGAGGTCCTCGACCCCACATGGAATGAACGTCATGCAGGTGACCTGAGTAGTTTGGAGGAAGAGGCGGTGGTCGCACAGAGCCACCAGCACAGCAGAAGAGGGAGCAGGGTGCAGAAGCGGAGCGGCCGTGCCCTAGACACTACGCCCGCTACTGCCCAACGCAGCAAGGGAACGAGCGCACCAAAGTCAGCTCAAAGGAGTTCTCTAGCGTGGAAGTTCTTTAGAAAATGTGCTGATGACAGGACACGAGTGGTTTGCACCCTGTGCAATCAGAGCTTGAAGCGAGGCATAAACCTTCTCAACCTGAGCACAACCTGCATGATCAGGCATCTAAGTGCAAAGCACGAGCTGCAGTGGAGTACACACCTTCAAAACCAAGAAACGTCTCTGGCTCATCCTGCTTCCTCTTCTGCTGCAGTCTCGGCCGCTCCAGCCACATCTGTAGTGATACCGGCACCTGCCACCCCGCAAACAGACGATCTGTCAGCAACACCACCACCTGGGTCACCAACAACCATCTCCACAATGTCCCGTGGAAGCGTTCAGCTTTCCATCTCCCAAACACTTGAGAGGAAGAGGAAGTACCCCCCTACCCACCCGTGATCCCTGGCCCTGAATGCCAGCATTTCAAAATTATTGGCCTTTGAAATGCTGTCATTCCGTCTGGTGGAGACGCACAGTTTTAAAAACCTTATGTCGGTGGCTGTCCCACAGTACGTCGTGCCCAGCCGCCACTACTTTTCCAGGCAAGCCATCCCTTCCCTGCACAACCAAGTGGGGGAAAATATCAGGTGTGCACTGCGCAACGCCATCTGTGCCAAGGTCCACCTAACTACGGATACGTGGACCAGTAAGCACGGTCAGGGGCGTTATATCTCCCTAACGGCACACTGGGTAAATGCAGTGGCGGATGGGCCTGAGGCGGATAGCAATTTGGCGCATGTCCTTCCACCACCGAGGATTGCAGGGCGCTTCAGTTTGCCTCCTGTTCCTAACTCCTCCTACTCCGCTTCCTCATCCTCTACCGCCTCCTCATCCGGACAGCGTAACACCTTCACCACCAACTTCAGCACGGCCAGGGGTAAACGACAGCAGGCAGTTTTACAACTTGCCTGTTTGGGGGACAAACCACACACCGCGCAGGAGTTGTGGAGGAGCATGGAACAGCAGACAAATGAGTGGTTGCTGCCAGCGAGCCTCAAGCCCGGCCTGGTGGTGTGCGATAACGGGCGAAATCTCATAGCAGCTCTGGGCCTAGCCGGTTTGACGCACATCCCTTGCCTGGCGCATGTGCTGAATTTGGTGGTGCAGAGGTTCCTTAAAAACTACCCCGATATGTCAGAGCTGCTGCAGAAAGTGCGGGCCGTTTGTGCGCACTTTCGGCGTTCTCACCCTGCTGCTGCTCGCCTGGCAGCGCTGCAGCGTAACTTCGGCCTTCCCGCTCACCGCCTCATATGTGACGTGCCCACAAGGTGGAACTCCACCTTGCACATGCTGGAAAGACTGTGCGAGCAGCAGCAGGCCATAGTGGAGTTTCAGCTGCAGCACGCACGCGTGAGTCGCTCTGCGGAACAGCACCACTTCACCACCAATAACTGGGCCTCCATGCGAGACCTGTGTGCCTTGTTGCGCTGTTTTGAGTACTCCACCAACATGGCCAGTGGCAATGACGCCGTTCTCAGCTTAACTATCCCACTTCTATGCCTCCTTGAAAAAACAATTCGGGCGATGATGGAAGAGGATGTGGCACAGGATGAGGAGGAGGAGGAGGATGAAGAGGTAACATTTCCAAGGCTTTCAGGGCAGTCATTCGCAAGGGGCTCCGAGGGTGGGTTCCTGCACACGCAAACGCCAGGGACGCAATTGTCCAGCAGGGGCACAGTTCTGGAGGATGAGGAGGATGAGGAGGAGGAGGAGCTGGAGGAGGAGATGGAACCATGTTCACAGCAGGGTGGCACCCAGGCCAGCTCATGGCCATCACTGGTGCGTGGCTGGGGGGATACAGAGGACACGGACGATACACCTCCCACAGAGGACAGCCTTTCGTTGCCTCTGGGCAGCCTGGCACACATGAGCGATTACATGCTGCAGTGTCTCCACAACGACCGCCGAGTTGCCCACATTCTAACTTGTGCTGATTACTGGGTGGCCACGCTGCTGGATCCCCGTTACAAGGACAACGTACCGTCCTTAATTCACTCACTGGAGCGCGATCGCAAGATGCGCGAGTACAAGCGCACGCTGGTAGACGCCATGCTGCTGGCATTCCCATCTGACAGCGGGGCCACAGTGGAAGCACAAGGCAGAGGAGGAGGAGGAGGAGGTCGCCAACGCAACCAGGGCACCGCCAGCACCTCAGAAGGCAGGGTTAGCATGGCCGAAATGTGGAAAAGCTTTGTCAGCACGCCACAACAAACAGCAGCACCAGCAGCTCAGATGGAACGTCTTAGCAGGAGGCAGCATTTTACCAACATGGTGGAGCAGTATGTGTGCACACGCCTACATGTAGTGAATGACGGGTCTGCCCCCTTCAACTTCTGGGTCTCCAAATTGGGCACATGGCCTGAGCTTGCCCTTTACGCCTTGGAGGTGCTGGCGTGCCCTGCAGCCAGTGTATTATCTGAACGGGTATTTAGCACGGCTGGGGGCGTTATAACAGACAAGCGCAGCCGCCTGTCCAGAGACAATGTGGACAAGCTCACGTTCATTAAAATGAACCAGGCATGGATCCCACGGGACTTTTCCGTACCTTATGCAGAATAGCAATGGATACCGACCTTACCCACCCATTGTTCCATTTTTGCTCTTTCTCACTCTTTTGGGGTGTACCCTCATTTAAAATTTTTGAAAAGAAGCAGTGTTGGCTACCTCGTCCTCCTCCTCAGGGCCAGATTAATGTAGGGGCTATTGGAGCTGCAGCTCCAGGCCCCTACCTTTTATATAGGCCCCGGGTTGGCCATATTCACTGTTACCGCTCTTCTGTCACTTGTAAACACAGAAGTCTGGCTTCTATGCTCGCTTCCCCAGGCAGCACCCTCAGAACCTCCCCACACAGCGTGAAGGCCGGACAAGGAGGGACAGTTGGCGATGCATGGATGTGTTTATGGGCTTCAGAGACAGCATCCCATGTTGAATTAGGCATGCATGGCTGCACCCTTCCTCCTCTGGGTGCATGGCAAGGCACGGCCCTTAAGGCCCTTCAAAATCCTCAGCACCAAGCCCATGATGCTGTTAATCCGGCCCTGGTCCTCCTCCACCGCCGCTTCCACCTACACCGCCCATAGGTGTGCGCAGCCTATTGCATTAAGGTGTGCACCCCAAAGTTGAAATACACATGCATGTGTTTGCCAGCAGGGAGAGTAATGTATCGGGGCCATGTACCTGTAGGCAAGGAGAAATAGAGCAGAGCAGGTCCCAGGGAGATCTTTCCCATCTCCTCACTGGCAATGCTATGTGCCCTAGGTGATTAGGGTGTGCCCAGGCACACCCAGCACACCCTGTGCGCACGCCTATGTCACCGCCACATCCACCACCACCTCAACCTCCCTCCTACTCCATATGGGCCTCGTCCTTCAGAGATGAAGAAGAACATTGTTTTATTTTTCTGTTTTTTTTTGTTGTTTTAAGTTATTTCCCTATCCACATTTGTTTGCAGAGCACTTGCCATGCTCTTAATTACGTTTTGCTGCCATTTGCAGCACTCTAGCCCTTTCCTTTGGTGTTTTAGAGCCATTTTAGTGCCTTAAAGTTCGGGTCCCCATTGACTTCAATGGGGTTCGGTGTCCGGGAAAAGTTCGGTAAAAGTCCGGGACACGGACCCGGACTTTTTTTTAAAGTTCGGCCGAACCCGTCGAACACGGACATCTAGGTGTCCGCTCAACCCTAAATACAACTTGATTGATCTTTTCTCCTCTACTTTTGGATCCCTCACTGCCCAATCCCAACATTGTTAAATCCAAAAATTTAGGGAAAAAGCCATGTGTCAAAATTTCTCCATCACCGTTAACCTTCTCTGATCAGTGCATTCTGATGGCCCCTCTGTCAGAATACATTGTCTTGGGGGCGCTGGAGTGAATCCTCCATCCACCTTGTTTGTGTGGATGGAGGAGTTTGTTCATTTTTAATTTTTGTTCAGCCTGCTGGCTGAAAAAAAATAAAAACGACTCATCTATTGCCAGCTTACAGTGGTACTAAAGTCAAAATTGCCCCACTATCTGTTTTACTTACCCCCATCCCTAAACATTTACCTGGCTCCTTCCACAGCTCCAGTACTGTCTCTGCCGCAGCACCCCTCACAGGAGACACTGAGGGCAGCGGGAGCCATGGGCTGGTAATCAAACTCCTGTAAGGGGAATTCCAGAAGAGAGCAGATAAGTATAAAATCTTTTTTATTTTAATCAAAAATTGTATCTTTTAGTATCACTCTAAGGTAAGGTCAATGATCTGACTCAAAGACATATCTATGTCTCTGATATAAGACCTTTGCATTGATACGTATTGACATATTATTGCATCCAAATCATGGCTGAGAGGAACATACATGGAACCCATCCCCAAAACTACTGGTCACCCAGGAGGGCATACTGGGTGCTTCTTTACTTAAGGTAAGATATAACGAAACTATGTCTGTAGAAGTCCCATCAATTTCTCATCAATAATACCATTCTCAATGGCTTTCTTAACCAACCTAAAAATATATATATATTTTTTTTTTCCAAAATGTTTCCTTATATGTCAAAAACAATGTCACTATCTAATCTACGATATGTCAGAGTTTCAGATAACATCACCTAGGCTTCATTAACATAGAAATCATAATCCTTGATAACAGTGGCCCCACCCTTATCAGCTAGTTAGCTGACAAGAAAAACATCCTTTTTTTCTGTTGCAAATTGTTATATACTGTACTTGAATGAGTTTGGATGAAAATGGATTTGAATAAACTAGGTGCAGATAAGTCTGCAGCTCACAGCTGTGGAATACATCTGGAGAAGGTTAAATAGGTGTAGTAGAAAAAGGATGTTTTAATTTGATTCAATCTCTGAAGTGCCAAATCTAATTAAAAAATAAATAAGGGGAAATAGTCGGACAAAATTAGTCCCAATTCGAATACAGACTGTTGTTCCTTAGTAAAGTTAAAAAATGAAATATTCATAATTAGTGATTCCCCTTTAGGAGTTATCGACTTTAGCCTCAAAGGTGTATGCACAGGGTGTGCATGGTGTGCATTGTGTGCCTGGGCACACCCTAAACACCCCATTCACATTAGCATTATTGCTCTGTTTGCCAATGAGGGGATGGGAAACATCTCCCACTGAGCAACTCTGCTTGTAAGAGAAGTGTGGAAGCATTTCTCTCTCATTCTGAATCAGGCAAGGGAGATCATGTGCTGATGGTGCAGAGTGCCGCAAGGAAGACAGAGTGTGTGTGTGTGTGCGCGCGCGCGTGTATGTATATATATATATATATATATATATACATACATACATATATATATATATATATATATATATATATATATGTATATATGTATATATATATATATATATATATATATATACATGATCATAAACAACTAATTTATGCAGCGCTAGCATCTACATTAAAAATATATAATATACAATTCCAAAATATTGTGTATGTAAAGTGCTTTGGTGTAAAATAAAATATGTCCAGTTATGCAATAATTACAAAAAATACAAAATAGTAAGTGCTAATATTGAAAGTCCCTTGTGCTATATTACAAATAAAGTGCTCAGATGAATCATAAATCAAGTGCATATAAAAAAAAAGTGCATATAAAAACTTCAAAGTCTTCAAAGACTTTGAAGACGCTGTATTGATGGCGAAACGTGTTGATGCACTTCCGGTTACGCACCGCACGGAACGTCACTTCCGGTCAGGAACTTCCTGTGTGTGGAACGCACGGCGAGAGCGGCGCCACACGAGCATATTGTTACAGGCTGATTTACTTTGTTCGCTTGTAAGTATTCAATTGTCGCATTTGAGGAATAAAAGAGTTTAAACGTACTTCACCATTACGGCCTTCTTTTTATTTAACGGTGGAAGCGGAAGCGGACCCTTAATATTGGAGGTCTCATTGGAGAAGAGCATAAAGATCCTGGGCAACTGTGCAATCTTTTCTAAAGGTCTTTATACAGTGGCTATTTGGTGAGTGGGGAACCAAGAGGGGCACCATAATCACCTTGCAAGCACCTTTAATTACTTGGCACGTTGGCACTTTATCTGGATTACTGCACAAAGACTGTTTTTATATGCACTTTTTTTATATGCACTTCATTTATGATTCATCTGAGCACTTTATTTGGAATATACCACAAGGGACTTTCAATATTAGCACTTACTATTTTGTATTTATTGTAATTATTGCATAATTGGACATATTTTATTTTACACCAAAGCACTTTACATACACAATATTTTGGAATTGTATATTATATATTTTTAATGTAGATGCTAGCGCTGCATAAATTTGTTTATGATCTGTCTTCCTAAGATTTTCTTAGTGTTTGCAGCAGCTGCACGTATTTATCACTTTTTTTCACTTTTATTGAGTTTACACATTGTGTAGCGCGGGTTTAATTTTGTTTTCACATATATATATACATACATACACACACACAAGTGCATCTCATAAAATTAGAATATCCACAGTGTGATATATTTCAAGCATTATTTTCTTTTAATTTTGATGACTATGGCTTACAGCTAGTGAAAACCCAAAATTCAGTACAGTAATCCCCCGCTACATCGCGGTTCAGTTTTTGCGGTCCCGGTAATTCGCGTTTTTTTTTGTAATGTTATTTTACTATATAAATCATTAAAAATGAAATATTTTTGTGTTTTCCATAGCTCTTGCTATGTCTCTTAGTATCTTTTATGTGTTTAAATGAGTTTCTATTGTTTTAAAAGTGTTTTTAAAGACCTTAAAATGCTTTTACACATACAGTGACAGTAAAATAAACATGCCTACAATGCATTTTAATAGGGTTTTTCTATTTCGCGGAATTTCACTTTTCGCGGCTGGGTCCGGAACGTAACCCCCGCAATGGAGGGAGGTTCAGAATATTGTAATATTACATAAGATGAATAAAAAAAAAAGGTTTTTGCTACAGAAATGTTGGCTTACTGAAAAGTATGTCTATGTGCAGTATAGTATTCAATCAATACTTGGTCGGGGCTCCTTTTGCAAGTATTACTGCATCAATGGGGTGTGGCATGGAGGCTATCAGCCAATGGCACTGTTATGGAAGCCCAGGATTCTTTGATTGTGACTTTCAGCTCATCCTCATTGTTGGGTCTGGTGTCTCTCATCTTCCTCTTGACAATACCCCACAGATTCTCCAAGGGGTTTAGGTCAGGCGAGTTTCCTGCCCAATCAAGCAAAGTGATACCATGATCATTAAACCAGGTATTGGTACTTTTGGCAGTGTGGGCAGGTGCCAAGTACTGCTGGAAAATAAAATCAGCATCTCCATAAAGCTGGTCAGCAGAGGGAAGCATGAAGTGCTCTAGAATTTCCAGGTAGAGGGCTGCACTGACTTTGGACTTCATAAAATACAGTGGATCAACACCAGCAGATGACATGGCTCTCCAAATCATCATCGACAGTGGAAAATTTGCATTTCATTTGGAACTCAAGGTCCCAGAGTCTGGAGGAAGAGTGGAGAGGCACAGAATCCAAGTTTCACGAGGTCCAGTGTCAAGTTTCCACGATCAGACAGTCATGGACATACTTTTTAATAAGCCAACATTTCTCTATTAAAATCCTTTTTTTTTTTATTGGTCTTATGTAATATTCTAATTTTCTGAGATACTGAATTTTGAGTTTTCACTAGCTGTAGGCCATAATCATTAAATTTAAAAGAAAGAAATGCTTGACATATATCACTCTGTGTTTGACACATCTATATAAAATATATGAGTTTCACTTTTTGAATTGAAGTACTGAAATAAATTAACTTTTTCATGATATTCTAATGTTATGAGATGAACCTGTATACACACACAAACACACACACACACACACACACACACACACACACACACGTATGTGTTTTTGAGCTTTGGTGTGCACATCTTAATGCAATAGGCTACGCACTCTTATGTTTGGCGTTAAAATGTAACTCCTTTCTGGCCTCTATTTTCACCTCGCTCTACTGGGCCTTTTATTTCTTTCTTTTAAATTCTCATCTGTAGAGGATTGGTCTGTGCTTAATTACAAAACAATCAGTAGATGTATCCTCATCAGTAGTTCCCTAATTAGGAGCTCTATAGGACCTCCTCCAACCCAGCTCTTCTAGACCATATTGTCCACCACAGGATTGAGAACATTGCCACACATATCCAGTATTATAATCTGCTGCATCTCTCTGGAATTGTTGGCCCCTTCCACACATGCTGTCTGTTTTTCTGTTTTTCATCCACCCATTGACGGATGAAAAACGGACATCAATGCATCTCTATGGAAAAACGGGTGTAAATTAATGATCATCGATTTACATCAGTTTACATCCCCATCTGTCATCATCAGTTTTTTTAAACTTATCAAAGCTCTATTTTTCTTCCGTTAAAAAACAAAAAAAATAAATAAAAACAAGTCGGACGAAAAACGGATGTAAACTGACAAACGGTCAGTTTTTCATCCGTTGTTGCATTGGTAGTGGATGTAAAAAAAAAAAACAGATGAAAAACGGATGACAATCGGATGAAAAAACTGATGGAAAATGGATGAAAAACTGATGGAAAAATGGATGAAAAACTGATGAAAAATGGATGAAAAACTGATGAAAAATGGATGAAAAACTGATGAATACTTCATCCATTTTGACGTGACTGAACTGATGAAATGAACGGTCCGTATGTGTGAAAGGGGCCTTTGTGGTCTCTTTTGCCAAACAACAATTTTCAGGGATCCTATTTATCCATGTATCAACTTCCTGACACTTTTCAGGGCTTGGTAGTTTCTTTATTCATTTTGTAAATGCATTAATTTTAATGACAACACAAAACACATTGGTAGAGGGTTCTATTCTAGAGGAAGAAATGCACATTCCTTCGTTTGGAATTTGCTCAAAGCAGTAATAAGGCAATCAAGGGAAACAAAATTTATCATCCATAGAGTAGGTACTCAGACTTCATGGCGTATTGCATTCAGTGCCCTTGTGAACATCCACATGTTGAAGAGACAACTCAGAGACCAAAAATAAGATATTTTTTTCACATAAATCAAATATTTTAAAACCTGGGTAAAGATGAGAAGTATTGTGTATGCTAAGTGGGATCCTCTGAATTGGCGAGGAGGTCTTCATCCTTGTAAGATGCATTTTTTAAGGTGTTTGTTCTGAGACTAAAAATTGACAGAACCAGTATAAATATATAATTATATAAAAGTCTTTTCTTTTTATTTAAAAAAAAGACATTCTTGAGCTTCAGTCAAGTCATTTTGCTTAGGCTCAGATGATGTCACCAGTCTGTTCGTAGGCAATAGGAAACATATTCTTAAGTGGGGTACACATTAGTAGAAAATCTGCCGAAAATTCCCGTCCGAGGTAAAATCGTACAATTTTCGGCTAGTGTGTACACAACTTTCAGCAGCCGATGCCGACATTTTCAACGAAAAAAAAAAAACGGAGGGACAAACACCAAAATTCTTACCGTCTGTCCCCAGACGACCAGTTTTTGTTTAATGTGTAAGCAGTACGTCCGTGAAAAATCGGATACGAAAGACCGCGCATAATCTGAAGTTGCTGACAACCCGGAAGTCTGGGAACAAATGTCCCAAAAAAAAAAAAAAAAAAAATCGGACGAGAAATTTCGTGAACATTTATGCACTGTCAACTAAAAACAGTTATGAACGCTGAGCAAGAGAGAGAAAAATCAGAGGATATTTCGTCCGATTTCCGTCAAGTGTGTACGGGCCTTAAGTCTTCTATCCTCAGTGATCAAAGCACAACTTTGTAACTTTGTTCAGAATTATAGATGATAACCCTGAACGATGCCTGAACAAATGTGGTGCCATCTCCCCCTTTTGGAAGAAAAGAGCAGATTGTCAATTGGCATTGTCATGGAGAGTGCTATGAACTCTGTAAGAGGTAATAAAATCTGGAAGGGTTACACGTACATTTACCTTGGTATACTGTATATGTACAAAATATGAAAAATACATTTCATGCTAGGTTCACTTTAAGTGTTAGTTAAGTGAAAAATAAAATATTATTAACATTTTGGTATAACTCGCTAAGCAGAATATATAAAAAACATCAGAAACACCAGATACGCATACAAATCAGTTCAATATGTGACAACTATTGAATTTTCATTTGATGCCGTTGTACTTTCTGCTCTATTGCTCTGTGCTAGCACATCTATTCTTTAACAGCAAACACTCTAAGAGGTGATTTATACAGTATTTACCATTTAATAATGTGAGCAATGTGTTTCCTCAACTATCCAATGAAAGTAAAGAGAAAACTATCTTCCATTTGTATTTATTTAGAATTCACATTCTAAAGTCTACCATAAATTAACTGTGATTTTACATATTAATTGCCTACTGTGCCATATTGCAATGGTCATTCATATGCAGATTTTTGGCGTTCTGCACAGAGGCTGCTGGTATATCAGAAATCCTTGTAAATGCTGTGAGAAAATCAATACCAGCATAAGCTATCTGGAGATAGCATTGTTTTCAGGTCTACTGAAAGAATACTGAACGTAAAGTAAAGAGTAAATAGGAGGAGTAAAACACAATCGCTGTGCAGCACTCCTCAGTACCTGCCATTATTTCTGCCTCTGCGGCATACATGTAAATGGACACGCAGTTCTTTTTTTTTAAGCATTAGCACATTCTGGTAAGATTTTAGTAGATTATATTATTACATTTTCTGGAGAGCTATGATAACTTATCAAGGTTAAATAATTGATTTTATAGATTCACCTAGTGTTTCTTATGAAGGACCCTGCCTCCCACCTCTTATTCATTCCCACGCACTTATCGGTAGTAGCTCTGAGATACTGTAAATGAGGCTTTTGCATCCAACTCCTACTATGTTCATAACTTCCCTAAATTGGAAGGGGGGGGGGGGGCTGCTAAACACAGAATGATCTAGACAGGTGAATATGCCCTGATTATACTGCTAATATATATATATATATATATATATATATATATATATATATATATACACAGTATATACAAAATTAGATTATGTTCATACAATATCTATTTAGGAAAGGTATTAAAATAATAAATAATTCAGCAAAAAATGACTTTGTTAATGTTAATCCCCAAATTGACAAGCATAAAATTCAAGAACTGCAATGGTACAATTTTTCATGAATAAAATGACATTCAATGTCCCTGTTCATGAATGAAGATTAATAACCATCAACAATTCCTTAGTTCCTCTAATGACCCTCATAATCACAAGGAAAATGTAAAAACTGGACATAACAAGACAAAGCACACTAATACAACATTGCACTCCAACTTTGCCTTTTTAAAGGGATATTAGAGCTTTTTTTTTGTTTTGTAAAAGGAGATGCTAATAGCAGGACTTACCTAATCTTGCTTTTTTTTTTCTCCTCTGTGCTTTTTCCTCATACTATTCCCTGGCCGCATTGCCCCACTTCAGGTATTTGGGTGTCTCCTGTGCCTGCTGGACCTATGGTGTCCCAGTAGAGTTACCACGTCATGCAACACACAGGGAGCATGAGAGACCACGCATGCTTGGGGGACAGTATGAACAGCAAGCATAGAAGAGAAAATTGGAAAAAAACAGTGAAAGCATTGATTCATACTATCAGAATCTAATTTTCCAAGAAAAAAAGGCTTTGATATCACTTTAAGAGGAACTTCATTGACTTCCAGCATGTGTTTTTTTTTTTTCTTTAACCCTCCCTTACCTGTTATGATGGCTTGTCTTCTATTCACATAGTTACCTGCCCAGCAGATCCAGCTTTGTCCTAATGCAATCCACTTTTCAGATGTTACTGCCATCTTGAGCCTCCTCCGTGATCATGAGCTGGTTGCCTCTTCAGGGTTCAGCCAGCTGACCCCTAAGGACACATGCCAGCTCTGCCTTTGGCTGCTCTATGTCCCTACTCCCCTACTTCTGCAGCCTCCTGGGATATGTAATAGGGGTTTCCCAGGAGGCTGTGGTAGAAGGGACATATTATTCCCTCCTAGGCGAGAAAAGCAATGGGTTCCCAGGTTGCAAGCAATTGTGCTGCAATTTTAAAAATGACTTGTTAAGCTTACTAGACATGCTAGGCTTCACAAGTTTTGTTGCACAATTTCACTAAGCCTGCATTGCATCACTCCAAATCGACTTTCTTTGCTAACATTCTGCAAGTCTGCTGCAAGTTCTGGTTCAGTTATTCTGCGCAATAGTCATCCCACCACAGGGGTCACTGTGACTGAATTGTCATGCTGTAGACTTGCAGAGTTCTTGCTGTAGACTCACCACTGCAACTTTGCTCTTGCTAGAGACATGCCACACAAATTTGCTACAAATTGAAAAAGTGTAATGGAGAACTTGTGCTTCAAGTGCTCTGCAAGTGTACAACTTGCCAGTGAAAATGTGCAGCAAGGTAACAGACTTACAATTGAACACTGCCACAAATTTGTGACAAGTTATCCTTGCTATCTGGGTTGAGAGGGGTATATAAAACAACTAAAAATGTAAACAAGCCACAAAAAATCTTCAATGTATATTGTTGAGGGAGGAAGGAGTGCAGGAACCTAAAGTCACTCAGGGGAGTGAAAGTCCACTTTAGGCCATAAATTCCAGGCTATAATTCTAAGGCGAGTTAATTTATTACATTATTATTATTATACAGGATTTATACAGCACCAACAGTTTGGGCCATCGTTTTACAAAATGATTACATCTGTAAAATAACCATTTTATTTCACATGTAATTGTATTAAAAGAGCTAAAAAAACATGACCTGGCAGTAGTATTTGAGGACAGATTAGGACAGATTAGGGAAAAACTACACCACTACTATTTCGTATTGTGCTGTAACCTACCTAGCATATGAAGTACTTTCAACATCTAAAGGCATTCTTTAGGTGTGGTATTTTAAATATTCTGGGAGATAAATGGAAATATCTAAGAGTTACATAGTTACATAGTTAGTCAGGTTGAAAAAAGACACAAGTCCATCTGGCTCAACCAATAAAAAACAAAAAACAGTAAAGAAAACCCAACCATACAATCGCATATACACAATCCTATACCCGCAGTTGATCCAGAAAAAGGCGAAAAACCTCCAGCAAAGCATGATCCAATTTGCTACAGCAGGGGAAAAAAATTCCTTCCTGATCCCCCGAGAAGCAATCGGATATTCCCTGGATCAACTTTACCTATAAATATTAGTACCCAGTTATATTAAGTACACCCAGGAAAGAATCCAGACCTTTTTTAAAGTAATCTAGTGAGCCAGCCAGAACCACCTCTGGAGGGAGTCTATCCCACATTTTCACAGCTCTTACAGTGAAGAAACCTTTCCGTATTTGGAGACGAAATCTGTTTTCCTGTAGACGTAAAGAGTGCCCCCTTGTCCTCTGTGTTGACCTTAAAGTGAACAACTCAACACCAAATTCACTATATGGACCCCTTATGTATTTATACATGTTGATCATATCCCCCCTTAATCTCCTCTTCTCAAGAGAGAATAAATTCAGTTCCTCTAATCTTTTCTGATAGCTGAGCTCCTCCATGCCTCTTATCAGTTTGGTTGCCCTTCTCTACACTTTCTCCAGTTCCCCGATATCCTTTTTAAGAACTGGTGGCCAAAACTGAACTGCATATTCCAGATGAGGTTTTACTGATGATTTGTACAGGGGTAAAATGATATCTCTCTCTCTGGAGTGGCATACATTCAACAACCTATATGATACTAGCAGAACTATATAAAGAACATTACAGCGTTAATTGATTCTCAGCAGCATGGAAATGGAAGACATGTCAGCCACTTGTTCTCACATATTCAGTACAGTTGACACAGCTCAGTTGGTAATCCCTGTGCATGAGTTTTAACAGTGGGTGACTCTGTACTTTGTCTCATATACTGTCAAGACCACATGGATATGTAATGGATCAAAAAATACACATACTGCTTTCATTTCACTTAGTTCTTTGTTAAAGGGGAACTTCACCCACGCCCACAAATTTTTCTTTTCATATACCACTTACCTTTGACGCTCCTTTATGCAGAATAAACATACTAACAAACGCAGCGAATCCTGTGTTGCCCTTTCCTCACCTGTCACTCTTTCACTGCATGTCCCATCCCGTGGCACCGTCTCCAAATAGGAGATAGTTGTCTCTTCCTCATTTGTCACAGCTGGTCTCCCGATGATGCTAACTTGATCCCACGCACGGGGGGTGGCCCACTGACGACGTTGTGAATCCTTTTGCGCATGCACTGTACACTCAACTGTTTAAAATAGCTTTTCCTCTTCAGATCTCACGAGAGTCTTTTTTTATCAACGGATTTGTGTATTTGGCATGACATGGGGCAAATTATATCATGTGATTCATCGCATGCATGTGCCAGGTGCCCATACACTAACCTTTCGCAAAAAAAAAAAAAAAGCCTTTTTCTTGCTCCTAAACCTACAAGATGTGCAGTTTAGCAGTGAGATCTCTCTAGAAGGCACTGGTGATGTTGCCGACGTCACCAGTGCCTAAGAAGAACCAGGAACACAAAATGACTTTGTTATATGAACATATATGGGTGATTTTCTTGCATTGATTTCTAAAAAAAAAAATATCATAATGAGTTTCTATGGGATTGCTAAGAGTTACATTTTTAACCACTTGCCAACCGCCCGCCGCCTTTTTACTGCGGCAGGGCGGCTTGGTTGCGTCCAGTCATGTGGTACTACGTGACTGGAGTACATGTGGTTTCGGCGGCGCTCACGTGCTACCGGAGCCGCGCTCCCGCTGTGTTTAGACACAGCGGGAGGCGGGCTGCAGGAGGAGCCGCTAGCCTCCCCCGATCATCCGGGAAACTGTAAACAAAGCAGGCGGATCTTCTCTCAGACAAGCAGGGGCAGATCACCAGTTTCAGCTAAGCTGAAACTGCGATCTGTCTGTGCCTGTCACAAAACCCCTCCCCCAAACACAGTCAGGCATACATTTAACCCCTACATACAGGCATACATTTAACCCCTCTGATCACCCCCAGTATTAATCCCTTCCCTGCCAGTGTCATTTATACAGTAACAGTGCATATTATTTAGCATACTGTATTAGTGTCGTTGGTCCCCAAAAGAAATGTCAGTTAGGGGTTTCCGATCTGTCCGCCGCAATGTCGCAGTCCCGCTAAAAATCGCAGATCGCCGCCATTACTAATAAAAAAATACATAAAAAGTCCAAAAATCTATCCGTAGTTTGAAACACTATAACTTTTGCACAAACCAATTAAAATACGCTTTTTGGGATTTTTTTTTTCAAAAACTATGTAGCAGAATACAAATTGGCCTAAACTGACAAAAAAAAAAAGAAATTTTTTTATTGGGAATGTTTTATAGCATTAAGTTAAAAATATGGCGTTTTTTTAAAATTGTTGCTCTTTTTTTGTTTATAGCGCAAAATCTAAAAACGCAGAGGTGATCAAATACCACCAAAAGAAAGCTCTACTTGTGGGAAAAAAGGACATCAACTGTATTTAGGTACAGCGTGGCACGACCGCCCAATTTTCCGTTTAAGTAAAGCAGTGCCGAATCGCAAAAAATGGCCTGGTCATTAAGGGGGCAAAGCCTTCTGGTCCAGAAGTGGCTAAAGTGATTTGTCAATCTGTGCTCAGTGATCAAGATTCATCAGTCTTTTGAATCGGCGGCAAAATCACTAGTGCCAGTCATTCCTAATGCTTGCACCAATTGCTATGCTTAGCTACATATCACTGACAGAGAGCGATTTGAAGCAGCACACAACCTAATAGTGCAAATCACAAGCGACTCTAATGATTAGATCACTAGTTACAAATTGCTGATAAATCGCTGTTAATCGCTGGCATTAGCAATTTGCAGCACTGATTAAACTCTGTAAAAAAAACTGCTCATGTGCCATGACCTTGAGTAAAGTATACATAAGTCAAATCCTTATAACATCCTTAAAGTGATTGTAAATGATCACCTTGTAAAATAACCCATTCAGTTTAGAAATGAAAGGCATTTTTTGTATAGCTATAAAAAAAAAAAAAAAAAACATTATAAATACCCTTTTCCCCCTTTTTTTTTAAGTGATCACATTCCCTCTGTTCTCAGCTGCAGAAGAGCTGGGGGGGGGCGGGGGAGAAGCAGCAGCACACTGAGCTTCCCAGTCAATGGCTTTGCAGCGGAGCCATGTCAGGGTAAGTCTGGAGGAAAGGATACTTCCCAGCATAGAAAGAGAACTGACCACGGTGTGCTCTCCTGCTTAGTGTGGTCAGTTTTGAATAGGAAAGCAGTCCCTTTGGAAGGAACACCAAGGGATTTCCACATGAAGGAAGCAATACAAAGAGAACAGGACACTTTCTCATACAAGTACATGGTACAGCAGGCACATATCAGGAATATTAAATGTTGGGGTAACAAACCCTTTTTTTATTTATATTGATGGTGGTCTCTAAAAAGTGATCTGTGAATCTGCTGCCTCCTAAATGCCTGCTTTTTTTCTTTCTGCCAAACTGATTTAAAATGGGAATACTGCCCCACAACTGCATGCCAAGCAATTGGCTTGCTGTTGTGACGCAGTCCCATTCACTTGAGTGGGTCACATTTGGTGGCAGTACTGCCCACTGAACGCGACACATGCGCAAGTGCATACCAGCCTAGGCAGCAGCCACGTTAATGTGCAACTGGGCAGTAACACTGTAGCTCAATTGCCTGTTTTAACCACCCCCTGGCCAGCCATGCAAACTTAAGATCATTCGAAAATCTGTCATTTGGTCCGATCGTTCGTTTTTCGTCCAGTTAATGGGCACAAATAGAAAATCGTTTTTAACTTTTCAGAGCCGAAAAATCGAAGGAAACAGTTTTGAAAATCTGCCGACCGAATGATACATTAATGATAAATTGAAAGGTTAATGTGTTTCTCGGCCGACCTGTTTGCACTAGGCATATGCAACACACTGAACGAAAAACTGATTAATTGATGTCCATTGAACGATTTATCGTTAGAAATTCGGTCATAACATGATGGCACGATCAGCTGCTCTCACGGCCGATTTTTTGTTTTTCAAAAATTAGTTTGCCCGATATTTCGGCCAGTGTATGGCCAGCTTTAGCCTTAAGGCCCATACACACGATACAAAAATCGGAAGGAAAATTTAGTCCGATGAACAATCTGCCGATTTTCGTATTGTTAGTATAGTGCTTTCGACAGCTGATTATGAATTTTCGGAGGACAAAAACTGGATGTGCAGGCTATAAAATTTTTATCGTACTGAACACAACGTCCGATTTTCATTTAATTAGTACAGTTTTCATCCGAAAAAAATCATAAGAGCAAGACTAGGCATGCTCAGATACTAAAGAATACATACAAAGCAATCCAACACATGACATCACTTGTGAAGTTGAATTCTGTCATACGGGAATTTTCGTATGAAAGTAACCTCTTCACTTTCCACATCAGACTAGCATGCAACAAAATACGGAGGACAGATCGTTCGATAATCTGTTTGTGTGTACGAGGCTTTAAGCCTTGTACACACGCAACGTGGTGTTTTGTTGGTTGGAATGTGCCTAGACTGCACACCAATTTTCCCGCACGACAAAATTCTACTTCAGAAGTGATGTCATGTGTTGGTTTGCTTTCTTTGTGTTCTTTCTTCTCTGAGCATGCCCAGTCTTGCTCATAAGATTTTTCCCTGTCGAAATCTGTACTGACTGCACGAAAATCGGCCGTGTTTTGACGGAGGACAAAAATTTTATAGCCTGCACACCAGATTTTTTTTGGCCGAAAAAGTCGGAGTCGGTTGTCGGAAGCACCATACTAACAAGCCGAAAATTGGCAGATCGGTCATCGGACGAATTTCGACTCGTGTGTACGGGGCTTTAGTCTGGCCATACATGATACAATTTTCTTACTATTTCCTGTACACTTTTCTCGAAATTTACCTTCAACTATGTAGTACCTGCCTAATTGGATACAATTGAAAGTGTTGTTTAGCTTTGACCTCATATCATGTGGTTTGTGGTAAATCTAACAAAACAATTGTACAACAAAAGTTGAACACGTATGGCCAGTTGTACTAAGCCGTATCCATGAGAGAATGGCATACCAATGCTATGAGGCTTTTAATGTAATATTAAACTGAGCGCGAGAGACTGTTGTTAGTAGACTGTGTGTGTGTGATGTAATGTTCCGACTGTCTGTGAGCATGGCTGTTCTGATCAATGTGCTTTTATATTCTCTTTGGAGTCCACACTACTATTAGGTAATAAAATATTAATAATATAAAACTGTATATATTTTAGGTTGCATGCCCTTGTTGCAAGGATATGGTAATGCAATCATGTGGGATACACTGCTAAATAAATATATGATTTTGTACAAGCAGTAACAATCTAGGAAAACACCAATACGAATCGCATATGTAGCAATAAAGAAGGAGAAGATGCCATAAATCTGGCAAACTGTGTATGGAGAGTACCATAGCCTGAGTGCAGGATGAGGGAAAACATTTGTAAACAATGATCTCCATAAAGGCACCATTCATGCATTCCTCCACACTGCTCTATGAAATCCCCAAACCTAATCACCCTGAAGTGACAACCAAAGTCTCCTTTTTTCTTTTTTTTCTTGAATGTGGTCATTCCACGGTGCTAGTTTCAGTTGTGCCATTGACAAACATTGCAGGTTCTCCTGTCACATCACACTGCAAATTCTCCACACCACTCCAGAACAAGATACTGCAGCTGTAGTCTTTCAACTAATAAAGCCCTAAACCTAGATTTATACTGCAAGTCAAGGCTGCAGTGCAGCTGTATAGAAGAGCAAAACATTTTGTCAGCCCCCCCCCCTCCCCCACCAATGCATGCAACCCGGTTCTTACCCAACACACTTTGAGGTCCAAGGCTCACTGAGCTTGTAAAGCCTTCCGTCTGCTCCTCATCATCTCGCTTAGGCTGTCTCCTGTCATGTCAATGTGGTAGCTGTGTCCTAGTATCTGGGCTGTGCGTCCCTCCTCCCAGTCACTGTGCTCTTTTCCTTTGCTGCTCATACAGAACATGCGTCTCAGCCACTGACTCCCTTCTCCTGCCCTCCCTCCCTCCATCTCTTTTCTTTCCCCTCAGTCTATTCTCCTCTCCCCCTTCTCCACTTACCTATTGTCCTCTGTCTCCCTCAATGCTACCTCATTAGCTTTCAGTCACACCGCATGCACTGACGCTCAGTAACTGATTATTGGAACTTTGTAGCGCTGAGTGGGAGAGCCGCATGCTCTTAGGCTGCACACTTTCAGCTTCTTTAAGCGTTTATACAGCATTTTTTATGCCAGTTTTCAGGTATGAATTTTTGTTTTTCTTTCAGCCAATGGAAAGCTAGTTGCTAGGAGGAAAGGCAAGAAATCGCAAGAAAAGCGAACGTTTTGCAGGTGCTTCAGCCCCAATGAAGTTCATGTACTTTAACTTCAGGTAATGCTAGGGTGTGAACTAGGGATCGACACCGATGTATCGAGGTCCGATATGTACTTTCTCCGATATATCAGAATCGGCCCCTGAGGTTACCGATATTGCCGATATTTAACTTCAAGTAATTCTAGGGTGTGAACTAGGGATCAACACCGATGTATCGAGGGCCAATATGTACTTTCCCCGATATATCGGAATCGGCCCCTAAGGTTACCGATATTGCCGATATTTAGGGAAAGTGCTTCTACCAGGGTGATGCCTGCAGCTAGAGGCATCACCCCGGTACTGGTGTCCATAGCCGACGGTCCGCTGACTTGTAATGACAACCGATGAGAAGCCCCTCGACTGTCATTACAAGGAGCGGGAGGGGACGACCCCCCCCTCCCGCCGCCTTCCGCTGCTTAACCAGGTCTCCCGTCCCACCAGGAGACCCGGGCATCCTACCTCCACGGCCGCCGCCAAAGAGAAGACCTGGGTCTCCATGTAAAAAACCTGGAAGTGATGTCATGACATCACTTCCAGTGTTCCGTGAAAAAACCATACCCGTGAGAAAACCATACCCTCGTCACTTCCGGTTCACCTACGTCACCACCTACGTCATTGAACAGCTGAGGAGCTTACTAGTGCGCATGCTCGGATGGTATGGATTTATCACGGTAGTGTGTGTAACGTTACACTTGCCACAGTTGCATTAAAACAGCTCCTCTGCAACATGAATCATCTCCGCTCCTATCCCTGTCACTTCCCTCATCTCGGCTAATAAATATAAAAGCGGATCACGGAGCCGACATCTCCGTCATTTAGATTTCATACACCCGCCGCTGCTTTTACATTTAGTAGCCGAGATCAGGGAAGTGACAGGGATAGGAGCGGAGATGACCCATGTTGCAGCCGAGCTGTTTTAATGTAACCGCCGCAAGTATAACGTTACACACACTACCGTGATAATTTCATACCCTCTGAACATGCGCACTTGTCAGCTTCTCTGCTGTTCAATGATGTATCCGGGGCTGTGAGCATGCGCACTGTTACGCTGCTCAGCTGTTTCTGACAGGAAGTGACGTTGGTATGGAATTCTAACGAGGTATGCTTTTCTAACGTTACACCGGGTACTCGGCACTGAATTAAAAAAACTGACAGCATTCAAAACAGCCAAACTTGGCGTCTCGAATGCTTTTCGGTGCCAAAGAGGGGCTTGGGGTCTTTTAGACCCCCAGATGCCTCCACAAGAGTACCTGTAGAAAAAAAAAATAATGTTTTTTTACATGTCCGAAAATATCGGCAGATATTGGCCGATACCGATATCCGATGATCAACATATCGGTATCGGCATTAAAAAACCGATATCGGTCGATCACTAGTGTGAACAGGCTCCAGAGGCAGGGCCGCTGATGGGGCGGGGGGACCACCAGTACTCCTGTAGGGGACCCGGGCACACAGGAGGGGGGGGGGGCCAACATCTTTGGGAATCGGTGTGGTCCGGCGGAGGGGCAATTACAGAAGGAAGCCCTGAAGTGCTGAGGAGGGGGGGGGGAAACAGCACAGTGAAAGGGGGGCCCACGGGGGGATCAGGAGCAGCCAAAACAGGGAGGGGGATCGGTGTTGGTGAAGCAATTACAGGAACGATGCCCTGTGTCTGTGTCTCTCCCAGCAGCAGCTGAAAGCCAGTTTCTCCTCCTTTCAGCTGCTGCAGGAAGAGACACAGACACAGGGCATCGTTCCTGTAATTGCTTCACCAACGCCGATCCCCCTCCCTGTTTTGGCTGCTGCTGATTCCCCTGTGTGCCCCCCTTTCACTCTGCCACCCCCCCCCCCCTCCGCCGCACTTCAGGCTATCCTGTCCTGTAAAAAAATAATAAACTGTAAAAAAATAACAAATAAACATTGTAATAAAAAAATGTAAAATAAAATAATTGTAAACATTTTTGACTTTTAAAAAATGTAAAAAACAATTAAAAAGGGCTAATTCACACAGGTTTTCTGTTATGTTTGTGTCCGCTAATAATTATTTTAGTGTATTTTAAGTGAAAATATTTTCTTGAATGTCTGTGATTTCTAAAAGCAGCCCTGTCCAAAGGATACAATGGGAATCCTTATGCTGAGTGTTGAAGAAAGAAAAATACTTCCAATTGCTCAGGTGTAAACATAGGCTTAGGCTGGGTTCGCACCAATGTGAATGGTGCGAACCCTTGGATGAGTCCAATTCACATGACAGGAGAATGTGACCGGTAGACATGTGCGCTTCGTTTCATTCTGAATATATTTTCCAACAAATTGTTCGTTATTCGGATATATCCCAATACCCAAATTGCAGGATAAACATAGTTTACCGAATGCGCAGAATATTGAAACTAAATCAGTCCAAACTTGGGAAATTCAAATTGAAATTTAAATAGAATTTTACATCGAATTCCAGTTGAATTCAAACTGTAAACATATTTCTGAAATCAAAGACTGTGTGTGTTATTATAGTACCATTTCTAAATAATGCTGCTTTTGTTAAGCCAAAGATGATTTAAAGAGTCATTGTAATCATTTAATGAAAATGTTTCTTCTGTTTGTTCACTTTACCACATTTGAATAAAAAAAAAATCAAAAGTTTTCGATTCGACCGATTTAAAATTTATCGAATTAAATGTTTCGAATCGAAAAAAAAATTGTAAATTCGAAGAAAATTTGAAAAAGACATAAAACGAATTCCGAAGATGAATTCTGAATAGGAATCCTGAATACCAATTTAATGAATCAACTGAATTTAATAAAACCCATAACTAGATTAACAATTCTAAACGAAATTAAACACATTTTTTTGTCATGCACATCTCTAGACTGACCGGCTTTCAATTGAGCCAGTTCACACACCTCTGGGGTGTCAGCGTTCTGATCTGCAGAAGTTCCTATATGTCTTCTGGTCCATTTCAGGTGCAAATTCAGCCAAAAATTCTGACCTGATTTGCACCTGAAACAGTGAACAGACATGCATCGGACCCCCTGCTGTGAGCCAGGGTCATAGCTAGTGTGAACGCAGCCCCAAAGTGTTACTAAACCCACAACAGTAAAATCAGTCTGTATATGCCGTAAAGCATGTTTGGTATACTCACTGTAGAACCTAAGGGGTTAATCCTCTGCATTGTGTATAAAGGCTGTTTGATCCTGTCTTCTCTGATCCTCCTCTTCTTAAGGCTCCGTTTCCACTGCCGTGGCTACGAAGTCGTGCTACTTCTAGCGTGACTTCGTAGTGAAAGTTGCTTGCGGCATTCAGTGCGACTTGTCCCTCATTATAGAGGGAAGTCGCACTGAAGTCGGCTCAAAGGTAGTGCACAAACTACTTTTGAAGTCGCCGCAACTGAAGTCGCGGCAGTGAAAACGGGCCAGATTGAAACAAATGGCTTTTGACTTGCTGTGCGACTTGACATGTGTCAAGTCGCACAGCAAGTAGCACTAGTGGAAACCGGCACTTAACTGACTCCTAATCATTTCCTGATATCACAGAGTCTATGTAGTCAGGTTGCACATGCTCAGTTTGGTGTGTATTACTAGAGAGGTTTTTTTTTTCTCTTGGGAGGGTGCTTGTGATCAGCACAGAGCCAATCAGCACTGTTCAGACAGAGGGTCAGGGGTCTTGCAGTCTCATAGGTCAGTCAGAAAACTCCCCCTACAAGTTTGCAAGACACTGATAGAAGACACAAGACTGCTCTAATTGCTGATGAAAAAAGGTATTTAGCAGTTTATATTTACTAAAATAATTGCATTTCCATGTTCTGTGTACTGTGGGAGTAAATGGAGGTTTCGGGGTTTAGTAACTCTTTAACCACTTGACCTCAGGAAGATTCCCCCCACCCTTAATGAGCAGGCCATTTTTGCGATACGGCACTGTGTTACTTTAACTGATAATTGCGTGGTCATGCGACACTATACCCAAATATATTTATGTTCTTTTTCCCCCCACAAATAGAGCTTTCCTTTGCTTGTATTTGATCACCTCTGCAGTTTTAATGTTTTGCACTATATAAAAAATGTTTTTTTTTTTTTTTTTTATGTTTTATACTTTCAGCAACTTGTGCAAATACCTATTCTGCTACATATTTGTGGTAAAAAACAATCCCAATAAGCATATTCTCATTGGTGTGCACAAATGTTATCGTGTCTACAAACTATGATATATTTTTATTTATTTTATTTTTACTAGTAATGGCGGGCATCAGCAACTTAATGCGGGACTGCGATATTGCAGCGGACAGTCGGGACATTAACTTTTTGGGGACCAGTGAAACTAATACAGTGATCGGTGCTAAAAAGATCAGTGCTAAAAAATATGCACTGTCACTATACTAATAACACTGGCTGGTAAGGGGTTAACATTAGGAGTGGTCAAAGGGTTAAATGTGTGCCCGACCAGTGTTTTACTACTGTGGGGGAAGTGCGTGTACTAGGTATGGGCATGGAAAGGTGCCCCTGCTTAGCAGAGACACAGGATCCATGCCTTCTGTACTGACAGAACAGCGATCTGCCATGTTTACATAGGCAGACCGCTGTACTGCCTGTGCACCAAAGCATCGGTGGGTGCCAGCAGACATCGATTCCACTGTACCCACTGATCAGCTCCTGCTCCCCGGACACAGAAGTTCAGGATCATATACTAGGTATGTGGTCCTGCGCAGCAGAGCTGCCTTGGTGCCGTATATACAGTGCCTTGCGAAAGTATTCGGCCCCCTTGAACTTTTCGACCTTTTGCCACATTTCAGGCTTCAAACATAAAGATATAAAACTGTAATTTTTTGTGAAGAATCAACAACAAGTGGGACACAATCATTAAGTGGAACGAATTTTATTGGATATTCCAAACTTTTTTAACAAATAAAAAACTGAAAAATTGGGCGTGCAAAATTATTCAGCCCCCTTAAGTTAATACTTTGTAGCGCCACCTTTTGCTGCGATTACAGCTGTAAGTCGCTTGGGGTATGTCTCTATCAGCTTTGCACATCGAGAGACTGAAATTTTTGCCCATTCCTCCTTGCAAAACAGCTCAAGCTCAGTGAGGTTAGATGGAAAGCATTTGTGAACAGCAGTTTTCAGTTCTTTCCACAGATTCTCGATTGGATTCAGGTCTGGACTTTAACTTGGCCATTCTAACACCTGGATATGTTTATTTGTGAACCATTCCATTGTAGATTTTGCTTTATGTTTTGGATCATTGTCTTGTTGGAAGACAAATCTCCGTCCCAGTCTCAGATTTTTTGCAGACTCCATCAGGTTTTTTTCCAGAATGGTCCTGTATTTGGCTCCATCCATCTTCCCATCAATTTTAACCATCTTCCCTGTCCCTGCTGAAGAAAAGCAGGCCCAAACCATCATGCTGCCACCACCATGTTTGACAGTGGGGGTGGTGTGTTCAGGGTGATGAGCTGTGTTGCTTTTACGCCAAACATAACGTTTTGCATTGTTGCCAAAAAGTTTGATTTTGGTTTCATCTGACCAGAGCACTTTCTTCCACATGTTTGGTGCGTCTCCCAGGTGGCTTGTGGCAAACTTTAAACAACACTTTTTATGGATATCTTTAAGAAAGGGCTTTCTTCTTGCCACTCTTCCATAAAGGCCAGATTTGTGCAGTATACGACTGATTGTTGTCCTATGGACAGAGTCTCCCACCTCAGCTGTAGATCTCTGCAGTTCATCCAGAGTGATCATGGGCCTCTTGGCTGTATCTCTGATCAGTCTTCTTCTTGTATGAGCTGAAAGTTTAGAGGGACGGCCAGGTCTTCGCAGATTTGCAGTGGTCTGATACTCCTTCCATTTCAATATTATCACTTTCACAGTGCTCCTTGGGATGTTTAAAGCTTGGGAAATATTTTTGTATCGAAATCCAGCTTTAAACTTCTCCACAACAGTATCTCGGACCTGCCTGGTGTGTTCCTTGTTCTTCATGATGCTCTCTGCGCTTTAAACGGACCTCTGAGACTATCACAGTGCAGGTGCATTTATACGGAGACTTGATTACACACAGGTGGATTCTATTTATCATCATTAGTCTTTTAGGTCAACATTGGATCATTTAGAGATCCTCACTGAACTTCTGGAGAGAGTTTGTTGCACTGAGGGTAAAGGGGCTGAATAATTTTGCACTCCCAATTTTTCAGTTTTTTATTTGTTAACAAAGTTTGAAATATCCAATAAATTTCGTTCCACTTCATGATTGTGTCCCACTTATTGTTGATTCTTCACAAAAAATTACAGTTTTATATCTTTATGTTTGAAGCCTGAAATGTGTCAAAAGGTCGCAAAGTTCAAGGGGGCCGAATACTTTCGCAAGGCACTGTATACAGTATACGGTCAGCAAGCGGTTGTGTATCTATGGTCAAAATGTAAAATCATTTATTCATTTCCACATTGAATTTCAATTATTTCTAGCTTACTATTACCCCTATCAATCTGAACAATCTTGATAACTTTTTAGAACATTTTTTTTCCTGGGGGGAGGCAGTCAGCTTTGGGCACCTAGAGGAAAATAATTAGGCAGGGCTGCGGCAAATTGTAAATGTGATAAAATTGCGCTAATAGTGTGAAGGGCTTAAAAATTTGAGCCTATTGATGGTGTGCATGGTAACATAAAGAATTAAGAACACTCGGAAATAAGACATCAAGACAGGTATGGTCTTTCAGTCTGTATTGAACAGCATTCTGGTAAGGACAGCTTATATACAGTTCATAAAGGGGATGTGACATTATTTTCCCAGACCAACTAAAAATATACATACTGTATAATATTTAAGCGCAATGGACATAACATATACATAGTAGGAAACAGATGTATACATAACAGGAAAGAAAACTCAGGAAAGAAAGATCTCAGAATAGCAAAATATTTTGCGACCAAAAAATATTCTCACAACTCAGAAACAATGGGAGGAAATTGACATCCTCAACAGCAAAAATGTTTAAGTTACAAAGAGAGAGATTTTCAGTAAAATGAAAAGCTAAAGCATAACTCCAATCATTCAATTAAGCATGACTATATAACATTTAAATAAAACATAATTCCAGCAGATGTCTTGCCACAAATTTGTGGCAGTGTTGAATGGTAAGTCATGTTAACTTCCTGCACATTTTCAATGGTAAGTTGTACACTTGCAGAGCACTTGAAACACAAGTTCTTGTTGACACTTTTTCAATTTGTAGTAAATTTGCATGGCAAGTCTCTAACAAGAACAAAGTTGAAGTAGTGAGTCTACAGCAAGAGCTCTGCAAGTCTACAGCATGAAAATTCAGTCACAGTGACCCCTGTGGTGGGATGACTATTGCACAACATAACTGAACCAGAACTTACAGCAGACTTGCAGAATGTTTGCAAAGAAAGTTTATCTGAAGTAGTGTAATGCGGACTTGCTGCACTTGTGCAACAAACTTGTGAAGTCTAGTGAAGACTTGTGAAGTCTAGCAATAGCTTAGCAAGTCATTTTCAAACTTGCAGCTCAATTGCATGCTACCTCGGAGTACTCTTAGCGGCACAACCCTGGAACAAGAATGCAGATCAAGAGTTCTAGTTATACTCTAACATAGTGTTTCTCAAACTTTTTTCAGTCAAAACACCCTTTAAAATTATAGACAATCTCAATTCACCCCATAAAAGTATGGACAGTCTTGAGGCACCCCATTCTAAATGTAAAAAAACTATTTTAAAAGCTTTACATAATATTGCAGCATCCACAAAGTTTCTCTCCATCAGTCAGCTAATGTCCCCCTAGTGCTGAGGGAGAGAGCACAGGAGCGTCAAACAAGGATGCTGTGGAGGCAGCAGACATCCTCTTTATTACCTGATGATGTAATTTGTTGTTAGGATGCCAGTGTCTAGAAAGTCGTAATGGCACATAACGAAAACCCGTGGCTTTGTATAACTAAAATGCAGGCTTGATCCACCTGTTGGCTTGTACACAATTTTTGATATGTAGCAAGGTTTCCAGGCCTGTGGCCTGATGTGGGTCTGCCATTAGTACCGGAATCCTCTCCAGCCCATGTTAGCTGAGTCCCTGGGTGTGACAACTGAAGCAGCGACAACTCCGGCATCTTTGTTTGTGGTTTTTATTATAAATTAAAGGGGATGGGAGAAGGGAATGAGTGGGATACTCCTTTAGGCTTGAACTAATAACAATTGGGACTTTGATCCTGAAAATGCCCGTCGGCGCTTCCTTGACGCTAGCCGGTGCCAGCCAACGTTCACTATCACTGAGTACACACTGCAACTTGATAGTAGTGCTGAATCCTCAACTGAAAGTCCAGAAGATCCAGGACTGAGAAACTGTAGAACTCCTGACACTGTTAGGCTGTATAACTCACTGAATACTGTCCCCCGCTTAGACCAGCTTGAGGTAGTATGAAGTAGAACTCTGCAAATCTGTACTTGCAACTGACACACTCTTTACAATTCAGGGCCCAGATGCAGGTGCCCCCTTGACTGTAACTCTTCAGGGTCCACTGACTATGTACCCCCTTGGTAACTTCAAGGTCCTCAACCTAGGTACCCCCTTTGCAGCTAGCTGACACTGGATCCCAGAACCTCTTCCAGAATGGTCCCCTCTGACTCTAGGCAGACCCCCAGGGGCAATCCTCAGTACTCACGACCTGTGTAGGCTTTCCTGGGACTGGACCCCTCTCGCTCTCAGCAGGCTCTCGGCACACCGGATCCCCTCAGCTCAACTCCGCACTCTCTGGACACTCAGACACCACCCCGAGATATCCTCTTCCTCAGACAGGTGGAGAGACAGCCGTACTCTCCCTCCTGGGACTCTAATCCTGCCAAAGACAACGTGCCACGCAGTTCCCCCCCCCAAACTTATACCCACTCCCAGAATCCTTTGCAGCCTAATCTGCCTTCTGGGGTAGTTACAAGCTGGGATGTGTCCCCTGATTGGGCTTCCCACTCTGCCCTATGAGAAGCCTCTCACAGGAGCCAATGGGGATACTTCTCCCCTCAGCAGGCACACCTGGAAGCCCTAGCCAAATAAATCACAGCCCTGCTGTTAGGCAGACAAGGCCCACTATGCATTTACCTAGCACCTACCTGTAGGGTGCTACAGATAAATTTTTAGGCATTTTGCCAGGGTTCCCCAGAAGAAATCTCAAGGCACCCTGGTTGAAAAAAGCTGCCCTAACATATTGATCCCTATGCTTTTTCCAGCTCAATAATTCAGAAAGTACTGAAGCCAGAGACAAACAGCTGCTAGCATTCTTAGGAGATGGTTATTTCTTTTAGTACAGGTTTCCTTTAAAAATATTTTCTGAAAGTCAGAAAAGGACATGAATCACAGCAGTCTGAGCTGTGTCAACCTTTCTTATTTATTGAATCGTAGAAGGGGTCACTTCAGTAGCAGAAAGATTACCTTACCACTCTCAGTGAAAAAAAATATCTGTAGCTCAGAGTGTGGCGATTTATTTCCTTTTCTAAATTATTTTCCAGAGTGCAACATTCCAAACCATCACCCCGGAATTTTGGAGCAGGGCCTGCGAGGAGCCACTCACCTTAATCACTATACATATATTTTTGTATATATTCTGAAATTCTTGACTTTACACATTCATTTTGGAAATACCTCTTTAGTAAAAAAAATTGCTGTCTTTTCTGTTTCATCTTGTCTTCCCTGTTTTTTCAATTAATTGCTTGCACTCATTGCAAATGTTACTTAGTTTTGTGTGTAATGACTACTTCATAGAGCTCTATTGGTACTGATGGCGTTATATAGATATGTGGCACTACCACCGCAGGAGCCACTGAATATTTTGGGTTCTCTGTTCATCTCTGAGCCATGGGCAGAACACCACCCCTGCTGACAACACCAAACTACCTGGCTCTCTCACAAAGAAACAATACGCACAAAATGGTAAAATAAATAATTAGCCTGTATTAAGGTCAAAGAATAGTAGGGCATGCAAAGAAACAGTGAACCAAATTTATTGCTGTAGCACTGCCCCCTTGAGGACTGCCAGATTTCACACTTACGGGTCCCCCTGAGTTACCATTAGCAACCTTCACATGCACTTCTCTCACTTTTCCTCTTTGGCTCATCCAATAATCAGTCCAGGGGTATGTAGTTGTTTTTTTGGATTTTATTATAAATTAAGGTTGGGAGAAGGGAATAGTGGGATACTCTGAATAAACTATTCACAATACTGGAGGACTTTTATCTCGGTACAGCCAGGCTGTTGATCCACCTTGCCACTGAGGTGAGTTTAGATTTAAGTCTCTTTCCTAAGACGACTTGATGAACTAAGGTTATCTTCAGAACACTCTCCTCAGTATCCTATTTCTTGACTGCCGACACCCGTCCACTGACTATTCTACTCTTGGGGTGGCCCCCCCTCAGGTCAGGCCCCTCGACATGAGCCCCTGTACTCATGATACTGTTTTTCTAGGGTCTCCAGTGTCTCCCCCTCAGTCAGCTCTCCTGGTCCTGGACCTCTGGGTTCAGCTCCGTTCCTCTGGCCCTCAGGGCGACCCTCCTGAGGCCACATGCCACTGCTACAGAGGAGGAGGCAGCCGCCACCTTCCCTCCAGGACTCTGCTCTCCAGTCAAAGACCCTGCAGCACATGTGCTCCTGGCTTTTATACAGTATCCCAGAATTCACTGAGGCGACCTGCCCCTGCCAATCACCAGGACTGTACCAAAGCATATGCATCCATTTGTCAGGTTTCCTGCCACTGTCCAACATGCCTCCCTATTGGATCAGTGTGAAACACTCTCTAGACATAATAAATCGCATACTGAGCACAATGAGCAGACCTCACTAACAGATCCTGCTCTCTAATAGACAGAGAGCAATATAGATTTGCCTGCTGCTCCTTTGATATGCAGACAGAGCCGAAAACTATACTCTCTCACTAGCACCTACCTAGGAGGGCGCTACATCACTAAGCAAGGTAATACAGCAAAAGGACAATACAGCACAGTACAGTATAACTTTGAGACATACCCAGCCATCCTGCAGGACTGAAGATGTAAACGACAGCTCTTGGGCAGAGAGATTTTCTCAAGTGAGCAAAAGATAGTAACAAAATGCAAGGGTACCTTGATTGTAGGCCCTCAATCAGAAGAGACTAAGTTTAAACTAAAAAAAAAAGATAATAAGGGGGGTGGACGACTCCAGCTATGAGGATCAATTATGTAGTTGACAGTCACTCTAGAGGAGAGGCGTTTAAGAGGGGTGGGGATATGACTACAATGTACAAATACTGTATATCAAATGTGATTCCAGTAGCTGTGATTAAGTGTTTACACTAAAGTCCCAGCAGAGAACACATGTCTACAATTTGAGGTTAGAAAAAAGGTTTAACCATAGCTTGCTGAAAGGGTTCTTTTCTGTTAGAGCAATAAAATGTGGAACTCCCTCCCCCAGGAAGTGGTACTAGCTGAGAGTGTCAACAACTTCAAAAAACTTTTAGGCTCCATGCACACTGGTTTAAAAAAATCACTGCTACTATAGGGGTTTTGAGTTCCGTAGCTCAATATTATAATATGTGTCCATACACATTAGGGCGATTTATAGGCATATTTTGAGCTCAACGTTTAGAGGCAGGAAATTTAAAACCCTTTTTGTTTTCTAAACACTCCTAAACTCGCCTAAACGCGTGTAAAAAAACGCTCTATATGAGCGTTTTTTTCTGCGAAGGGAAACTGTGTTTTTTTAAGCCCAGTGTGCATGGAGCCTTAGATGTATTCCTCAGGAAGCAGAATATGTACTCTATCTATCTTTTGTGAGATACTCTATATAACATTTTAGAACAGATGGGTTGAACAGTGGGCTAAATGTTTGAATCATTCGAATACTTTATCCAATGTGGATGGGGGAATCCTCTCCACTGTGCTATTGTATTCTGACAACAGGGAGACTTCCCGCTGATCAGCTCTGCCGGCTATAGCCTGCAGCATTGTTCAAATGGGGAAAACTCAACAGCATAGCTCCCAACTGCCCCTGATTTCGAGGGAATGTCCCTCATTGGGATCAAACACCCTCTGTACCTCTTTCTTCCTCATTTGTCCCTAATTTTGGTCTAATCTATATCATTCTAACAAAAATGCACTACTTATCTATCAAAAAGTTTTTTACAGTGCTAAACCTTTTGAAACAAGATAGGGTCTGTAGGTTTATTCTTAAGTTGAATTTGTTTGTAAGTCAGAACAGGTACATTTTCTAAGTGTGGCTCCAGCTAGAAAATGTTTTTTTAAGTTTTTTTTGGATAACATAGGGAAGGGTTAACACCCCTGTAACATTCTACCCCTGTTCAGAAGATGTCACCTCACGTCCCTATGATAATTCTGGGTTAGTAGGAGTCATTTGTAAGTTGGATGCTTGTAACCTGGGGACCACCTGCAATTTCATTTCTAAATGGCTGCATTTGTAAATTTCAAAAATAATATAAACGATTAGTTGTGGTTAAAAAAAGCACTTGTGGGTTTAGCCAATCTTTTTTTTTTTGTACAGTTCTCCTTTAACCACTTAAGGACCGGAGGATTTGGCTGCTCAATGACCAGGCCCTATTTTGCTATTCGGCACTTTGTTAATTTAACGGACAATTGCGCGGTCGTGCGACGCTGTACCCAAATAAAATTTACGTCCTTTTTTCTCACAAAAAGAGCTTTCTTTTGGTGGTATTTGATCACCTGTGCAATTTTTATTTTTTGCGCTATAAACAATAAAACAGCGACAATTTTGAAAAAAACTACAATATTTTTCACATTCTTTTATATATATCAAAAAAATATATAAAAATCAAAATTTTTTAACATTTTAGGCCAATTTGTTTTCGGCTACATATTTTTGGTAAAAAAAAAAATCGCAATAAGCGTCTTTTGATTGATTTGCGCAAAAGTTATTGCGTTTACTAACTACGGGAAAGATTTACGTAATTTTTATTGTTTTTTTTTCTAGTAATGGTGGCGATTTGCGATTTTTTTGCAGGACTGTGACGTTGCGGCGGACAGATCGGACCCCTAACTGACATTTTTGACACTTTTGGGGGTACCAGTGACATTACTACAGTAATCAGTGCTAAAAATATGCATTGTTACTGTAAAAATGACACTGGCAGGGAAGGGGTTAACATTACTGGTGATCAGTGGGTTAAATGTATCCCTAGGGGCGTGATTCTAACTGTCAGGGGGCGTGGCTTGTGAAGTAATCACAGACACATGCTTCCTATATAGCAGGATCACATAGCCTCTGTGATTACTTCAGGGACAATGACAGATGGCTGTGTTTACATCAGCTGTCTGTCCTTCTCTCTCTGCTGCAGGAGATCGCGAGTGGCCGGCGGCCATCGGAGCCGTCGGTCACATGCACTGGCTCCCCAGCTAACGAGTGGGGGCGGGAGCGCCCCGCCAGCGGCGCGCGCTCGTCCCCTAGAGTCTCTTGAGCGAGCGACGTAACATAATGTTGCTTTGCCCAGGAGATGCTGCCTGCCGCAGTAAAACTGCGGCGGGCGGTTGTTATGTGGTTATCGCATCTCAGAAAGTTGGGAGTTGTGCGACAGGGCGGTTGTACAGAAGATGATCGGTATGGGTATTTCTCAGAGAATAGGTGCAGGAGCTCAACCCCCCCCCCAAAAAAAAACACACACACACACCAATCGGCATCCAAGAGTGGGTGTCGCCAAGTCATAAAGGGGCGATAAATACCTGTGCATTATGTACACAGTGCAGAGTTCTGTGGGGGGGGGGGGGTTACACACAGAGTGCAGAGTTCAGGGGTGGCACTACACACAGAGTGCAGAGTTCAGGGGTGGCACTCTTCCGCAGTCGCTATCGCTTTCCTTTGTATTCCCCATCCACATCTCTTTTTCAGCCCTCTTTAGCTCTGACCTCTGCCTACAACCCCCCCTCCACTGCCCATCCTTCTCCCTCACTCCTTAAAAGCTCTGCCATCTTCCGCATGTCTTACTTTTATTGCAGTTTTAATCTGAAGCACCCAGCTGGCTCTAGTACCTTCCCACAATCTGTAGGTAGTTTCGCCTTTCTCACTTGCAGGGAGATCATCTAACAGGGGTATTGGCAATGGCATATGAGCACCAGGGAAAAATGGAAATCACAGAGGATCAGCCTACCACCACACAATGCCCCCCTCCTGCCCATGACCACACTGCACCCTGGGCACCTGCATCTCCCTTGTCCCTTTCCTGCACTCAGTGGGATCTGCTCAGGAGATCAGATCTGTGGGAGATGTCTGGAGACAAGCTCTCATTTGTTAACACAGAAGCCAGACTTCTCTGTTTACAAGTAAAAGTGGTGAGTGGGGAGCAGATAGCCTAAACCAAAGGTGGTGGAACTCAGTTCCACCAAGTTCCAGCTGAAAAAATGCCCTGGGTATGGGTACTGTAACCAAAGTGCCCATACATGGATCAAAATTTCAATAATCCCCTGTTCACATCAAGTCGTTGCCAGCGATTTGACATGTCAAATCGCATGTGAAATCGGCCCGATTTCACATGCAATTTGACATGTCAAATCACATGCCAAATCGGAGCCTATTGCTGGCAATGGCACCGTCCGAATAGTTCCTGCACTACTTTTGATGACTTCAGGGTGAATTCAATAGACATCTGTGCATGAACCCGCACAGATGTCTCTTCAATCGCCCCCGAGCACAATTTCAAACCCGCATTCAGTGTGAACCTAGGCTAAAAGTATGACCAACTTTAGTTTAATTTTCAGTGTCTCAACCAGAATAATCAATAGCACACCTCAACCATCTTGTGACTGAAGTTTTCTTTGAATGCAAGGTAAAATTGGTATAGAATTAAACAATATATTTATTTTTTTCTTGGTCAGATCAAAATTGATGCTTATGTAAAATATTTGCTTCCTATATAGATAGGTGATCAAAGAGTAATCCATTCTTAAGCCCCGGTTCACACTTGTGCGTGTGCGGGGTTCGCATGTAATGTCGGAGTGCACTGCTCCGACATTACATGCGATCAGCTGTGCGGTGCGAGTTTAGCCATACAAACTGTATGGCTAAATTCGCATCGCTCCCGCAGCAAACACGCACAGGAGGCATTTTTGCAGCCGCATCAGGATCGGATCGCACAGCGGTTCACACTTGTGCGATCCGATCCTGTGCGAACTGCACGATCGCACTGCGATATGCGATCAAACTGGGGGTGTCGTTAAGATTACATTGACACCCCCAGCGTATCGCATATGGCAGTGTGAACTGCCGGGGGTGCGTGTGCGATGCGGGAACAGGCTGCGAGTTCGCAGCCTTCCCGCATCGCATCAGTGTGAACCGGACCTCAATGTAAGAATTCATTCATATCCCTTTGAGGGATCATATCAAACTCAAACTAAGGTAAACCGAGTGAACTTTTTGCCCTTCAGTCTGGTGAAATGTTTCTTGAGTTACCGCAGTTCATTGTTTGATTTTCCCTTTTTTTTCTTTAGCTGATATTTATGTCCAGGTAATGATAAGTCTGCTCTTGACACCTTCAATTAAAGAAAAGTTAGTTGACCTTGGGTTTTGAAGAGAGAACTTGCTCAAGCATGTCAGCAAGGAAGATCTTTGTGTGTCTCTTGCTACTAATTGCATCTGTTAATTAGTCCCTTTTATAATGGATTTAGGCAAGTACTAGCAAATAAGTACAAAGACATTGACATCATTACACCAGATGTACTCTAGAGTTCATATTGCACCTGGGGTTATTAAACACCTCATTAAAAAACAATGTGCATGTTTTCATCCATGATTTCTATTATCAATCTGATTAGGTTTTCAAACAAACAATGGTTTTATGTCTATTTTTTATGTGGAGAATTCCAGGAACATACGAGAGCCAGTGATCTATTATTTAACCTCCCTGGCGGTATGAATATTTCAGATTTTAGGTGCTGAAAGCGGTACCATTATTTTGCTAGTAATTCTCTGAGCAGCCCAAACCAACTATTTACATATGATTTTTTTTTTACTGTGCGTTCTTTATAACATCTCGGGTATGATAAAGTTTGAAACACAAAATCATGAATTATAATATAATAAATAACTATAAATAATAACAAATAATAATATAATAATAATAATACTCTTTATTCAATAAATTGTAGTAAATAATATAATCAAAAACACTGACAGTTTTTTTGGCCAAACAAGGATGCAATATTAGTAGTCATATTGCTTCAGTAAACGTCCCGGCAGCAGCTCTGAGGAAGGGTGTTCGCCCCTGAAACGCGTCAGCCTAGACACAGCAGCCTTATGCGGCACACTGCATACCATTTAGCATAGTGCTGTTGTGCGGTTCCTTGGCTACCTTGGAGACTATATGTGTATTATGTTGATGTGTGTATACACACCTGCTTTGTGGGTATAATGTATACTTTTTAATATTTTTTAATACATTTTTAGTGGTAAATTGTAATGCACTAGGTCGGAGCGCCCTTTTTTTTTTTTTTTTTGTTTCCTAGATGGAAAATTTTAAAACATGGTACAGCACAAAGTCTGACGTCACAATCAGGACGTGCTCCGTACCGCAGTCAATCGAGCACCAAGTCTGCACATCGCTGGGCACAGTCGCAGGATCATCGCTGAAATCACCGATGACGAACTTCCCCACAAATAGATATCACTCAATTCTGCAAGCGATTCTGTATCACTGTCGCTGTTTTTCAGCAGGTCATATACCGCTTTTGAGGTGGCGGCTCGCTTTTTTGATGCCATGGTCGTTCTGCAGTTTCCTGACACAAAGTACACTATATCTGCAGGCAAGGGCACTGGAGAAAGCACTGGGGGGCAAACTAAGGTCAATTTATTTTATTTAGTAATGTAATCCAATAGGATTACAATGTATCAGTGTGTTTGTGTTTTTTACTTTTTTAATTTGCCGCCGGTTCCAACCCCCTGCAACGTGACGCTCACAGGGAACAGAAGCCAGGGCACACAGCATCAGGCGGAAGATTGGGCCGCCATACACTGCCGGAATACATTGCGGGATCCCAGGGACAAGGTAAGTAACCTCTTCCAGGATCCAGCGATCCTCCCTGGCAGTATCCCCGAGTGTGGCTCGGGGTTACCGCTAATGGTACTGAAATTCCACCCTAAACCACACTCGGGAATACCGCCAGGGAGGTTAAGCAGTATTAAACCCAAAACAAAAAATTTAATATTTTGCAGCTTACCAATCATTAGATGCAGTGGCTGCATTAGTTTTCTTTTCTTTGGCCTTTTCCCCCTCTGTTTTTACCTAGTGATCTAGCCAGTATGTAAGTAAGTATGTTTCTTAAGTAGTTAAGTATTTTTTTTTTATGTGGAGAATTCCATGAACATACGAGAGCCAGTCACCTATTATTTAAGTACGTAACACACCTCCTGTACTAGTGAGACACAACTCTGGAGGAATGAGAAGAGGAGGTACAACAGACAGCAGAATTGGTAATCTGGGAGGAGAGTAATGTTAAATGTATTAGAAGATTTAAAGTGTTACTAAACCCACAACTATAAAATCAGTCTGTATATGCAGTAAAGCATGCTTGTTATACTCACTGTGGAACCTAAGGGGTTAATCCTCTGCATTGTGTAAAAAGGCTGTCCTGATCCTGTCTTCTCTTATCCTCCCCTTCTTCCACAGACCCACACCATCTCCTGATAGAACAAAGGCTAGGGGACAAGCTGCACACATTCAGTAGTTTTATGTGTATAGCTATTGAGTTTTTTTTTTTTTTTTTTTGGGAGAGTGCATGTGATCAGCACAGGGCCAATCAGCACTGTCCATACAGAGGGTGTCAGGGATCCTGCATCCTCATAGGACAGTCAGAGTAGAACGAAAACTCCTTATACAGTGATAGTCACAAGACTTCTCTAATTGCTAATGAGGAAAGGTATTTAGCAGTTTATATTTACTAAAACTATTGCATTTCTATGTTCTGTGTACTGTGGGAGAGCAGATATAGTGAATGCAGAGTCCTGGGTTTAGTAACACTTTAAATACACTAATCAAATCGAAGCCATACTCCAGCTCACACTCTATAATCAGTTACAGCAAACAGTGTTTTTCCTTTTGGCATTAAAGATTTATATGAATAAAGAGAAGCTGATAATTGCAATCACCCTCTGCCAGTTTTAAGTGGTTTGTCTCATCTACAGTATGTAAACTGATACATTCTAATGAAGAGCTTGTGCTTTTGAAAAACAACAGACTTGCCGATTGGATCACAAGATAAAAATAGAAGAAAGAAAGCCTAAAAAGCAAACTAATACAGCCATCACATCTAAGAATTGGTAAGCTGCAATATAATAAATGTTTGCTTTTAGGTTTAAAACTGCTTTAACCATAACAAACTGAATGTGATCTTCATAACCTTATCTATATATAGAGATGAGCAGAACAGCCCCCCCCCCCCCCGGTTCGGTTCGCACCAGAACTCTCGAACATCACAAATGTTTGGACCCAATCCCTAAAACCCATTAAAGTCGTCTTTGGGACCCGAATTTAAAAAAAATCAAAAGTCCCAATTTTGAAAGCTTATATGCAAGGTATTGGCCATAAAAAGGGTAAAGGGGTCTGGCTACTGCCCTGGGGGACATGTATCAATACAAAACTGTTTTTTTTTTTAAATATTGTTTTTACAGGAGCAGTGATTTTAATGATGCTTAAAGTTAAACAAAAAAATAGAAAATTATTTTAAATATAGTGCCTGGGGGAGGGGGGTCCCCTTAGTCTGACTGAAAAGTGGCACGTTTGTACCATATATAGAACCTGCTGCAGCAAACCTGACATTCATAAAGAAAAAAAAATTACATTTAAAATGCCGGCAATACAAAAATGTTTAAAGGTTTAATGTCCCCCCAAATCCATACCAGGCCCTTCCCACAAGAAAGAAAATTTAAAAAAAATGGCGTGGGGTCCCCCCCAATATCCATACCAGAACCTTATCTAAGCATGCAGCCCAGCAGGTCAGGAAAAAGGGGGGGGGGGGCGAGCGAGCACTCCGTCAACAGAACTATACCAGGCCACATGCCCTCAACATGGGGGGTGCTTTGGGGCTGGGGGGCTGAAGTTTGGAAAGACCTAGGCAAAATTGCTGCGGCTTCTATGTTACATATGGAACATTATAAAAGTCACATCACTGCCTTCTTCTGCCTACATTGATTCATAGAAGGTTACTTATGTGCATGTGTATGGCATAGACCCAGACCACTATCTTAGCTGATTACTGCAGACACCGCTGCTTTAGATTGGGTCAGTCATCTATCCAAGGAAGTAACATGGGATATTTCATGGGTTAGTGTCATGGTCTGAAGACAGTGGCTCTGCTGCATAGGCTAGCTATAGAATAGGGTGGGGGAGTTTGTTGATATTGGTTGTCTGGCTGTGGAGTAAAGGGTGCTGTTTGGGTTGCCACCACATCCCTTTAATCCAGGACACATAATAATTACACAGGTTCTGAGGCTGATATAATGCACATAAGGCCCCTTTCACACGGGCGGTGTGCCCGGCGGACTCTGTTTTGCTCAGCTGGGATGGATCCCCGCTGAGCAGGTGGATGACAGCTCCGTCTCCGCTCTGTGTGCAGAGGCGGAGCTGTCAGATCCCCGCTCTCCTCTATGGGGAGATTGGATGAGAACGGACCGCCTGTCCGTTTTCATCCGATCTTATCCGATCCGATCCTCCAGATGGATGGAAAATAGGGTTTCCATCTGTCCGGATTTAAGGACATGACCGGATCGGATAGCAGCGGGTGTCAGTGGACATTTCTCCGCTGACATCAGCTGCTCCATAAGGCTGCATGGAGCATCCGATCAGGTCCTCCTGAAGAACTGACAGGCAGGCCGGATCGGAAAGCCCTGTGTGAAAGGGGCCTAAGGCACCAAGTGAGTTTAATTACCACCTTAATCAGCCACAGAACCTGTAATTATTGTGTGTCCTGGTTTAAAGGGATGAAGTGGTAACCCTAGTGCTGGGTGAAGAGGAAGAGTTAAAGCTAGTTGCAGCATTTCATGCCATACTGTCCACAAATAAATCCTGAACTAAAGATTAGTAAGTCAAGGGAATAAAATGTCAGCTTGCCAGTTCAATGCCTACAATATTAGCCTAAATAGTTTAATATTTTCCAAGAGAGATCCACATCATCATTCACCCGCATTGACTCTATCTGTACATGTTGTACCTCCAATAAACTATTATATTCTTCATCAAGATTTTTCTTATTTTGGAAACGGGGTGCTCCTCTCTCTTTACCCAAGTATCTTCTAAGCTGAAGCAAGAGCTCTGTTGTACCAGCAAGGTAGCAGCCCATATCTCCAAGAGAGGTCAACACCATCATTCACCCACGGAACCACCTATCTATCACAAGCAATTATACTGGTCCAGAGCAGTCTCTAGCTCAAACTAACCATAGCCGAAACAGGAAGTAAGAGGAAATCCCTCCAAAGTGAGGGAATCCTGGGATGTCACTAGAACTGGTGTCCCCAAAGGAAGATATCCCCTCTCTTACTGTTCTGTGGACATCCTAAAATTTGAGAATTTCTTTTTCTTTCACTCTTGATGATAACAGTAAACAATGCAAATAGAGAGGGTGAGAGCCGGTTCACACTGGGGCGACTTGTCAGGCGCCCTGGTCGCCTGACAAGTCGCCGTGGGTCGCCTGCCATAGATTAGCACAGGACCCGTTCTAATAGGAGCGACACAAGTCGCTCCGACTTAGAAAAAGGGTCCTGTACTACTTTGGGGCGACCTGGAGCGACCTGCATTGACTTCAATGATATGAAGTCTGTGCATGCCGCTCCGAGGTCGCGGTGCGCGCTGTGCACCGCGACTTCATAGGTCGCCCCGGCAAGTCGGGTCGCTCCTATGTGAACCGGCTCTTAATCTCCCTGATGGAAACACAGACAACAATAAAAACCTAACAGGGATTCTAATTCATCTTCACTCTATCCAAAACTAATAAAAAAAAAAAAAAATGTGCGTTTAGTTCTGCTTTAAGCTTTAAAGGCCAAAGAGCTCTTATAATTTTAATATTGCATCAAGACTTTTATAGACTCATCTCTGGTTAGAATTATTCAGATAAGTAATTTCATGGCAGAAAATTGAATGACTTTTTTTTGTGGCGGCTATTATAAATGTCTTTGTTAACAAGTGACTTATTGCAAAAGGTCGATCAGACGAAAATATATACCCAGTAGGAAGTATAAGGAAATGATCCTGTAGCTGCCCTCTCAGGGCTCACATGCTCTGTCCATTCTTCTCCTTTTCATGAATCATTTCACCGAGTAATTAAACTCTACATCATATTCATGGCGGAGGCTTTTCTCTGCATGGTTTCATTGTCATTTCCACATCATAATCTATTATTCTTTACAAGCCATCAGTCACATCCCTTCTTACTTCCTCCAAGTACAGCTTGTCAAAGACACCCTCGTCACCAAAGAAGTGAGAAATGTTGTAATAAAAGCTTTGTCTACACCCAGCAGTGTTTTTCACATATGTCCTTCCTGCTGAGGCAGAAAGGGTGACATGAGAATGGATGCCCTTTTCAATATATTATGGAAATTACACTGTATTAAACTTATCATAGACAAAATCCCAGTAAGGAAATTATTTGGTAAACTAGAGCATATCATTAACCACTTAAGCCCCGGAAGATTTTACCCCCTTCCTGACCAGGGGGTATTTTGCGATTCGGCACTGCGTGACTTTACCTAAACAAATTTTGACGTCTTTTCTTTTCCCACAAACAGAGCTTTCTTTTGGTGGTATTTGCTCACCTGTGCGATTTTTTGATCATGCGCTATAAACAAATAAAGAGCGTCAATTTTGCAAAAATAACAATATTTTTCACATTTTTTTATATGAAATTCCCCAAAAAAAATGTAAAAATCAAAAGTTTCTAAAATTTTAGGCCAATTTGTTTTATGCTACATATTTTTGGTAAAAAAAAAATCGCAAAAAGCGTATTTTGATTGGTTTGCGCAAAAGTTATTGCGTTTACTAACTAAGGGAAAGATTTCTGTCATTTTTGGTGTTTTTTTTAACGCATAATGGCGGCGATCTGTGATTTTTTTTTTGCGGGACTGCGACATTGCGGCGGACAGATCGAACCCTTGACTGACATTTTTGACACTTTTGGGGTTACCAGTGACAATACTACAGTAATCAGTGCTATACATATGCACTGTTACTGTAAAATGACACTGGTAGTGAAGGGGTTAACTTTATTTGAGAGGGAGGGGTGGTGTGTGTCCCTAGGGGCGTGATTCTTACTGTGATTGTCTGTGGCTTGAGGTGTAGGAACAGTGATCAATGGTCCTACATAGTAGAACCATATGATCACTATTCTTACACAGGGGAGGATGACAGGCGGCTTGTTTACATCAGCCGCCTGCCTTTCTCCCGCTGTCACGGACGATCGCGAGTGCCCGGCGGACATCGGGTCCGCCGGGCACACGCGCGGGGGGTCAGTGGCCGAGCGGGAGCGTGCCTCATGCGGCGCGCGCTCGCTCCCAAGAGCCTCACAGGCTAGTGACGTACCCATACGTCACTTTGCCTGTGAGGGGCTGCCCGCCGCAGTATATGTACTTGCGGCGGTCGGCAAGTGGTTAAAGATCATCGTTCAGCAGTTACCCTGCAGATAGAGGCTCTCTCATTGGTTAGTATTGTTTTCTGAATATCATTATTATTTATGCTCTGAAGTCTAGTATGTTATAGATTAGCAGAAACAAACACTTCCCTAAAGCTAATAGGCAAGAATAATCTTGCAAATGCAAATGACTAAAATAATTATAATGATCAGTCTCTATGTCGGAATTTGCCTGCTTTGATTTCCATAGATCCACTGTTTTCAGTGGGGCCTTTATATATTAAACTAGGGAGGGACTCCACCAGCAGCAACAAGACAGAGGTGACACTGCTTGCAACAGCTGGAGTAGGACAAATTAAGCCTCGTACCACCATCTGGCAACATTAGATTCACATGGCAGGGTAGGATAACAAATGATCCTATTTCAGCTATGTAATTTGAAACAGAGAGAGTGGAAACTTATATATAAAAACATACCGGAAATAGGGTTGCCACCTTATCCCTTTAAACCAGGACACATATTATTTACGCAGGTTCTGAGGCTAATTTAATGCACTGTGAGCTTAATTACCACCTTAATCAGTCACAGAACCTGTGTGTCCTGGTTTAAAGGGATGAGGTGGCAACCCTAACGGGAAACCCACCCATCCAAACCAGTATCTGGTGTTGGAATCACAGTAACTAGGTCCAATTAAAGTGGAGTTCCGGCCTATTTTGCAACTTTAGTGATTCCTGGAGTGCTTGTTATGCTAATCAACAATTGGGAATTTTCAATTTTTTTCGGGGGTCCCTTACCTAATTTTTAGGGCATTTTTGATTGTACTTCCTCCTTCTCCCCCCTCTGTGGCCACGGCCACCGACGTCACTTTCGCCTTTGCATTGCATCCTGGGAGCGGTTTGTCATCACTCCCAGGAGGCTGGAATCAGGAAGAACTCCCAGAACTCTCCCTTGAATTAGGAAGAAGGACACAGCAGATTACACTGCAGCTTCAGATACCCACGTCTAAGATGGCTGCGCCCAGACAGCATTTTTAAAAGTAAGATTTTTACTAAAATCCAATACTGTACACCTTGTAAGTATGAGAATAGCGGTTCTGTAAAGGGCGAGGGTATTTTTAGTTAAAAAAGGTATTTGAGGCCGGAACTCCGCTTTAACAACTATGCAGTTTTACATATTTTTACTCCAAGTTGATATGATTTGTGTCTCACTTAAAGTTGAAGTTAGTATGCAAAATTAGCAAGTTACAGGCGGTCCCCGGGTTACAAACAAGATAGGGACTGTAGGTTTGTTCTTAAGTCAAATTTGTTTGTAAGTCGGAACAGGTACATTTTTTTAAGTACATTTTTTAAGTTTAGCTCTAAGGCTAGATTTCTCCTCACTTCCTGTTGTCTCCCTCCGTTAGTAATTAGGAGTAGTTTGTAAGTCGTATGTTTGTAACCAGGGACCGCCTGTAGTTTGATGCCTCTACCCATCCCCAACAATGCAATTAAATGATTTTATTTATCAGGAAGCTTAAAGTCACACCTAGCCAACCAGGTAAAAGGAAGGGTTGTAATTAGGGGGGGAAATAAAAGTCTACCACTGATCAACAATTTTAAAGGGAATTTATCACGGTTTTAGATGCCTGTGCAAAATGATGTGTATTACAGAGGAGGGTTGAACAGGAAGGGCATCAGATTTTTGCTATGTGGCCCCATTAGCAAATACATTTTATTTATTACAGCCATTTATATAGCATCGACAATTTATGAAGCGCTTTTACATACTGTAGATTTACATCAGTCACTTACATGCTTACAATCTAAGGTTCATATCCCATATGCATAACGGCACGCACACGTATACAAGGGCCAGTTTATACAGGAACCAATTAACCTATCTGAATGTCTCTGAAGTGTGGAAGGAAATGCATGAAAGCACAGAAAAAATATGTAAAACTCCATACAGATAGTGTCCTGGCTGGGATTTGAACCTAGGACGTCAGAGTTACAATTCACCCACTTAGCGTAGCCACTAAGTCACTGTACAGTCCTCATACTTATGTGTTTTTATGATGGTTTTGAAAAAATAGAAAAACAGTGCCAGCATTAAATAAACATATGAAATATACAAAAAAAAAGTCCAAATAAACTAATTTAATCGATATAAAGTGCTCTTGTGCTCCAATCTTCTTAAAAGTGCTGAAGTGCTCCACATAAATTAATTCCGTGATGTGAAGCACACCACCTTTTGTGTCCCTCCTTACCAGAATCAATTGACCCCCAGCTTTTCAGTCTGGGAGTCAGACAGGCTTGGTTAAAAGTAAAGGCCCGTGCACACGATAAGAAAATCTGTAGGGAAAATTCGTCCGACGACCGATCTGCCGATTTTCGGATTGTTAGTATGGTGCTTTCGACAGCCAACTCCGACTTTTCGGCTGACAAAATCCGGATGTGCAGGCTATAAAATTTTTGTCGTCCGTCAAAACAATGTCCGATTTTTGTCTCATTAGTACAGATTTAGACGGAAAAAAATCTTAAGAGCAAGACTAGGCATGCTCAGAGACAAAAGAACACATACAAAGTAATCCAACACATGACATCACTTCTGAAGTAGAATTCTGTCGTACGGGAAAATTCGTATGAAAATAACCTCTTCACTTTCCACATCAGACTAGCATTCCGCAAAAAACGGACGACAGATCGTTCGATAATCTGATCGTGTGTACGGGGCTTAAGACTGATGGGTCACAAGGAACGGATCAAGGACTCCCCAGTAGACTCTTAGATGTTCCAAATAATCCTCAAGTGCAGAACAAAGAGAAGGAGCCAATAGTGAAGTACCGTAGGGTTGCAGTTTAATTGCGCAATAAAAACATACTTAGAAGACAGTGGTAATAAAAGAGCACGTGAATAACAACATGCTTCCGCGAACGCTGTAACCACTATGCGTTCTACAGCAACCGGAAGTGACGTCATTACAACTTGATACCGGTGTCGTGGAATCTTTTACTTCAGGTGTAGACACCTGACACCTGTTAGTCAGTGATACCAAACTTCAAATATGTAGCTACTGTGACAGGAAGTCAGCTAAATCTGGGAATGTAGTCACAGGAAGGAGATACATTTCCACCTGATTTAGAAAGTCCATTAATTAATTTAGGGTGTTGGCTACAGAGCTAGCCAGCAGGAAGTTGAAAGGCCTTCACCTGTTCAGAATGAGGGAGTTAAGGCTCTATAATTTGTTCAGAGAAAGTCCTATTGTTTGCTGCCTCCAGAAGCTGTGTCCTGAAGCCATGTGGGCTGGGAGCAGGAGGACAGTCAGCGTGTGCCTCCCGACAGGATGTGTGGGCCTGGGAGAAGACCCCCCGGAGTGATGTGTGCCCGGGACGGTAACCAAGGGTGAATACGTCTCAAAGGTGAGAAGACGAACTGTTGATGTGAAAGAAACAAAGGACTGTGTTGCCCTGTGAAGCTATTATAAAAGGACTATTGAGTGTCCGCTGTAGGACAAGGAAGTCTGTCCGACGGTAGGTTGGAGACAGACACTTAGGCAGGTTCCAGTTGTGAGAAGGTAGCCGCCCACAGAGGCAAGGATTTATTTTCTGTTTTATTTTATTTTGGATGTTTTGCTGCATACAGCCTGGTGAAGAAAACACCATTTAATAAACCACACTGTTTGTTTGCAAGCACTTGTCGGCTACCTCTCTGGGAAAACGCACCCCCCAAGGGGTCATCCACACCCGCCACCGAGCTAATCCCTCACATATGGTGGAGGTATGCAGTGGGCATAAGCAGAGATCCCTGCAAGGAAGTGCAAATGTTTGATGAACTTTGTCTGGTGCATGAGATTGCACAATCTATGTGTGCAGGAGAGAAGATCCTGACAGAAAAAAAAAAGTGTTTTAAAGAGACAGCGGTCTCAAAATTATTTGATGAACTTTGTTGTGTCTGGTGCAAGTGACTGCACAAACTGTGTGTGCAGGAAAAGAGATCTTGCAAGAGAGAGAGAAAAACTACATGTGTTAAAGAGACAGTGGTCTGAAAAATTTTTGCTGGACTGTGAAAAATTTGTTTGTGGAGTTATTGAAGATGGGGCGTTCAAAACGCCTGAAGAATGCAAAGATAGATGAAATGAGAGACCGGATTCTATGGATGGAGGGGATGTTGCCGTCTGAACCAGCCCCATCCATGCCTAAAGAGAGTCTACTAAAGAGGAAGGTTGTTGTCCCTAGCAACACTGATGAAACCGCTATGGAGACGCAGTGTGCTCAGATGAAAAGTAAACTCAAAATGGAGGAGATGTTGAAACATCTGATTATATCAAATGCAGCTCAACAGCAAGCAAATGCAGCTCAACAGCAGGCAAATGCGGATTTTCAGCAGAGCTTTGCAGCTCAACAAAAGGCTCATCAAGAGAGCATGGCAGGCTGGAAACAGAGACGCCAGCAGCCAATGGAGGCCATCGGTTTGGAGGAAACCGAGTATGTGTGCAGGGCTGAGTTGGATGCCTTGCAACGGAAAATGGAAGAAAAGGAACAAGCCTTGGAATTGCTTAAAATGGAGCATAGAAACTTGCAGGAAATGAATGAACTACTCAAGTCTCATGTGTTACAGTGGGAAGAATCCACTGCTCTTCTTTTGGTCGAGTTGCAAAAACGCAGAGAGACTATAATGGAGAAAGATACCATCCTCATGGAAAAGGAAATTGAAATTCAGACTTTGCAGAAGCAAAGCATGTGTGAAATGTTGGAGTTGCGTAATCAGCTGGAAAAAAGTCTTCAGTGTTTGGAAGTTACAAAAATAGACCTGCAGGAGTCGCAGGAACAGAATGTCGCTCTGAAAACGACATTGACTCTCAGCGACAACGAGAAAAGTGAAAGAGAGGCTAAATTACTGAGTACTGTGTATGAGCTCACCACTTTGAGCAATGTGGTAGATGAATTGCGTGCGGACTGTGAAAGTTGGAAAGGGGAAGCCCAACGTTTCCAGCAGCAGTTAAAGGAGAAAGAAGCCTGTGTGGCAGAATTACGGTCTCATTCCCAGAAGCTAGCCAATGAGGTGAAAGCTCTTATGCAGGGAAAAGGAGATTGTGAACATAAGAGGGAAAAAGTAGAGGCACAGCTTCTGGAATCGCAAGTCAAGGTGTCAGAAGGTGACCGATTGTGTGCTAAGCTGTCAGAGAAGGCAAACCGACTGCAGGTTGAGTTGGACAATGTTACAAATCAGCTTTCTCAAGCAGACAGCAAATCTAGAGAAATTGCGGAAGATTTTTCTATCTTGGAATCGCAGCTGCAAGACACGCAGGAACTCTTACAGGAAGAGAGGTGTCAAAGGCTGAGTTTTAGCACAAAGCTCAAACAAATGGAAGATGAGAAAAATGGCTTCCTGGAACAATTAAAAGAGGAGGCGGAAGCAAAGAAAAACCTATCAGAGCAAGTCGCAACATTGCAAGCTCAGATAGCGGATATGAAAAAACGCATGGAAGAAAGCGTTGGTTCATTACAGTGTGTTGAAGATGTGAAAAAGAAGTTTGATCAGATGCTTGGTGAAGAGAAGACTGTGTCTGCAAAATATGCAGAAGAACGCGCACGTGCAGAAACGGAGGTGCGTGATAACGAGAGCAAAGCCCTGTTCTTGGCTCGCTCTTTGGAGGAAGCTCTAGAGTGTAAGGCTGAACTAGAAAGTGTTAAACAGCTGCGTACAGAAATGGAAGAATTGGTCAGCTCCAAGGATGATGTTGTGAAAAGCGTTCAGGAGCTAGAAAAGTCTAAGCGAGCCTTAGAACAGCAAGTAGAAGAGATGAAGATTCCGTTGCAGGAACTGGAAGAGGAATTCCAGGCAACAGAGGATCTGTCCCAAAGAGGGGATAGTGTGCCTGATGCAGTTTTTAAAAGGATCAGTGTTTTGGGGTCTGTCCTGAGTGAGCCTCAGAAATGTGATGACATGTGGCTTGAATCACCCCTGTGGAATAAACCGTTCCTTCAAAAACTTCAGCAAACAAAGGAGCTGTGTAAGAAATGTGATGTTTTCTCAGTTCAGGCTGAAAACCTAGTGGAGAAAACTAAAGCGGAGAAAACTAAAGCAAGTGATATAAATCTGGGAGAAAAAAGCAAACGCCACCTAGTGGAGAAAACTAAGGCTGTTGATGAAAACGTGAAGCAAATTAAGTTCAAGTGCCTTTCAGGGAATATTTCCAAAATGGAACTGGTGAAAGACAGGTGGCAGAAATTTGATTGTGATCTTGAGATACATTCCATGTGGAATTCAGATAGAGAAAAGGAACTAGGTGACCTTGAGCGGTCAAATAGTTCAGCAGAAAGTGCATTGAAGAAACCTGTAAAAGAATGTGTTGCAGTTCCATGCTTCTTCACTGATGCAGAGAGGAGGTCTATAATGGAGACCACCCAGATCGCTGGGTTCAACTGTGTTGTTGCCTTTAACCCCTATGTTGGTGGAAGGAAAGTTGATGATGTTCTGGTTGGCTACTTCTGTGAAGAGTTTGGCAAGAAATATAAACTGAATATCAAATCAAATAGTAGGCTTTTACTGCGACTCGCTCAGGAGGGCGAAAAGTTTAAGAAGTTGATGAGTGCAAATGCTTCAGATCTGCCTATGAATATGAAATGTTTGAATGATATTGATATCTCTGGGAAAAGGAACAGGGGTCACTTTGAAGAAATGTGTGACAGCCTGTTGTCTCAATTGGAAAATCCTCTGCACAGCATCTTAGAGCAAGCAAAGCAACAAAAAGTCAATGATTGTGTACAGATGTATGGAGAGGCAACTCAAGTCACAGAGGGATGTCAAGAGTCCCTACTTGGAACAAAGCTTAGTGAAGCAAAGGTTCTCAAAGTTTTGTGGAAAACATTTATGGATTGCAGAGAGAGGCGTCTTAAGAATGTTGAAGACATTAAGACTAGCCCAATTGAGTTGCCTATGGATCACGGTCCTCCATGGTGGATTGGACAGACGGTTATGAGGGACAAGCTGTCTGACATTTATGAGAAAGCTGTCAATGAAGATGACAGAAACGAGAAGGAGCAAAATGATGCCAAAAATGCAGTTGAAGAATGTGTATATGAGATGAGAGACAAACTGTGTGGCATTTATGAGAAATCCGTCAATGAAGATGACAAAACAGTTTCATCCGGAAGCTTGAGGATAATAGGAGGCTTATCAGTGAGTCAGCAGTGCCTGACACATGCGTGCCTGGAAATATGTGTCCCAACCCTAGGGTTGAAACAAGAGGGGGGGGTATGTGACAGGAAGTCAGCTAAATCTGGGAATGTAGTCACAGGAAGGAGATACATTTCCACCTGATTTAGAAAGTCCATTAATTAATTTAGGGTGTTGGCTACAGAGCTAGCCAGCAGGAAGTTGAAAGGCCTTCACCTGTTCAGAATGAGGGAGTTAAGGCTCTATAATTTGTTCAGAGAAAGTCCTATTGTTTGCTGCCTCCAGAAGCTGTGTCCTGAAGCCATGTGGGCTGGGAGCAGGAGGACAGTCAGCGTGTGCCTCCCGACAGGATGTGTGGGCCTGGGAGAAGACCCCCCGGAGTGATGTGTGCCCGGGACGGTAACCAAGGGTGAATACGTCTCAAAGGTGAGAAGACGAACTGTTGATGTGAAAGAAACAAAGGACTGTGTTGCCCTGTGAAGCTATTATAAAAGGACTATTGAGTGTCCGCTGTAGGACAAGGAAGTCTGCCCGACGGTAGGTTGGAGACAGACACTTAGGCAGGTTCCAGTTGTGAGAAGGTAGCCGCCCACAGAGGCAAGGATTTATTTTCTGTTTTATTTTATTTTGGATGTTTTGCTGCATACAGCCTGGTGAAGAAAACACCATTTAATAAACCACACTGTTTGTTTGCAAGCACTTGTCGGCTACCTCTCTGGGAAAACGCACCCCCCAAGGGGTCATCCACACCCGCCACCGAGCTAATCCCTCACACTACATAGAGACCAGACAGAATCAACATACTTTGCTTTATTTTCCGCGCTTCAGATTAAATACACAAAATGACGTATATAAGGTAGGTTGTATCAAGATATAGTTTGACCAACCAAAGATTAGTAAAATCTACAGCAAGCTTAGAGTTAATAGTCTTATGATTGTAGTTTATCAAGGGGTCACCACCAAAGGATGTTTATGTCTTGCGGCTTTCTTGCCAGACAGCCATCTGGGCCTTGCCAGGAACTTTTTGCAACAGGTTCCACAATTGTAAATCAAATGTCCCAGTAGTCATCAGATTGATTTATGGCCATGCCAGTGTGCATGTAAAATAAAGAAATAGACTCAGATGAATATTCTCATTAAGAAAGCCATTTTGTTCCAAGCAGCCATCTTGCCACCTCATCGGAAATTACATCAACACGTTTCACCCTCCCACAGGGCGTCATCAAGGACCTGTGGGAGGGTGAAACGCATTGACGTAATTTCTGGTACTTCACTATTTGCCACTTCTCTTTGTTCTGCAATGGAGGATTATTTGGAACATCTAAGCGGCTACTGGGGAGTCCTTGGTCCGTTCCTTGAGACCCATCAGTCTTACTTTTAACTAAGCCCGTCTGATTTCCAGACTGAAAAACTGGGGGTCTATTGATTCTGGTAAGGAGGGACACAAAAGGCGGTGTGTGTCACATCATGGAATGAAATTATGTGGAGCACTTCAGCACTTTTAAGAAGATTGGAGCACAAGAGCGCTTTATATTGATTATATTAGTTTATTTTGCCTTTTTTTTATGTATATTTCATGTTTATTTGATGCTAGCGCTGTTTTTATATATTTTCATGTTTACAAGTGATTAACACTTGGTGAACAACTGCTGCTAACAATTTCACTTTCAATAGCGAGAGTATTTATTTTACTTTTTTATGATGGTTTTACCTACATTTGGCTCCAACTTGCTGCTCTTCTTTTTTCTGAACTGGGTCAGATATCCTTTATTTTCTTTTTCCAACTGAGTCCTGGGTTGCTGCTCTGTCATATAAAGACCCACTTCAGGAAGCACCAGTGGCCCTACCAGTTTGAAATACAATACAGGTGCTCTTTTGTCCATTTTGTCATTTTTAATAAAGTGCAAACATTAAGAGGATAATGTTCTTTAAAATGAGCCTGGAATGGATAAGTAGTTACTTTCTGGCACCAGCTCCTAATGCCACAAAATAAATGCACCATCACCACCAACACCACCACTATCGTCAACTTTATCCTACACCACCAGGCACCAGTGTAACGTTCATGCGTTTTTGTTAGTGGATGGATTTACAGCTGCAGAATTATTACACTCAGTAGCCTTGTAGAGAATCTGTTGAACAAACATATCCAACTCTCAGGACTTCATCACCGTGTACAGCCTGTTATATACCATATATATATTAATAGATGTTAATGGAGGGATAGAATATATGAGGATATATAGATGAGAGACAGGCTATTGTATGGTGAGCACTAGAAGTAGTATTAGGAGAGTTGCAGGTGATGGTAAAGCAGATAGGTTCTGATGTCAAGTATAGTGCAGATGGTAAGAGGACACAGATGGAGTATACTTAGACAGAGTAATCTAGTGCAAGGATAGTTGAAGGTAGTCCCAAGAGCTAACAGTCTATGCAGATGATAGTGAATAGATAGATACAGATAGTCTTGGTAATTGCAGTAGATGACAGTAGGAGATTGGTTAGTAAGAATCCCCTGCGGGGTACTTATCACTTAGATAGGTTTAGGAGTAACAGTGTCCATTGGAGAGGGGTGATCCCGTAGCGAGATACGGATCACCAGCGAGGTTTCCGGCTTCAGTTCAGCAAGGGAGAATGTCAGCAGCTCCGACTTCACAGGAGTAGGTGCGGTGAACATGCGGTGAAGGTGAAAACAGCATGCCAGGGGTGATCGGGTGGCGAGACACAGGATCCGAAAACAGGTTCAGGTAGCGAGATACAGGAACGTGTCGAACTGGTATGCTGACTTCAGACAGCGGGACGCTCCAACCATGGCGGTTGAACGAGCCATGAGTGAGAGTAAACCGGCGATTGAAATAGCCGCTCATAGCGGCGCTCGGCAATGATGTCATCCGGTCTTAAAGGTATATGCGTCCCTTGTTACACAAGATGGGACGCAATTAGGAAAGGAGAAATATGGAGACAAGGGTACCAGAGGTACCAGAACATTACAACCAGCAGCTGCCGCCAGCTCTGTTTCTACCTCCTAGCCACCTATTGTACCTTACAGGAATACATTCATGTATGGTAAAAAAGCTTTTGTTCTCTCTATTTTTATTTATTTATTTTTTCTATTTCCATTCTTTACCCTCTTTAGGGCACATCTTCCAGTACAGAACAGTTCATATTGCACAATGTTGTGAAACCGAATGGAGCCTTATACCCAGTACACACGAAATTGACTCTCACAGTGACACTGACAGCAGTGTGCAGCAGCACAGATGGTGATGACACCTCACCAAAATGGCACGTCCCCTCCTGAGTCACAGTTTCTGTCCATGCCAGGTGGTCCCTTCAGTCCATTCCAGTCCAAAAAGCACTGATAGTCCCGCTCACGTCTTGCCTTGTTCACATCCCGCAGACCCGCACATGAGTCTCCAGCCACACTGCTCTGCTCTGCTCCCTTGCACCATGACATCACACACACACTCAGGCATCACCTTCGTCGAACCCACCCTCTGCCCGTGCTGCCCAAACACATTGTAGCAGGCACTCGGATGGTCTCAGCTGGCTCCAGACTGGAACTACGCTCAGCCATATTTTTAACTGGCAACCATTTTCAGGTGCATAAAGACAAGGATGAGCGAGTTTGGGGTGGAGGAACTGGACTGGCCTGGACAGAGTCCTGACCTCAATAGATAGAATAGAAGACCTTTGGGATGAATTAGAACGCAGACTGCGAGCCAGGCCTTCTCTCAAACATCGGTACCAGACCTCACAAATGTGCTTCTGGAAGAGTTTTAAAACATTCTCATAGACAGACTCCTAATCCTTGTGGACAGTCTTCTCAGAAGAGTTGAAGCTGTTATAGCTGCAAAGGGTGGACCAACTCAATATTGAACCCTACGGACTAAGACTGGGATGCCAATAAAGTTCATGTAAAAGCAGGCGTCCCAATACTTTTGGTAATATAGTGTATGTCAGCATTTGCGAGTCGTCCTGCAAAAATACATATAGTGTTTTGATCTGTTTAATGTGTGAAACACATAGTAATGTGAGCCAGCTACTAATCATTTGTATTACATTTAAGAAGAAGTTAACAGCGCAGATTAAGTTCATTATTTGAGGTATTGCTGTTTGCATGTGCATTTTCATCTGCTGTTAACTAATAATGATTCCTATCCTACTTTATTCAGGAGGATCTGCTGCCATTTTTGGCGTCATTTTCTCCTCTAGAAGATACATTGATGAGTAGAATTAGCAGTCATAACAGATCTAAAAGATTTAGAAAAGTTTACTTTAAAAATAAAGCTAAAGCCTTTAACTTTTAAGTAGCGCTACTCCTGTAGGAGCCGCATGAGTATTACCCAGATAGTCCTTACTTCTTCACTGGCAACTAGGCACAAGGTATTTTCTGCAGCCAGGTACACGCACACTTTGGTTCTATGTAGTCAAAGACCAGTCTAGGGTGTTGTTTTGTAGTTTTTCTTTTGAAAGGAACTTGGATAGGGTAGGGGATTTGTAGTAGGATACTTCAGAACAAAACTATGCACAGATTCAGGACTGTGCATAGTCCTGATTGAGCAGTAGGTGAAGTCCCCTGCTGGGAGCAGATGGCAGACTTCTCCTGTGTAGCAGTGTAGAAATGAAGAGTATGAGCAAAGTGTCTTGTAGTGAAAAGACAGATAGAGAAAGCTTTTCAGAGCACTAGTCAGTGATCCCTTTAGTTGGACCCTTGACTGTACTAGCACAAAGGGAGTAGCCACAAAGAAAAGGCCCCTAAATCTTTGGTCTGAACTCACATTAGTCGCATTTGGATCCTCTCAGGCACGGGTCCTCTTCAGTCAGCTCTTCGGGAGCACCAGGATCACACCTCCATGTTAGCTTCAGGCCCTCAGGTTGCCCACCTGAGGCCGCGTGGCAGCAAGTGCCAAGGGTGGCAAGCCTGCCTCACCCCTGGGTGGTGCACTCCACCATCTTGGAGGGACCGAGAGCTCACATGTTCTCCCAATATATAGGCCAATCCCAGCATGCCCAGGGGCACCTCCCCCTTAAATGTCTGGAACTGCTACATGCTCATGCTGCCTATTTGCCTAAATCCCTCCCATGGTCCAGAAAGCTCTACTAGTTTTCAGAAGGCGGGTGGAGTCCAGGCAAACTCAACATCACCAGAACACCAGGAGCAGCCCTAGCTAAAGAATTGCAGCATTCTGTTAAGCAGACATGCTAAGATAGATCTGCCACTAGGCCCATCATAGGCGGAGGAGCAAACTACACCAATCTAACTATTTAAATCCTAGCACCTATACTAAGAGGGTGCTGCACTTATAAAAATTGGCCAATGGCATAACAGTTGAATAGTATAGTTTGTGAGCTTCTATTTTTTTTTTTTTTTGCATGCTCACACTGCATTTTCCTAAAAGTTTGCTAAAATTTAGAAACAAAGTGCATAAAAACACTTATAAAACCTCAAGTCCACATTTTCAGCACCTCCTCCCATCCACATATCCCATTCCCTAATTTTTCCCAAAATATTCAAAATATAGACTTTAGGCATGTGCTTGGTAGAAACTGGCTAGCGTCAAGACAGTATGAGAGCACTTTTAATTGGAATCAAATAAAGAAAAGACATTAGAGTATACTATCTGTGAGACAATAGATGGATATTTCTGAGTGAGCACCAGAATTTTGAACCCGGCAGAAAACAGACAAAAACCAAAAAAACCAAAACAATCAATCCAACTAGACAGCAACTGCAGATATTGCTGACACACAAAAAGGTAGTCCTAAAAAGGGTTGCTGGTCGATCAATTTCATTTTGTCGGATGAAGCAAAGAGTCTGATGCACAAAGACCACTGAAGTTAGTGTCCTCCCTTATCTGCAGCTCTGAGGGGATCCCGCATGCTTTCCCCCTTTCCCCCATGAGGATACATCCCCCCTCAGCCAACTTTTTCCTGCCTTTCTCTCTCCCCCCTAATTGTTTTCCCTCATCCCTTACTGGTTTCCATTTACCCTTCTGCACCTCTGTCCTTGACCTATCTCTCTCCCTAGCCCCCCTCCCTTATCTCCTAACCAACACATCTTTCATTCTGACATCTACCATTCGTTATATCTTTTATCCCTTCTGAAAAACCGGTATTGAAATCAGTGTACCCTCTAAATGCTGTCTCAGTCAATCAGGAGGGAGAGTTCCTGACAGCCAAGACTCTCATGCAACATCGCTGGATCAAGATGGGGCTCAGGTAAGTATTGGGGAGGTTGAGGAGGGCTGCTGCGCACAGAAGGTTTTTTATCTAAATTGCTGGATCGAGATTGGGCTCAGGTAAGTGCTAGGGGGGTTGAGGGGTTGCTGCTGCACACAGAAGGTTTTTTATCTAAATTGCTGGATAAAGATGAGCTCAGGTAAATGTTAGGGGGGCTGAGGGGGGCAGCTGCACACAGAAGGTTTTTTTTTTTTATCCTAATGCATAGAATGCATTAAGATTTAAAAAAAAATAAAACTTCTGCCTTTAGAACAACTTTAATAAATAAAAGCTTTAGAAAAAAAAAAGGTTGTTGGGTCTCTAAACTGCAAACACAAAAAAATGTAGCCCACTACATACATAGTACATGGAAATTTAGTGCAATAAAGCACAGTATAGCACCATATAACAGTTAACACCCCACATACAGACAAACCATAGGTGCGCGCACACTGGCGTGCACCACCTACACAGGACTCCTGGTAATGTGTTACTAATCAGTCCAATAACTAAAGCAGTCCTAATAGGCAGAGCTGGGGGGTCCACAATGCACCCAAAACTCCTGTAGCTTCCGAAAGGATCTGGAATGAATCCGCTCACATGTAAGAAAGAAGGCACATACAGGGCGCTGGAGTTAGTAGAATAAGAGAATCAACATTTATTGAAACATGGCACATTTACATGTTAAAATACAAAGTTCAGCCTGGAGGAGCCATAGTATTTAACAGACCAGGATCGAACAGGCAGCAATGTAGTAGAATGACAAGCAAAAGTAATGGATGGCATGATGCCGACATAAGCTCAAAAAGAGCGGGCAGGTCGGCGGCATCTACGGCCGCAAGTGTCAGAGGCTGACGAGCTGTCAGACTAGCAAGGTGATGTCAGGTGTGGGCAGACATAAACAGACTGTCAGCTCTCCCTAAACTACTCCAACACACAATAACAAATGGCTGCTGAGAACTAACCTTTTATTAAAAAGAAGTATCTTTTTCTCCTCACTTAAGAGAAACCTGAGTAAATAAAAAAAGGGCTGTTAAAAAATAGAAAGAGAAAAAAAGAGAAATGCCCTTTTCAAACTGGCGTTCCTTTTTCTTCATCTATTCTGTCACATTTTTTTTTTGTTAGAAAATTGGATGGGAAACAGATTGAGTCTTAAGTTTTTTCATCCGTTGTGTAGATCCATTTTCTATCAAATTTCTAATTTTTGGGACAATTAAATTTAGAATCGTTTGAAAATTGATCGACCGAACCGAATTCTATTTGAAGAATAGCTGGTTGCTAAAGAGCAGGCCAGCAAGCTGTCCGCCATGTCGTCAACAACCGATGAGTCATCATGTAAAAAAAACATAGCCGGTTATAAAAAACTGAAAAAATAGCGGGTCTGGTATGGATTTTAAGGGGAACCCAATGCCAAAATTGAAAAAACAAAAACAAATGTAGCACCCTACAGGTAGGTGCTAGGTAAATGTATAGTGGGCCTTGTCTGCCTAACAGCAGGGCTGTGATTTATTTAGTTAGGGTGTCAGAGCTTCCAGATGTGCCTGCTAAGGGGAGAAGTATCCCCATTGGCTCCTGTGAGAGGCTTCTCATAGGGCAGTGTGGGAAGCCCAATCAGGGGACACATCCAAGCTTGTAACTACCCCAGAAGGCAGATTATGCTGCAAAGGATTCTGGGAGTGGGTATAAGTTTGGGGGAAGTGCGTGAGAGGGGGTAATGGCGGGAGCAGAGTCCCAGGAGGGAGAGTGCGGCTGTCTATACTCCTGTCTAAGGAGGTGGATGTCTCGGGTGCTGCCTGAGAATCCAGAGAGTGTTGAGTTGAGCTGAGGGGATCCGGTGTGCCGAGAGCCTGCGGAGCGTGAGAGGGGTCCAGTCCCAGGAAAGTCTACACAGGTCATAAGTACTGCGGATTGACCCTGGGGGTCTGCCAGAGTCAGAGGGGACCACTCCGGAAGAGGTTCTGGGATCAAGTGCCAGCTAGCTGAAAGGGGGTACCTTTGAGGACCCTGAAGTTACAGAGGGGGGTTCATAGTCAGTGAACCCTGAAGAGTTCAAGGTTAAAGTGGATGCCTGCATATGGGCCCTGAATTGGACAGAGTGTGACAATTGAGAGTTGCAGCTTTACAGAATCCTCCAATGTACTATCTCAAGCCAGTGCAAGGCGGGAGGGGAGTATTCAGTGACTTTGCAGTACAGCAGTGTCAGTAATTCTACAATTCACAGTCTTGGGTCTTCTGGACTTATTGTCGAGGATCCAGCACTTCTATCAAGCTACAGTGTGTTCTCAGTGTTAGTGAGCGTTGGCTGGCGTCGGCTGGCGTCAAGGAAGCGCCAACGGGCATTTTTCTAGGATTAAGTCCCAAGTGTAATTAGTTAAGCCTAAAGGAGTACCCCACTCACTCCCTTCTCCCATCCCCTTTTCTACAATAAAAACCACAAAACCAAGATGCCGGAGTCGTCCATGTCTCACTTCTCACACCCAGGGTCGCAGCTCACATGGGCTGGAGAGGTACCCGGTAACAATGGCAGACCCACATCGGGCCACAGACCTGGAAAACCTGCCACACAAAATTTGTACCAGACCCTTATCTGAGCAAGCAGCCTGGCAGGTCAGGAAAGGGGTGGGGAATAGCAATCGCCCACCCCCCCAACCATACCATGGGGGGGGTGTTTGGGGCGGGGGGGCTCTACCCCCCCGATCATCTTGTTCCCATGTTGATGGAGACAAGGGCCTCTTCCCCACAACCCTGGCTGATGGTTTTGGGAGTTTGTGAGCAGGGAGCTTATCAGAATTTGGAAATTTGGAAGCCCCCTTTGTGAATAAGTAAGGGGTACATACCCCCTACTCTTTCACCAAAAAAAAAGTGTATTGTAACGACAAAGGCTCTCACCGTCTGCCCGCCCTGCCATCTGACAGTTCTTAAATAACTAAGTGGAGGGGCCACCCAATGACTGCCCCCTTGTGATGTCATCGACCTGGCATGCCGTCTCAGGGACGTCTTTGGGTGGCCTGCCCCTTAGTTATTTAAGAACTGTCAGTCAGCAAAAAGGGCAGATGGCGAGAACCTTCATCGGGAACAGAGCTTTTTCTTTTTTCAGGTGGACGGTGGCCGCAGGCATCGTGATTGATAATAGATCTACACTGGGGGACATTTTTTTTATTTTTGTTTTTTTAATCCCTAAGCCTTTTTCTGACATTTAATGCTTACAAGTTAAAATCAGTATTTTTTGCTAGAAAATTACTTAGAACCCCCAAACATTATATATATATATATATATATATATATATATTTTTTAGCAGAGACCCTAGAGAATAAAATGACGGTTGTTGCAATATTTTATGTCACACAGTATTTGCGCACTGCTCTTTCAAATGCATTTTTATTTGGAAGAAATACACTTTCATGAATTAAAAAAAAATGAAACAGTAAAGTTAGCCCAATTTTTTTGTATAATGTGAAAGATGTTATTTCAAAGCAACAATATTCGGCCGTGTATACAGGCCTTTACACTGACTAAAGGGACATGGAAGAAATGGGGAGGAGCTACATAGGACTAAACTAGCTAGCACTAAACAGGAAGGGAAGGCAGAGGAAAATACCAAAATCACATTAAACAAGTTGTTGTAGCCAAAAACTGCCACTATCTGTCACCATACTACAAAACAACAATGACCTAATGATTAAGGATGATCGAACTTTTGAAAAGTTCGGTTCGGCCAGAACATCCGAACTTCCCAAAAGTTCGGCCCGGATTTCAGAACCCCATTGAAATCAATGGTACCCGAACTTCGGTAACCAAAAAACACCATTTTTAAGCCCTAAAAGCCAATAAACGCCCCTAAAAAGTGCCCAGGGTTCTGGGTCATGCCCCATTAACTATTAATCACACAAAAAAAAGTTCTTAAAAATTGTCATTTTTGATAAAAAAAGCCAATTATTGAAAAAAATTTAAAAAAAAAAGAAGAGATTTTTTGATTTTGACTTTGGATTTAGTATCTGTGGGGTCTAAAAGGTGTGCATGTGACGTTTCAGCTCTGTAGCATGTCCAGAACCATGAAAAAAAAAAAAGATAATTTTTCAGTAGAACAGGGATGTGGGTCGGGACCCTCCTTTAACTTTAACACCTATATGATCTTTTTTTCTTGTTCTGGACATGCTACAGAGCTGAAACTTCACAAGTACACCTTTTAGACCCCCCAGACACCAAATCACACAAAAAAGTTCTTAAAAATTGTCATTTTTGATAAAAAAAAGCCAATTATTGAAAAAATTAAAAAAAAAAAAAAGAAAAAAAGAGATTTTTTTATTTTGACTTTGGATTTAGTATCTCGGGGGTCTAAAAGGTGTGCATGTGAAGTTTCAGCTCTGTAGCATGTCCAGAACCATGAAAAAAAAAAAGATAATTTTTCAGTAGAACAGGGATGTGGGTCGGGACCCTCCTTTAACTTTAACACCTATATGATCTTTTTTTCTGCTTCTGGACATGCTACAGAGCTGAAACTTCACAGGTACACCTTTTAGACCCCCCAGACACCAAATCACACAAAAAAAGTTCTTAAAAATTGTCATTTTTGATAAGCCAATTATTGAAAAAATTAAAAAAAAAAAGAGAGATTTTTTGATTTTTACTTTGGATTTCAGATCTGGGGGGTCTAAAAAGTGTACATGTGAAGTTTCAGCTCTGTAGCATGTCCAGAACCAGAAAAAAAAAAGATTGTTTGTATTAGAACACTTTCTTTCAGGACAGGTAGTTAGCTTCTCTCCCGGTTTAATAGCAGGCATTTTTTGGGGTTCTTTGCAGTCAGGAAAAACATCTGAACTTGTGTATAGTGGTACTGTGCACAAGTTCAGATGTTTTGCCTGCCTCCAAAAACCCCCAAAAAATGGCAGCAAAAACACACCTGGGCATTTTTTTTTTGGACGCTAGCGTTTTTTTGGCATTTTTTTGGGTTCTTTGCAGTCAGGAAAAACATCTGAACTTGTGTATAGTGGTAATGTGCACAAGTTCTGATGTTTTGCCTGCCTCCAAAAACCCCCAAAAAATGGCAGCAAAAACACACCTGGGCATTTTTTATTTGGACGCTAGCGTTTTTTTGGCATTTTTTGGGTTCTTTGCAGTCAGGAAAAACATCTGAACTTGTGTATAGTGGTACTGTGCACAAGTTCAGATGTTTTGCCTGTCCCCAAAAACCCCCCAAAAATGGCAGCAAAAACACACCTGGGCATTTTTTTTTGGACGCTAGCGTTTTTTTTGGCATTTTTTTGGGTTCTTTTGAGGCAGGCAAAACATCTGAACTTGTCTATAGTGGTATATATGCACACATACTTATATGTTTATACACACCTAGACATATATAGGTGTGATAGTAGCAGAAATATATTAGTGTAAATGATTCCATTAGCGCAAGCATATATTTCTGCTACTATCACACCTATATATGTCTAGGTGTGTATATAAATATATGTATGTGTGTATATACACCACTATAGACAAGTTCAGATGTTTTGCCTGCCTCAAAAGAACCCCAAAAAATGCCCAAAAAAACGCTAGCGTCAAAAAAAAAAATGCCCAGGTGTGTTTTTGCTGGCATTTTTTGGGAGTTTTTGGAGGCAGGCAAAACATCAGAACTTGTGCACAGTACCACTATACACAAGTTCAGATGTTTTTCCTGACTGCAAAGAACCCCAAAAAATGCCAAAAAAAATCGCTAGCGTCCAAAAAAAAATGCCCAGGTGTGTTTTTGCTGCCATTTTTTGGGGGTTTTTGGAGGCAGGCAAAACATCAGAACTTGTGCACAGTACCACTATACACAAGTTCAGATGTTTTTCCTGACTGCAAAGAACCCAAAAAAATGCCCAAAAAAAACGCTAGCGTCCAAAAAAAATGCCCAGGTGTGTTTTTGCTGCCATTTTTTGGGGGTTTTTGGAGGCAGGCAAAACATCAGAACTTGTGCACAGTACCACTATACACAAGTTCAGATGTTTTCCTGACTGCAAAGAACCCCAAAAAATGCCTGCTATTAAACCGGGAGAGAAGCTAACTACCTGTCCTGAAAGAAAGTGTTCTAATACAAACAATCTTTTTTTTTTTCTGGTTCTGGACATGCTACAGAGCTGAAAGTTCACATGTACACCTTTTAGACCCCCCAGATCTGAGATCCAAAGTAAAAATCAAAAAATCTCTCTTTTTTTTTTTTTTCAATAATTGGCTTTTTTATCAAAAATGACAATTTTTATGAACTTTTTTTGTGTGATTTGGTGTCTGGGGGGTCTAAAAGGTGTACCTGTGAAGTTTCAGCTCTGTAGCATGTCCAGAACCAGAAAAAAAAAAGGATTGTTTGTATTAGAACACTTTAAACACAGGTAGTTAGCTTCTCTCCCGGTTTAATAGCAGGCATTTTTTTGGGTTCTTTGCAGTCAGGAAAAACATCTGAACATGTGTATAGTGGTACTGTGCACAAGTTCTGATGTTTTGCCTGCCTCCAAAACCCCCCCAAAAAATGCCAGCAAAAACACACCTGGGCAATTTTTTTTTTGACGCTAGCGTTTTTTTGCCATTTTTTTGGGTTCTTTTGAGGCAGGCAAAACATCTGAACATGTGTATAGGGGGTATATATAGACATATATGTCTGAATATATACCCCTAGACATATATAGGTGTGATAGTAGCAGAAATATATTCCTGTAAATGATTTCATTAGCGCAAGCATTTATTTCTGCTACTATCACACCTATATATGTCTAGGGGTATATATTCAGACATATATGTCTATATAAATATACCCCCTATACACATGTTCAGATGTTTTGCCTGCCTCCAAAACCCCCCAAAAAATGCCAGCAAAAACACACCTGGGCATTTTTTTTTTTATGCTAGCGTTTTTTTGGCATTTTTTTGGGGTTCTTTTGAGGCAGGCAAAACATCTGAACATGTGTATAGGGGGTATATATAGACATATATGTCTGAATATATACCCCTAGACATATATAGGTGTGATAGTAGCAGAAATATATTCCTGTAAATGATTTTTATTAGCGCAAGCATTTATTTCTGCTACTATCACACCTATATATGTCTAGGGGTATATATTCAGACATATATGTCTATATATACCCCCTATACACATGTTCAGATGTCATGTCTGACATCAAACATGTCCTCAAAAAAGCACTGGCAGTGGCAGCCCCTGCAGCATAAAAAATGCTTGGCTGGTGAGAAGCCATATTCCAGTTACGAAGCTATTCAGAGAAATTATCATTTCTCTATAGCGGTCACCTTGCTATGGAAGGGTTTTGTCACCCTGCCATAGCAGTCACTGCCAGTTAACCCTACACTACACTACGGTCCCCTTACACTTAACACTTTCCCTACAGAAACTCAATTTTTGAAGCTAACTTAAGTGTAAAGGAGCACTCTAACTACACTAGATATCCCTTTCCTCACACTAAAAATAGCTAAATGACACTTTTAAAGTAAAATTAACAGAACTGCTTCCATTCTCTTCCATGTCCAGTATAACAATGCTAGGAATATGGCGGGGGCGATCTTATATACTGGGGGGCGTATTCACTAATGATTGGTCTAGGGACCCCCTAGTCACTCCAATCACATTCCTAGCATTCTCCTGCCCCCTCAATTGGCTTTTGCTAATGGTTCTGGTCCAATCACTGGCTTTTAAAGCCCATTTCCTGAAGCATTGCATTTTGGGCGGTTCTGGTTGCCGAATTCCAAACTTTTTGGGCAAAAAGTTCTAAATTCGGCCGAAACCTCAAACACCCAATGTTCGGGTCGAACCGATGGTGGACCCGAACCGTTCGATCATCCCTACTAATGATGTTCAATACAACACAGACAAGTTACATGAAAGTGGAGCAGAACAGTTAGCGATAGCGTCAATTTGTTTTTGGTAAAAAAATGAAAAAGTTTTATCTTTAGCGTCAATGTAAGTGTCAATGTCAGTGTGTTTTATGTAGAAAAAAAAAGGTTTTGGCTGGAGACAGAATTTAGCATTTCTTGCTTGTGTGGAAATTGCAGCACTTTCACCCAATAATATGGAATAGACAGATATTTACTAGTAACAATACAAACTGGTTCCTGCTGTGTAATTTATCTGACATGTCCATATAACTTTAAAGGGCACATATTGTGAAAAATAGTGTGCTCTGATAACTGTATGAAGTAAATACATATAATGATAGTATTCAGTATATCACATTTTACTTGATGTTTGCAAGCAGACCAAGCTGTCAAGAAAAAGTGACAGTAGCTTGGACAGACTGAAGAACTACAAGTTTGCAAAAGACACAATAATTTACATAATTTAAATCGTGCAAGAAGCTATGGCCTAAATCTATAGTCCAAAGTAGAGTTTCTGGCACTTTTATACTGTTTAAAAAATATATGCTGTGTAGCCCTACCCTCAAAGAGGCTGCTGTTAACTGTCCCCCCTATTTCTGCACAGACAGGCAACAAGCATTTTTTACTTCTGGACACAAGAAGCCAGTCTCTGAGCTTGTTTTGATGGTTTTATTAGTTATTATTATTAATAAATTGGATGGGGTAGAGGGGTTATGGGTTGCCCAACTTGGCAGAAACAACGAATGGGGACAACTTCCTTCCTCTGTACAAAGTAAGGATCCTAGACTGCTCTCCCTCCCAGACACATTTAAGTCCTTCAGAATCAGTCCCTTGAGGGCTAGGAGTTATTAGCCCTATTTGGAAAAGTCTGTTGTAAACTGAATGCAGGAGTAATTCCTCTCCTTTGCGGAACTGCTTCCAACTCCTTTGCCTACAGGAACTACCAGCCCGCCTGGCTGTGCGGAGGATCCCCCAGGACAAGGGATATAAAGGGTTAAGTACAGCTCGGTGCTTCAGAAATCTTGCTACATAAATCTTTCCCCTTGTGAATCTCTGGGTATGCTAGTGTACTCACTCTGTCCTTCTTGCTCCCTGCTGCTCCTTAGGCAAGATTCCTTCTAAAACCGTGATGCTGACAGGATCTTCCCTAGCCAGCTCGAGCCCAACCTGACAGCAGTGCCTCCTAGGTCACCAACAGCCTCCTCAGCATGCTATCTTCCACTTGACTCCCCTGCTGGCATGGCTCCTCCATATTTAAGGGCTGACCTAACCACTCTGCCAGGACATTCTGCCTGAGGATTGGCCAAATTCCCTCAAGTATGCATATCAGAACCTCCTGGCCTCCGCCCACTAACTTCAAGAAGCTTCTCCCAGCTTCTAGATCCAGGAGGAGGTACCAGAGATCTGGCTCTGTTGAGCCACCCAGCCTGACCTGCAGTAACCCTGACCCAATTTCTGCCTCACAATAAACCTACCATGAGTCATAGACTTAAATTTGCCTGCACTAATACTAGTAGCACACTAGAGGGCACTACACTCCCCTTAAAAACAGCCATGTCCCCATTGGTTTGAAAAAATACAAAAAAAATGGTTCCTGCGCCCAGGAGCAAGGGCATCCCATAAGAAAATCAGAAGGGGAAAAGGGAACAAATTTGGAAAGGGATTTTGTACAAATAAATAGACAAAAGAAAAATAAAATATGTACAGTTGACTGTAGCACTGTACCTGTAGGGCTTGCTTATGATGACTTGTTGGTCCTCTACTGATTACCTACAAACAGTCACTTAGGGTACAGTTCACACATCCCTCTGTACTCCCAATGGCTCGTCGCTCAATAAACAGTCCAGGGGTATTGGTTTTTAGTGTTTATTTTGGAACTTGGATAGGAGAAGGGAATAGTGGGATACTCCAACTGTAACTATTCACAATGGATAAGGACAACCCTCACTTGGCCTCACCAGGTTGCTTGTGAAAGCAGCTTCAGTGCTTAATGTATACTACCACATGTATAGAAAGGGTTAAGTCTACTTGCTTATTCTTTCCAGGAATATACTTGGTGAACTATATTCTCTTCAGGACACTCACTAGCATCCCCTTTACTGACACTCGTCCACTGACTCCTCTAGCTGCAGGGGTGGCGCCCCCCAGGTCAGGCCTATTGACACAGATCTGTACTCCCTGTACTGCAGAATCAGATCCTCCAGTGTCTCCCCTTTCAGTCAGCTTCACAGGACCTCTGGGTTCAGCTCCTCTCTAACACTCCTTAGGCCATCAGGTCAACCACCTGAGGCCGCATGGCAACTCTACAGAGGAGGAGGCAGCTGCTCCCCTCCCTCCGGGACTCCGCTATCCAGACGAAAGACCCTGAGCACATGTGCTCCTGGCATTTATACAGTATCCCAGCATGCAACGAGGCACTTTCCTCTGCCAAATCACCAGAGTTGTATCAAACACCTGTACACTCATTTGTCAGGTTTCCTCCTACTGTCCAACATGACTCCCTATTGGACCAGTGTGAAACACTCTGCAGACAGAATAAGTTGCGCCTGAGCACATTGAGCAGACCTCACTAACAGATCCTGCTCTCTGGTAGGCAGAGAACAATATAGATTTACCTTTAATCCCACTGGTAAGCAGACAGGATTCAAAACTATACTCTCTCTCTAGCACCTACCTAGGAACGGTGCTGCATGGCATATATATAGGAACTAATATATACAGTAATCCTAAATACAGCTCCCTGCAGATAGCAAGCAAAATATGTACATACAGTATAATTTACATTTTACCGACATGCATTCTTCAAACAGAGCACCTCCCCTTAAAGCGGTAGTATCCCGCTTTTTGACACTTTTACCTACAGGTAAGCCTATAATAAGGCTTACCTGTAGGTACAAATAATATCTCCTAAACCGGCATGGTTTAGGAGATATTTACAGTGCATGCAGCCGCTCTCGCGAGCGGCGCATTCGCGCTCTGAAGGGACCTTCAATTAATTTGCCGGGAGCTTGCCGGAAAATCACTCCCGCCCGCATGCGCGCGAGTGACGTCATCGCGGCTCCGGCCAATCATCGCGCCGGAGCCGTCTCTTCCGGCCAATCACCGCGCCGGAGCCGCCGAACCCGGAAGAGACGGCGAGGGATCATGGCAGCGCCCGCAGCGATGTCCGGGGGTCCGTGTCGGGGCTTCGTTCTAAGGTAAGTTACACATAATGGGCTAGTATGCGATGCATACTAGCCCATTATGCCTTTGTCTTGCAGGTTTTTTTTTTTTTTTTTTCTAGGGTTTACAACCGCTTTAAAGGGAAGCCCTCCCAACAGAAACTTTAGATTCTCAGAGAAATGTATTGAAAAAGTCCAACACTTGAGCAGGGGGGACAGCCGTCCATGATAAACGTGCAAAACAGAGAGGAAGCACAATCCTCATACGAAAGCTGGCCATACACGGTTCGAATCTCAGCAGGTTTGATCGATCAACTTGGGTACTTCCAGCCTGCCGGATTCTCTTGCGATTATCTCTAGTGGCTTCTATAGCTGCTAGCGATAATCACTGTCGTCTTCCGGCGGGGATGGCTTCCCCAGCCCCCTTTTGGGAGAAGACAATTGCCTGGCAGGAGAGATTCCCACATTAACACTGTCTGTGTTGATGAGGGAATCATGTTAATTTCTTTCCTTACCAATGGTTGCAGGAAAGAAATTTGCTCCGTGTATGGCCGGCCTTACTTAAACTGGCTGAAACAGTCTGCCAGCAGGGCGTTATTATCCTGCTAACAGAAAAAACATAAACAAAGCACTTCAATCTTTGCATGAGTCTTTGAAATGTATTATTAAGGAGGAGCCCCTCATTGCAACAAAGGGTAGCAAAGTTCTAGGCCTCACCCAGGTGTCTTCTCCAAGGACAGCACATCTGAAAGGGAAGTGGGTGAACTAATCTGGCCTAATCTGTGAGGAAGAAACAAAGGCAAGGGACAATCGACATCTATCCCTGCTGTCTTCAGGCTGGAATCCTGCTTCAGCCCCTCTGACAGTACATTTTGAGATTGGGCAGTCTGATGATGTCACCGTTGAGTTTCCTGATAGCAGCCGAATAACTCCATTTTGTCAATCTAGCTTTTATAAACCACTATCCAGTCTTTGTGAATGGCCTGTCCCAGGCTCCATTCCTGCTGAATGTCTGGAAACCAAGTCCAAGCCTCCTGATTATGAGGCCCCCACTGTGGCTTGGGGGCATGCATGTAAAAAGACATAAAAGGCCTTCACCTGCATCTGGCCATGGTGAGTAAATAGGCACTACATAAATAAGTCTATCCAGCTTGACTTTGCAGGCACAGCTAGCAGAAGGAAGATTTTAGTAAGGGGGTGTGAAGATTGTGGCAGGCCATACAATCTAGGTAAGCATGCATCAGAGTCCGGAAAGGGGTTTGCTTTTGTGTAGGGTGACTAAACCAAAAAAATAAGTGTACTTTACACAAAAGGGCAGTTACCATTTAACCCCTTCCCATCCGCCCTGGTGCCCCTCTAAATAGTTCTGAATGGAAAGGATTGTCGATCATGTGACCTCTATCACATATGTTTTTGACAGTTGTTAAGGGTTTATACAGACAGCAAAAAAAACCCGACAAAGGCAAAAAGACTATTAACACACGTGTTAACATACAAGTAACTTTCTTTCAGTGGTTAATAAATTAATAGTAGCGTTTATTGGTTATTAGTCACTAGGGGTGTGATTGCTCACTGAGGAAAGGTCACAAAATTTTGGGTTATGTATACTCTCCTGGTGTTATGTCCTGGTGCTATTCTTCTTGACAATGGCTTCCAATGAAGACATTTTGCTTATTTTCCTTCTTGTAATTTTGTTCTGTTTTATGTGTAGAAAAAATGGAACAGCAACCCATCAAGCATACAGTATGTACTGAGTGTATCCTTTGAAAAATTCAAAGATATTGTGAATAATGTTTTAATTACTGTAGAATGTCAATGCAAACCTTTGATACCCTGCTTGGATTGATTTCTAGTGATCTCATTAAAGAAAGAACTGGAATGAGGCTTGCCATATCTGTTGAAGAAAGGCTAATCATGTTAAGGTAATGACATTTTTGAAGTTTCCTTACATACCACACACAACATTAGTTTACTTTGAAAACAGTGAATGTGACTTGCACCAAACATTCAGTGGACAGTCAATCACTGCTATTTATGTTACATATAGACCTAAAAGATCCGCCTGCAGTGAATGTTTGGTGATTATCAGATTCATTGTTTTATGAATATCCCCTAAATGGTAAAAAAGATAATATGTAAAAGAAAAAAAAAATTAAAATATTATGCTTTTTTGTTAATGAACCTTGGTAACGCAGCCAGAACATGTGACAACCCTTCCAATAGTCCTGTTCCAGGGGACAGTATCTTTATTCCACGTGCTTTTTTTGTAGATGAGGTATTTCTCATCATGCAAAATGTAATGGACCCTTGCTCTGGCCATTCCGGTGTCGTTCCTAAATAAATTTTTAAATATTGACTATCACAAGCCTGCTTGTAGACAGGTGCCCACTGAATGGGTAATGTATTTTTTCTATGCTGACTCATGTTTTGCAGTTATCTAGGTCAGCTGTCTTTCCTGCAAAACTGTTACAATGTTGATGTGTGGTGGGTCTGAGGGATTGTTTGGCTACATTTTCCTGCCATTTTTCCACAGATTCACATAGAAAGGGGCCCTTTGGTGCCCCAGGAGAGAGCTGCTGGAATAACTGACAAGATGTAGGCTGTTATGCTGCTGGATGGTGCCCTTGGGGCTCCGTGACAGACTGGGAGCCTGAGGACTCTTAACTACCAATCTTGAACTTACTGCCTCTAAGGATCGTTGCCAAACATGGACTATATGGACTCTCTGCTGTTATTTGGGCATGAGCATGTACACTAAAGCAATTTGTACATGGATTCAGATAAGAAGCTGCCTGATAAGAACTGTTCCTGCATGTTGCCTTTCTTCAGTAACGTTATCCTTAACTGCTCAATGCCTGGTATGAAGTCTCTTCTTAAGTGGTGTATTGCATGGTGTACCCAAAGAACAGGGCTTGTGACATGGGGACTGTAGGTGAGAGTAGATACGTTGCACTTTAGTCCAGCAGGTAGTTTGATGTCTAGCATAGGCCATATAGCTGTTGCTAGGGACAAGTGCACATGTGTTTTTAGGTTAAGGCAATCAACCAGAAAGGGATCAGGTGACTTGGCATAGGGTGACAGTTGCTGTGAGAGTAAAGGGTTGTTGTGCTTGTCCCCTTCACTAGCAGCCATCTCCCTGCATTTTGGGGACCGGACTTATAGCAGAGGGTACCTAGGGACCTAGCCTGGAAGTCACGGGAGAGACGTAGAGGGGCCCCTTGGGGAGAGAGAGCCAGCACCTAGTTACAGAGTGTAGTTAATATCTTGTATCCACTGGTAAGAGAACCTGGCACTGGGAGTGAGGTGACAGGTATTGCTGGGTTACATACTAAGACTGGGATGCCATTAAAGTTCATGTGCGTGTAAAGGCAGGCGCCCCAATACATTTGGTAATATAGTGTAGATGAATATATGCAAAGTCCTATGTATTGGTTTAATGCTCTGGGGTCTCCAAAGGTAAAGCTGATGATTATGAGTGAAAAGGGCTCATGGATATTAGCCATAGTATAAATTGCTGCATACTTACTTCCCTCCAAGTCAGAGAGTCAGATCAACCAAACAACTAAAATGTAAAGAAAAATAAAACCAAAAGTAAAAATTCCCCAAAAGCAACTATGTAAAACTGTTACATAGATAGTCTGGCTAAAAAAAGACACAAGTCCATCTAGTTCAACCAATAGAGGAAGATTTTATATACAGTAAAACCTTGAATTGCGAGCATAATTCGTTCCGGAAACATGGTTGTAATCCAAAGCACTCATATATGAAAGCGAATTTCCCCATAAGAAATAATGGAAGCTCAGATGATTCGTTCCACAACCATTTATTCATAAGTCCTCCAGTTTAAAGTCCATATAAAAAGATTATAGCAATGTGATAGGTTGTGTAACCATGAAATGTCCATCCACAAATGGCGCCTCCACAAGGGGATTAGAAGCAAAATCCAGCAGGAGTTACAGAGTATAAAAGAGAAGAGAGGCGCCTCTAACTGTAGCAATATGGTTACATTTAATGAAGGTACAACATTTAGCAACATGGCTGATCAGGGCCGATCCCAGGCGGGCGCTGCGGGTGCAGTGCGCCCAGGCGCCGCCTGGTGGGGGGCGCACTATCCTCTCCCGCCGCAAGTCTCTCACTGCAGCCTCGGAGCTGCTATATACATTGCAGTTGTGAGCTGAGGGGAGGGGCGACAGTGAGGGTGGAAGACAGGACAAAGGCATCGTGGGGGGGGGGGGCGGACCGCACCAGGGTGTCCACGGGGGGAGGGTGACACCACTCTGCCTCTCATTGAATCGCCGCTGCTCCACATAGTACTGAGCAGGACCAGTATGGGAAGAGGGCGCAGTTTGATGGGTAAAATATGCTGCCGAATGTAAGAGACAGAGAGCGGCTATGTACCTACATGTAGAGTAGATGGTAGCACCCACCCCCTGCCTACACAGCGCGCTGTACTATTCCCCAAGTGACAGAGTGGAGGAGGAGGGGCAGGTGAGGATGGAAAGTCTCCAACTATCAGTGCTTCCTGATGACTCCAGAATAGATGCTCACTGTATAACTTTCCTGCTTCTGAACAGCGGCTTTCCCCTCCCCTATCTAATCCTTTTCATCACTCCTGCTTTCTCTCACAGTTTCCTGATGTCCGTGAGACATCGGCACCCCCCCCCCCCCAGCCTTCTGTTTTTGAATGGTGCTCTCTATCCTCCTGTGTCTGTGCTGCTGAATCTACTACGATCTACTCAGCTAACAGGTAAAAAGTTCAGGCTTTTTAGTCCCTGATATAGCTGTGCAGACAACTGTTCTATTTTTAGTAAGGACCTATTAACAAGGGGTGCAAACAATGTGTCTCCCATGCTGGGCTGTCTTTTATCAGCACGGGGGGTACATAGGTGGGCGCATCCCAGTGCCAGCACCTCATTAAATTTCTACTGGGACATAAGACTGCCTGGACACAGCCTCTGTATTCTAATATGACACACAGATGCAGGTGCCAATAGAAATGAATGGGACGCTGGCACAGGGACGCACACAGCACCCGTACATCCCTGTGCTGATAACAGAGCGCCCTGCACAGGTTACACGTCTGCACCACATATGAATGGTGACATAGAACAGTGACATCCGCAGCCCTGCTGAGATATCATACAAGAGCTTTACACCACAGAGCCCAGCACACCACAGAGCCCGGCACACCACAAAGCCCGGCACACCCCAGAGCCCGGCACACCCCAGAGCCCAGCACACCCCAGAGCCCAGCATACCAAAGAGACCGGCACACCACAGAGGAGCAAGGAATCAGGACAGGGAGCCAAGAATCAGGACCAGCAGCCAAGAATCAGGACCAGAAGCCAGCCCCAAGGCCCCAGCAGCCAGACCCCAGGACCAGCAGCCGGAATACAGGACCAGCAACCAGGAATCAGGAGGACCAGCAGCCAGACCCCAAGACCAGCAGGCCAGCCCCAGCAGCCAGACCTAAGGACCAGCAGCAAAGCCCCAGAAGCCAGGCCCCAGGACCAGCAGCCAGCCCCAGTACCCATTATTTAAGGTAAGTGAAGTCTTCTAGTCTTGGGCCTGGGCATCAAAGTGCTATTAATTAATATAATATGGTTTATTTTTATATTGTTCGGTGACACTCTAATGTAGTCTCTCATGGGGGCTGGAGGGGACTCTTTCTATCAGAGACTCTCCAATAGGCACAGAGAGGGCCTCTGTAAGATAAACCCCCCTCCAGGTCCCATTAGACTCCGTTGTAGTCTCTAATGGGGCCTGGTGGGGGGTCTTTCTAACATAGACTTTAAAATGCACACAGAGATGACCTCTGTTAGAGAGACCCTCCTCCAGGTTCCATGATACAACCCCATTGTAGTCTCTAATGGGGCCTGGTGGAGGCTCTTTCTAACAGACTCTCTAACAGAGGCCCTCTCTGTGTTCCTTGGAGAGACCCCCCTCCAGGTCCCATTAGGAAAGGGGAGGAGTTAGTAAGATGACCACGCCCACACGGGCGCCATAAATATTTCTGCACCCAGGCGTCTGTTACCCTAGGATCGGCCCTGTGGCTGATGATTAAAAGAGGCACGTCTAAGAATGCAGGCAACTGGGGTAAAGCTGTCCACATAGACATCCTCTTCACCGTCGGCTCTCACGGCTGTCAGTCTGCAGTCATGACCGGGAAGTTTACCCTGCAGTAGAGCGACCTGAAAACAAGGCTTAAAGTGCTTGTGGAGCGCAGTGTGGAAGGGATGACTTCAATGGCAGTAAGGAGGATGGTCTATGTGGACAGCTTTACCCCGGATGCCTGCATACTTAGATGTGCCTGTTTTATTCACCAACCATGTGAGTTGCTAAATGTTGAACCTTCATTAAATGTAACCATATTGCTACACTTAGAGGCGTCTCTCTTCTCTTTTATACCCCGTTTTGACGTTACGATACTTGTATATCAAGACATCGCTTGTTTATCAAGTAAGAATTTATAAAAAAATGTGCTTGTCTTGCAAAACGCTCTCAAACTAGGTTACTCTCAATCCAAGGTTTTACTATATATATATATATATATATATATATATATATATATTAAAATTGTGACAAAAAAGCCGTCATACACAGGGCCTCAAAATATCAAAACAAAACTAAATGGTACAGATAAAAAAATGTGTCAAAAATATAGCATGTCTACATAGTAGAAAAATTTGTGCCAAAAAATATATACAGTGGGTACGGAAAGTATTCAGACCCCCTTAAATTTTTCACTCTTTGTTATATTGCAGCCATTTGCTAAAATCATTTAGCTTTAACATTGTTGCAGATTTATTAAAAAAGAAAAACTGAAATATCACATGGTCCTAAGTATTCAGACCCTTTGCTCAGTATTTAGTAGAAGCCCCCTTTTGATCTAATACAGCCAGGAGTCTTTTTGGGAAAGATGCAACAAGTCTTTCCCACCTGGATTTGGGGATCCTCTGCCATTCCTCCTTGCAGATCCTCTCCAGTTCTGTCAGGTTGGATGGTAAACGTTGGTGGACAGCCATTTTTAGGTCTCTCCAGAGATGCTCAATTGGGTTTAAGTCAGGGCTCTGGCTGGGCCATTCAAGAACAGTCACGGAGTTGTTGTGAAGCCACTCCTTCGTTATTTTAGCTGTGTGCTTAGGGTCATTGTCTTGTTGGAAGGTAAACCTTCGGCCCAGTCTGAGGTCCAGAGCACTCTGGAGAAGGTTTTTGTCGAGGATATCCCTGTACTTGGCCGCATTCATCTTTCCCTCGATTGCAACCAGTCGTCCTGTCCCTGCAGCTGAAAAGCACCCCCACAGCATGATGCTGCCACCACCATGCTTCACTGTTGGGACTGTATTGGACAGGTGATGAGCAGTGCCTGTTTTTCTCCACACATACCGCTTAGAATTAAAGCCAAAAAGTTCTATTTTGGTCTCATCAGACCAGAGAATGTTATTTCTCACCATCTTGGAGTCCTTCAGGTGTTTTTTAGCAAACTCCATGCGGGCTTTCATGTGTCTTACACTGAGGAGAAGCTTCCGTCGGGCCACTCTGCCATAAAGCCCCGACTGGTGGAGGGCTGCAGTGATGGTTGACTTTCTACAACTTTCTCCCATCTCCTGACTGCATCTTTGGAGCTAAGCCACAGTGATCTTTGGGTTCTTCTTTACCTCTCTCACCAAGGCTCTTCTCCCCCGATAGCTCAGTTTGGCCGGACGGCCAGCTCTAGGAAGGGTTCTGGTCGTCCCAAACGTCTTCCATTTGAGGATTATGGAGGCCACTGTGCTCTTAGGAACCTTAAGTGCAGCAGAAATCTTTTTGTAACCTTGGCCAGATCTGTGCCTTGCCACAATTCTGTCTCTGAGCTCTTCAGGCAGTTCCTTTGACCTCATGATTCTCATTTGCTCTGACATGCATTGTGATCTGGAAGGTCTTATATAGACAGGTGTGTGGCTTTCCTAATCAAGTCCAATCAGTATAATCAAACACAGCTGGACTCAAATGAAGGTGTAGAACCATCTCAAGGATGATCAGAAGAAATGGAAAGCACCTGAGTTAAATATATGAGTGTCACAGCAAAGGGTCTGAATACTTAGGACCATGTGATATTTCAGTTTTTCTTTTTTAAAAAATCTGCAACAATGTCAACAATTCTGTGTTTTTCTGTCAGTATGGGGTGCTATGTGTACATTCATGAGGAAGAAGAATGAACCTAAATGATTTCAGCAAATGGCTGCAAAATAACAAAGAGTGAAAAATTTAAGGGGGTCTGAATAATTTCCGTACCCACTGTATATGCGCAAGATAAGCAATAGTATAATTATAGTGCTAGTGCCAAGTGAAAGTACCTAATGTGATATATTAGGTCAGTTACACTTAATTCGGTCCATACAGTAATATGTATAAAATAACATTGGCTGATATAAAGTGATCTGTGCTCTAAATGGACAGTCCATACACAGTATGCAATAATCCTTTTGTTAATCCAGCATTCCAACCATCATTGCAAATCCTTATAATGATGCTGTTAGAAGAAACAATGTTTGGTGGTGTTGCAGCAAAAGGAGTTCCACAATATCATGCACTGTGCCCATTGTCTTCACACATGCCCCCCTCTTGGTGTTACACTCACCAGCGATCTTTCCCCTTAAAAGGGGGCTTAAGATTCAATCAGCATAAACCAAATCAGGAAATCCTTGACACGATTCGATCCACGGACCCGAAAACCAGAAGTGATGCAATGACGCTGTGGCTCCGCCCTACGAGTTTGGTCACACTGACGTCATCGGGAGCGGCTGTAAGTGAAATACTGTTTTTAATAAATATATACATATGGTATTACACTATGGAGTCTGTTTTGCCATTTGCATGTATGATTGAGATCACTGGGGATTTGGAAGGAGAAAATGTCCTAGGGTTGATCCTGGATATCCTTATACAGCCTGGTGGAGCTGTGAATGCTGGTTACCCCTTTTAAAGCGGAGTTCCGGGCACAGAAACCATTTTTCAATAAACATACCCCCGGGACAGTCAGGGCTAGCACATTCCACAATGGCTAGCCTCTGATCTGTCCTGGTTCGCACTTACCTGCAAGATGAAATACATACTTATAAAATTTCTTCCACAGTGTTGCCATCTCTCTTGTGGGCAGCTGAAGCCGGCGCGGTCCTCTTCTGCGTCTTCTTCCGCGTCCTCTTCTCCCAGAATGCGCCTGCACCGGCCCCTCTCGTCACTTCCGGTGCGGCGCCCCGGAAGTGACGAGCGGGGCCGGTGCCATCTCATTGATTCCTGGGAGCGATGACGTTCAGCTCCCAGGAATCATCGCGAGACAGGAAGTGACGGTGGAGCCGCGGCGCTGAGGAAGGAAGTACCCTGAAGTGAGTATTTTCGATCTTCAATTACAAGGTGAGTAAAAAAAAAAAAAAGAACCTAACTATCCAATTCCTTTTCAGGTGATGCAGAACTAGCGGACGGGCACAAAAAAAAAAAGATCGATTTTGTGCCCGGAACTCCGCTTTAAGGGGAAAGATCTCCTTTTAAGGGGAAAGTGCATAAATTTACATTGAGGCATAACTCATTTGCCACACAGTTGCCTAATGAAACAGTGCATGGAGGTAGGCTTATAAATTGGAGACATCCTATAAGGACATTTTTTCACTGCACTGTAAATAAATTGCAATAGAGACAGACTAAACACAGAGAGCTGTTTAGTCTGTCTCTTAATCTTTGGCTTATGAGGACGTAATTTCTGTATTTGAGAATGGTGAGATAAGCACTTCGCAATTTGAAGCGTCATCATTATTGTTTCTTGATTCATATAGAGTTGCTACGACAAACTGGCTCCCTCCATTTTTGGTCTTTGTTCTTGCCTCCATACAACCTGAGAAAAACTGAACTTTCTTCTTTTGTTTCTTTGTTTTTATAAGTATATATTTTAATTTTTATTTGTTTCTTTTTTCTTTTAAGGGGATAGTGGTGCTTTTTAAAAAAAAAAGTTGTACAATGTAATATGCATATAATGTATATTAATATATGTTTTATATTTTTAGATATATGAATTTTGTATTGAATTAACTGTCACGAGCATGTTTGGCAATCTGAAGAAGAGGAATGTTAGTGCGAAACGCGTAATTGAACCACTGAACTTAACAGTCATTCTACCTTTTTCTGTATGGTTTCATATGTGGATCCAATTATATGTTTTTAAAAACTTTTAATTGCTGTACAATAAAAGTTATGTATTTTTATAAATAAGGTTTTTTTGTGTGTGTAATTGGACAATCCCTTAAATACCAGCAGGCCACCCTTAGAACACCCGCTTTCTTTCTTTTCACATTACTTTTCGCGCTTTGCCTGGGTTGGTGTCCTCCTAATATAGTATCTTCATGAATCCCAGTGTGTGCTAAGACACCCCCACAATTTACTTAATATATCTTTAAAGTTTATATCCTGCACAACATGGTCTGAGGTTTTGATGGGTTTGTTTTTGAGGTTTCCTCATATAGTCATCTAAAAAAGATCTAATTGTTCATAGATCATCCTCTGGTAATAGTGTGATAGAAATTCTTACTGAATGTTTCTGCTCCGAGGAAGGAGATTTTTCCTGCAGCTTACCAAAATAAAGTATTTTCCAAAAAATACAGTGTATGACTTACCTATTTAATGGAAATGAATACATACTTGAAACTCTGTCCTGGAAACCCAGACTTCCCAAAAAAAAAAAACAGTAAATTGTCACTTAATAAATGTATATTTTTTTCATATTACAAATAGGAAACATTAATGCATATTTTTAAAGTGTATATGAACATTCAGCTTCACTAATAATAAGATAAATGTAAGTTTCATTTTACATGAGTTGAATGCCGGAGGTACGTCTAAAACAAAGCTGTGCCAAAAGATTAATCTTTTTTAGATTTTCATAGCAGCCCCAAGCTGAATAGTGAAGCCTGTCCCCTGCAAAGGGGTGTGTCAAAGCAGTGGTCTTCCTCCAGGTGTTAAAAATGGCCCCTTGAAATGGGAGAGCATGAACTGTTCAATCGATAATAACAATTATCCTTTATAGTTGCAGAGATTTGACCCAAAATGCAAATTCATGCTGCATGCTAACCAGAGCCCTCTAGCACTCGCAAATCAAGAGACATGTTGGACCTCGGCAATAAAAAAACAACAGCTTTGACACGCTTAGCAAAGGTCCTTCTATGCAGCAATGTTGGCAGGGGAGAAGCTTCACAATTTATGCTGGGGCTGTTATGAAGATCACAGAAAGAATAATCTCTGGCACAGTTTTTAGATGCGCAAGGAATGGTGTTAAATTCATTTCCAAACACTCTTTCATTGTAATAACATAATCATACAACAAAAGCGTGAAACCAATAGACCCATGCACAAATTGGACCTTAAATGGAAGCCTAAAATAGAAACATTGTTTTTTCACCCCGCTGTCATTTTGCAGATGCATGATTTAAGTTAGGTTAATCCCAATAGTGCAGCAGCAGTGTAATACCTTTATACAAAATCTTGGCACGGTTCTATCGCATTGATAATCATACAAAAAAAAAACCTACGTTTTACATCCATTACATATCATGTAATGAGATGTATAGAACAAAAGATATGTGTAAGGATACAAAAAGTGTATTTATATGATATACCAAGCTATTATTTTTCCATATTAATGCAAAGCACAGATATTACAAAGGGTATAAAAAGTCAGACTTTGTAATCACAACATCCCAAGCCCAACAAGCACATTGGTTTGCTTCAGGACATCTGTGACTATGATGTTATATTGTTCTAGGGGTACTATACTAGTTTACATGTACAATTTTTTTTGTTTTTGATAGGAAAAGCCTGTAATGAAAATCCTTTCTAATACCTATATAATATTCATTTATTTTTATACCTTACATGTTTAAAGTATAACTAAAGGCAAAACTTTTTTTTTTTGAGTAGAGATAGATTAGAGATAGATTAGAACACTTGTCAGTTTTTATTGATTTCTGTGCCTTCGTTAGGGAGATTCCCCCTCTCTATTCATCCTGTTTACCATTATCACTGGAAATGAAAGTAAAAGAAAATACCAAAATTTTGTGTTGTCCTGAGAAAAGCAATAAAGGGGAAATGTTCCAATAGGGACACTGGTTCTTGTGACCTGGGGATCACCAACAAATTCCCTTAATTTGTAGGGATTTCCTCTCACTTCCTGTTTGGCTATTAGAAAGGAAGTGAAGGGAAATCTCCGCAATGGGATAGTGATGGCGGAAAAAAATCTGACAGGGGTTAGTACGCTCCCTTGGTCTATCCAATATGAAAAAAAATTAATTTGCCTATAGTTCTACTTTAAAATATTTAATTAAAGCATAGTTCCAGCCTCGGAAACTATTTTTCAATAAAAATACCCCCGGGACAGTCAGGGCTAGTACACAGTGCTGGGGTAGTTAGTCAAAAAATGTAACTAGTTACTAGTTACTTCTGTAAATTGTAATGAGATTACTTTACTAGTTACTGCATTTGAAAAGTAACTTCACTACTTATTACTTTACTTTCCTCTTTCTTAATTGACTGTGTAGAAAAGATACATGACACTCTTTCTGCATAGAGTTTATTGTATAAACACAGGCTTTGGGAAACATGAGAACAAAACCTGAAAAAAACAGAATAAAACATAAAGTGCAACAAAAAGTCATAAACTTCATCCCTCTCTATTCTTTGAAATAACGATTGTATCGCACGGCTTGGGTAACGCAGGAAAGCGCGTTCCTATAGCCTAGTAAAGTAGTGTAGTTACCTCCTATAGCCTAGTAAAGTAGTGTAGTTACCAATATTAGTATTGTAACTAGTTACATTACTTAGTTACCAAAAAAAGTAATGTAGTTACTGTAATCAGTTACTTTGTAACTAGTTAACCCCAACACTGCTAGTACATTTCATAATGGATAGCCTCTGAACTGTCCCAGGTTGCACTTACCTTTTAGAAGAAATACTTACCTTGAAAATGTCTTGTCCAGCGCTGCCATCTCAAGTGTGGGCAGCTGAAGCCAGCGCGTCCTCTTCAGCGTCCTCTTCCGTGTCCTCTTCATCCCAGAATGCCCTGCACCGGCCCCGCTCGTCATTTCCGGTGCAGGCGCGTCATTCCTGCACAGCTTCTGGGCATGCCCAGAAGCTGTTTAGCAGGGAATGATGCGCCTGCACCGGAACTGACCAGCAGGGCCGGTGCAGGCGCATTGATTCCTGGGAGCGATGACGTTCAGCTCCCAGGAATCAATGCAAGCAGGAAGAGACGGCGTGGGCCCGCGGCTGCACAGGGAGGAAGTGGAAGAAAGGTAAGTATATTTTCTTCTATAACAAGGTAAGTAAAGAAAAAAAATCATCATTATCCATTTCTTTTTCAGGTGAATGTCAGCAAGCAGATGGCCCAAAGTCCTTTTAGAGGCTGGAACTCTACTTTAAGCATTTTAGTGCATAATGCATGCACAGACCAGAAATGTGCCCTTTTCTTTTAGAAGGCACTACTAATGTGGAATATCTACACATATAATGGGCAAATTAATTGGTAATTACATAAATATTAACTAATAATTAACAGGTCATTACACAAGTTAACTAACATAAGAACAGTAAACTTGTCTATATTACAATGAAACTGAAGTGGATTGGGTTTAAAGCATTTTATACCACTTGTTACTTGAAGTTGCAAATTCAATTGTAAAAGCAATGCTGCAAAGCTCACCACTGACATTTAGAAAACAGTGAAAATTTAATTTTGATAGTTTTTTTTAAATTTTTTAAAAATATATACAGTATATAATCCCAAAGTCTAAAAACATCAAAGAATAATCTAAACAATTGACCCGCTCTCTCACTTGGGGATGTGTTGACTAGCTTTAACCTAGCAACATGACTTTGTAAATTGAATATGTTTTGCAGACACCTTTGCAGATTTATTTGACATTTTGTTGGAAATGGTTTGTATGAGAATGCATTAACCACTGCATCAGTAATGTGCTTAGGGACAACATAATAAAAATAAGTGCTACTGGAAAAAGAAAAAGCATTAATAATGTTAGTCCCCTGAAAAAAAAGGATACAATTTCTAGTGCAAGCATTGACCTTTCTCCTTTAGTACCTGAAAAACTGCATAATACAATGTTTAGTTAGCATTACACTGATGCAATTAGTAGATAATTTGGAAAACGTTGTTTCCATGAACTATGCAGTAGGTGCTGCAATCGTTTCTACTATGTTTCAGGCATTGACGTACAAATTATGTGCATGGTCAAATAAGATGTAGTAGGAACCAACAAAATATTTCAGGCAGAGGAATTGAAATGTTGCGAATTTCACAATACTTTAAAAACATTTGGCAAGGTTTGCACCAAATTTGACAGTATGGATATAATATTATAAATATGTGAAACAATTGGCTTTAAGAACTTCTTGAAAATATTGATTGTGTCAATTTTCAATTGATATTTGTTTTCTGATAAAATTTGCCTAAAGTTTTCCTTAAATGACAAAAAACCTACATGCTCATCTTTGCCAATGAACACATTACTGTAAAAAAACTATTAAATAAGTCAGCTTGCACAGATGTATTAGTCTTGTTTGCCTGGAGCTTGCTTCCCTTTTCGTTCATCATAATTTTTGTAGTCCTTTTGCATTTCATTCTGCTCACAGTCACTGTCCAGATGGGAAGATCAAAATAAAAAAGTGATCGATTGTAAAACAATATATAGGTACATCATTTTTGGATATGCTAGTAAAAAATGTAATAAGTTAAAAATCCATTGGGTGGTAGATGGCAGCATTTCAAAAACAGTTAACATTTGCGGTACTAAGTGGTCACAAAACATACCCAAATGTCAGTGGTCAGTGGAATAAAAAAAAAATGCTTCTAAGCCAGGGGTCACTGAAAGAAGGCAATACATTACATGCTTTCAACTAATCAGTCATGGGTCACTGGTTGTAAGAAATGCCCTTTTTCTGTGATCAAATGGTGCCCCTGTGTGCAGAGTCAGTGAAAATATTGGTAAGTGTAAGTGGTCATGGAAATGATGCCCTATACCAGTGATGGCGAAACCTTGGCACCCTAGATGTTTTGGAACTACATTTCCCATGATGCCCAACTACACTGCAGAGTGCATTAGCATTGTGGGAAATGTAGTTTTATATATATATATATATATATATATATATATAGGATTTATATAACGCCAACAGTTTACGCAGCGCTTTACAACTTGAGGGTAGACAGCACAAATACAATACACTTAAATACAGTAGAAATCAGAGGGCCCTGCTCGTTACAATCTAAGAGCTTCCAAAAACATCTGGGGTGCCAAGGTTCACCATCGCTGCCCTATACTTACTGTCTTTAATCCATTGTAGGTATCAAAAAGAGAAGTTGCTCTACTTGGTCCTTTTGGATAAAGCAGAATCACTCTTGCTGTTAGAGACTTTTTTATATTGTTTTTGGAAAGACTTCTAAAAAAAAAGGCATTCAATGTAAAAACCACATTAAAATAATTAAATAATGTACTCACTTTTCTCCTCTTTCTCTTTGGAATCCATTTGTTCCTAGGCCTTGATCACCTTACTTGCTGTCTCTTCCCATACATTTTACTTAACTAATTTGTCCTGGTGATCTGGATGTTTTAGATCATATATACAGTGAGGGAAAAAAGTATTTGATCCCCTGCTGATTTTTTATATTTTCCCAGTGACAAATAATGGTAGGTTTATTTTAACAGTGAGAGACAGAACAACAACAACAAAAGAAAAAAAAATCCACAAAAACGCATTTTAAATAAAGTTGGGTGAAAGTGTTGTGGTCAGATGAGACCAAAATCAAGATCTTTGGCATCGACTCAACTAGCTGTGTTTGGAGGAGGAGGAATGTTGCCTATGACCCCAAGAACACCATCCCCACTGTCAAACATGGAGGTGGCAATATTATGCTTTGGGGGTGTTTTTCTGCTAAGGGGACAGAACAACTTCACCGCATCAAAGGGACGATGGACGGGGCCATGTACCATCAAATCTTGCGTGAGAACCTCCTTCTCTCAGCCAGGGCATTGAAATGGGTCATGGATGGATATTCCAGCATGACCCAAAACACACAGCCAAGGCAACAAAGGAGTGGCTCAAGAAGAAGCACATTAAGGTCCTGGAGTGGCCTAGCCAGTCTACAGACCTTAATCCCATAGAAAATAAGTGGAGGGAGCTGAAGGCTCGAGTTACCAAAAGTCAGCCTTGAAACCTTAATGGCTTGGAGAGGATCTGCAAAGAGAAGTGGGGCAAAATCCCTCCTGAGATGTGTGCAAACCTGGTGGCCAACTACAAGAAACGTCTGACCTCTGTGATTGCCAACAAGATTTTTGCCACCAAGCACTAAGTCATGTATTGCCAAGGGGTCAAATACTTATTTCACTCATTAAAATACAAATCAATTTATAACTTTTTTGAAATGTATTTTTCTGGATATTTTTGTTGTTATACTGTCTGATAGACTGATCATTTCTTTGTCAGGGGGAAAACGTACAAAATCAGCAGGGGATCAAATACTTTTTTCCTTCACTTTAGCTGGCTGGAATGAACCTCAGAGATGAACACATCGGGAGCCACAAATCTTGACAAATCTGACATATCTGTATAAACAACCAATATTCTGGATTATAATTGCATTAATAATCCCTATGTCATTGAATGCAAAAACACACCACCATTAATGTCAGTGGTCACAATGATTGGTGTCATGCTGCAGTAATAAATCACAGCATTGGTGTCAGTAGGGTGTAATAATGATCCCCAGCTCTGCTGCCAGAAAATGCAAAAAATACACAAAAAAATGCCCGTGTCATCAGCCACTTCCGCTCTCTCTACAAAGCTAAATAAAATGTTTTGCCTAGAGTTGGGCTTTAAGCCGATAGCTCCTTGCAGTTGGTGTATTTTTTTGAGTCATCACTTAATCCTAGCATTATAAACTAGAATCTTCTAAGGTGGCATTGAATTGCACTGTAAATGTCAGGCATGAAACTAGTGCCTTAAGTATTTATGAATATAGATCACAATCACGATGTCACAGTTTTATAAAAATATCACCCATTCCTCTTGCCTGAAATACACTGAAGCCAGGCAGCGAGTGACTAACTATTAACCTTTTCCAGACATTTAGGATGGTGTTTAAAGGCATAATCAAACCTAAATAACCCTAATGTAAAAGTATAGGCTTATCATGTTGCTAAATTAAGCAAGCTATTTGACAGCAGAAACCACTAAGGATCAAGCAAAGTGTTCCAATTAATTTCAGGTTTTTTTTTCTCTCTGCTGCACTTCCATAAATACAATGCAGCTGTCCATTTGCTAATGGTGATATGACTTTTAGTAATTTCCTTCTTAGAGAGTAGGGAACACACAGGTAATGGAAAAATGCCGACAGAAGAAAACTGCCATTTAATATGCTCCTTTCACTTGTTTGGGTAGGCAGAAACTGAAGATAGAATAAGTAGTGAGGAATACATTTTATACCTCATGGGAAGGGGTTTAGACTCCATGAATAAAACGAAAATCAATAAAAACATGTTATATTAGGCAGGTTCTAATTGACCCCAGTGTCCTCACTGATGTGATTAGCCCTCACTATCTGTATGGGTTAGGATTTTTAGGGTTCTTGCTCACAGGCAGGGCAACCATCTGAAATCATGGGTCCCCTTACATCTTTTTAGGCCTGCCCCCCCCCCTCCAGGCCTGACCACCAACGTTTCCCAGGGCTCGTCCCCCTGAATCTGTTTACTGGCCATCCCACCATGTCATCCTCCTCCTCCAGTCCCATGTCCCCCTCCATCCCATGTCCTCCACCTCCTCCTCCAGTCCCATCTCCTCCATCTCAGGAAAATACAGGTGAACGGTTCTAGTGAACGCCGCCCACCCTTTCCAGATGTGACGGGGAGGCCGCACAGGCCCCCTGAAGCTACGCCCACAGTCTGGTCTAAAAAATGACTGAAACCTGGACACATAATTCAAAATCTGGACTGTCTAGGTGAATCTTGGACAAGTGGCAAACCTAGTGTCACCCCATATATTGATAGCAGCCAGTGTAGCCCCCAGACAATGCAGAGAAGAGCAGCACAGTTGTGGGCCCCAAAACACAATATAGTAGAGCAGCAGAATGTGGCCCCTGGGTGCCCCAGGATACATTGTAGGAAAGCAAGAGAGTGTGGCCCCCAGGGGCCCAAAATACAGAATACTATATAAGGGAGGCAGCAGAATGTCCCCCCTCCCCTACACAATATACAAGAGCATAACTGTGGGGGTCCCATAAGCTGCCTAAACCAGAACACATGCAGTCCATTCCTGTGTGGCCTCCAGGTCCCCTCCTCACACATTACAGCAAAGCCCCATGTCAGTCTCACCTGGATGAACTGTGTGGTGAGAGCGGACTTCTAACCCTATATCAAATAGTTTGTATGTGCGCTCCCAGGTCGCAGGATGCCTAGGCGCAAAACTAGTGGTAAGGGTGCCACATCCTTGGACATTGAAGTTTAAAGAGAGGGAAAAGAAAAATTGGACTTTATTGGCACCGGGAGATTACCGGTGCCAATAAAGTCCAATTTTTCTTTTCCCTCTCTTTGGACTTCTAACCCTGTCTCCCACCCCCCACCACGACCAGCCGGTACTTTTCCTGCATGGCGACCTCCCTCCCGCCATCCATCTCGCCATCCACATTGAAACCTCACTGACAGCAGTGCGGGGCCTCACTGCAAGCTGGAGAACAGGGGAGGGCGGGGCCTAAAGCTGTGTGTGAGGGCTAGTAAGGGACAGGACCGCCCACATAGTGTCAGTCTGCAAGGGAACAGCGGAGCTTACAATTGAATGGAAGTGGGAGGAGAAGTGGCAATCCTACCCTGGTTGGGGCCCCTTGGGACGCCCGGGCCCCCTACATGTATATTGGCTTTACCCCCCTGATGGCAGCCCTGCTCACAGGTGTCAAAAATATCATGTTTTTAGGCATTCAGAAGTTTTTTTTCCCCCTTTAAATGGTCCTGTACACACAAGTGTGTAAATATAAATTCTTCGTTTAAATCAGATAAAAAATCTGTATTACGGGTCTAAATTATACGTGTAAATACATCACATCTCCCCTATAATATTTAGCATTTTGAAAGCTCAAATTTTTGCACGCATATACAGGTTTAAACATGCACACTATACAGACCATATCTAAGGTGGAACTTTAGTCAAAAAATTAAGTCCTGCTAGATCACTTCAGATTGGCCCATTTTGCAGGTATAGCTATGTTAAACATCAAAAATAACTGTCTATACTGTTTAAAATCCAGTAATACACCGTCTCACCCTGCTCTGCATATGATCAGTTGCCCTCCATTTTAGGCATTTTTAGACACTGAAGAGTTTGTAGAGGCCAATCTGCTGACAACCTTAAAGTGGAATAAATCCCTCCTATCCATTACAGCCATGGTGCTGCACATGTGATTGGTTATGACACCAGCCATTTGATGGTTTGCCAGTTTGGTTGAGGACACGAGCAAATGCGACACTTAGCAATCCCAGCATTCTAGGAATGTAACTGTTTTTTTTAAAACTGTTAAATCAGTGGGTTCAGTTCTGATTAAGGTTTACTGCTGGGACTCTGGGCTTCAACAAAATGGCAGCACCTAGCAAGAAGAAACAGGAACAATGCTGGAGGCAATTTACAGCACACAATTCATTTTGGTAGCAGTTTTGGTCAAGTTTTGGTAGTAGTTTTTTTGCCCAGGAACTTTCTGCCAGGAAGATTCAGCATTCATAGTTTAGTTTTATGTGCAAGGATACTAAATCACCCCATCAGGGACCCAGTCAATATTTAAAAAATAGATAGAAGTTTTAAAGCTTTCCAAAAAACCCACAAGAAAATGGAAATGCTTAAACCGAAAAAGAAAATATAATTTCATACAGTTAAATGGTCCTGTAAGATTTCCAGTGTTGTAAGTAGCAACACTTCAAACAACACAGCTTTTTCAAGCAGTGTGTCCCATGCAATATGGCTGTATGTGACAGCTTCCTGCAGAGAGAGCTGTTTCCTTGGCCCCATTTAGCTGTTGGGGAAGGGGGGGGGATTTCCTGGTTGAAAGCTAAATGTAAATAAAAGGTCCAAGGATACGGGTGATGTCATTAACCACTTAAGGAACGCCACCGCTGTTATACTGCGGCAGGCAGCCCCTTCTGCGCAAACCGATGTGGGTCGCGTGCCTGCAGCTAGGGGGCGAGCGAGCACCGCCGCTGGTGTGCTCCTGCCCCCACTTGGCAGCGGGGACTCCAATGCATTGGAGTGCCTGACAACAGTGATCGTTCCCCGCAGAGAGAGAAGAACGGTCGGCTGTTGTAAACACAGCTGACCGTTCTTCTCCCTGGAATGATCACAGAGCTCCTGTGATCCTTCTATATAGGAACAAAGGTCTCTGTGATCATTTCACAAGCCCCGCACCCATACAGTTAGAATCACTCCCCTGGGCTCACATTTAACATCTTGATCACCCACAGTGTTAACCCCTTCCCTGAAAGTGTCATTAGTGCAGTAACAATGCATATTTTTAGCACTGATTACTGTAGTAATGTCACTGGTCCCCCCAAAAGTTTCAAAAATGTCAGTTAGGGGTCCGATCTGTCCGCTGCAATGTCGTAGTCCCGCTAAAAATCGCAGATCGCCGCCATTACTAGTAAAAGAAAACAAAAAAATGACATAAATCTTTCCTGTAGCTTGTAGACGCGATAACTTTTGCGCAAACCATTTAAAATACGCTTATTGCGATTTTGTTTACCAAAAATATGTAGCAGAAAAGAAAATTGGCCTAAAATGTTAAAAAATTTTGATTTTTAATTTTTTTTGGGAATGTTATATATCAGAATGTGAAAAATATTGTTTTTTTTTTGTCGCAATTCTTTTTGTTTATAGCGCAGAAAATAAAAATTGCAGAGGTGATCAAATACCACCAAAAGAAAGCTCTATTTTTGGGGGGAAAAGGGACCTCAATTTTATTTAGGTACAGTGTCGCACGACCGCGCAATTGTTTGCTAAAGTAACGCAGTGCCGAATCGCAAAAAAATGGCCTGGTCATTAAGGGGGCAAATCCTTCCGGTCCAGAAGTGGTTAACTGAATAGGGGCGATGCCCTATTTTGGAAAGGCTCATTACTAAGTGGGCAGAGCCTGATAGGGAAATAAGAGTCTAGTTAACTTTAATTTTGATTGACAGTGCATAGCAGTGGGCACATTTGAAAGATGCTTTTGGATAAATATAGATAATAGATCTGACCACTCCTGTGTGCTGTCAATCAAAAGTGGAGCAAACTCCATGAGGAACTAGTCTCCCCATCAGTCTCCTCCTAGTCTCCCCATCAGGCTCCTCCCACCCCTAGTAAAAAACTCCTCAGCTATGTGCCTGTCATGGTGACGGGCTCAGTGACCAGGGAGGGAGAGCAGGAGTCAGTGCAATGGGGAAGGAGTGTCCAGTGTGAACTTCACCAGTGCAGACCGACATATTCATGTACCTGTCTGTGGTGGGCCATGAATTGGGCACAGGCACCATCACTTTAGAAATGTGTATCACCAGAGGCTGGTGTAGTAGTGTGGCAAAAGCATTTAAATGAAGCCATATTGAGCTCACTTCTTGTCATAAAGGAGTTTGATCCATTGTTAGCCACATGACATGGCTGGAAAACCTCTGCACTTGGCAACAAAAAGTGGAATAACATTTAGGCACCAATGCATAGGACCCCCCAGGATACTAATGAGGCCACACAGACATTGTGAAAGTGGAAAAAAAGAAACACAAATATAAGTGGACAGAAAAACAAATAAACAGAAAAATACTTGTAGAAGGACTAAATATACTCGATATTACCAAAAGTGTTGGGACGCCTACCTTTACACGCACATGAACTTTAATGGCATCCCAGTGTTAGTCCGTAGGGTTCAATATTGAGTTGGTCCATCCTATGCAGCTATAACAACTTCAACAGCCTTCTGGGAAGGCTTTCCATAAGGTTTAGGAGTGTGTTTATGGGAATGTTTGACCATTCTTCCAGAAGCGCATTTGTGAGGTAAGGCACTAATGTAGACGAGAAGGTCTGGCTCACAGTCTCTGCTCTAATTCCTCCCAAAGGAATTCTATCGGGTTGAGGTCAGTTCCTCCACTCCAAACTCACTCATCCATGTCTTTATAGACCATGCTTTGGTACTGGTCCAAATCATTATAGCTGCAAAGGGTGGGCCAATTCCGTATTGAACCCTGTGCGTGTAAAGGCAGGCGTTCCAATACTTTTGGCAATATAGTGTTTCTATTAGTGCCTATGAGTATTAACTGTGTTTGTTTTCTATGATTTCTTCACTCCGAGAGCACTCTGAGTACCCATAAACCAAGTTCTAAGAGAAATCATGAAATCCTGTAGCAAGGTGGTTCTGTTTTTCTTTTTCCAGTGGGAGGGCATGATCTTTTAGGAGTAGGTTTCAATCTGATTGTATACATGTCCTTTTACAGGATCAGCTACTTGTGACCAGGAGGGGAAGATGGTGACCCCTGAGAGAAAAGTTTTTGTAAGTTTAGTAATGAACCCAGGCCATAAGTTAGCTTGTTGTTTTTCATTGCATGAAGGGCCAGAACAAGCATGTGCATGTGAGGTGCTTGTGTTAGACCCACCTCTGTCTTCACAGATTACACTTAGTAAGTAGCTCTCCTGATGTAATCTGCAAGGTTTGGCAGTCAGTTTGACAGATGTGAACCAACATGAAGTCTGCGGACAGAAAATGCAGGCTTCATTCATATACACAATAGAAATATTGTTGCAATGCATTGTTGTAAGTGCTTATCTGCAAATTAAAAAAATGTCCTTTGATCTGTATGAGTGCCCGTTGACTACAGTAAACTTGTATATATATATACAGTATATATATAGATATATATACATATAAATATATATTTATATACACACGTACAGTATCTCACAAAAGTGAATACACCCCTCACATTTTTGTAAGTATTTTATTATATCTTTTCATGTGACATCTTTTTATTATATCTTTTCCTGTGACAACACTGAAGAAATAACACTTTGCTCCAATGTAAAGTAGTGAGTGTACAGCTTGTATAACAGTGTAAATTTGTTGTCCCCTCAAAATAACTCAACACACAGCCATTAATGTCTAAACCGCTGGCAACAAAAATGAGTACACCCCTAAGTGAAATTGTCCAAATTGGGCTCAATTAGCCATTTTTCCTCCCCGGTGTCATGTGACTCATTAGTGTTACAAGGTCTCAGGTGTGAATGTGAAGCTGCTATATTAAATTTCTCTCACTCTCTCATACTGGTCACTGGAAGTTCAACATGGCACCTCATGGAAAAAAACTCTCAGGATCTGAAAAAAATAATTCTTGCTCTACGTAAAGATAGCCAAGACCCTGAAAATGAGCTGCAGCACTGTGGCCAAGACCATACAGTAGTTTAACAGGATAGGTTTCACTCTGGAACAGGCCTCGCCCTCGCCATGGTTGACCAAAGAAGTTGAGTGTACATGCTCAGCATCATATCCAGAGGTTGTCTTTGGGAAATAGACATATGAGTGCTGCCAGCATTGCTGCAGAGGTTGAAGGGGTGGGGGTTCAGCCTGTCAGTGCGCCTCACACTGCATCAGATTGGTTTGCATTGTTGTAGTCCCAGAAGGAAGTCTCTTCTAAAGATGATGCACAAGAAAGCCCACAAACAGTTTGCTGAAGACAAGCAGACTAAGGACATGGATTACTAAGACCATGTCCTGTGGTCTGATGAGACCAAGATAAACGTATTTGTTTCAGATGGTGTCAAGCATGTGGTGGCAACCAGGTGAGGAGTAGAAAGACAAGTGTTTCTTGCCTACAGTCAAGCATGGTGGTGGGAGTGTCATGGTCTCGGGCTGCATGAGTGCTGTCGGCACTAGGGAGCTACAGTTCATTGAGGGAACCATGTATGCCAACATGTACTGTGACATACTGAAGCAGAGCATGATCCCCTCCCTTCGGGACTGGGCTGCAGGGCAGTATTCCAACATGATAACGACCCCAAACACACCTCCAAGACAACCACTGCCTTGTTAAAGAAGCTGAGGGTAAAGGCGATGGACTGGCTAAGCATGTCTCCAGACCTAAACCCTATTGAGCATCTGTGGGGCATCCTCAAATAGAAGGTAGTGAAGCGCAAGGTCTCTAACATCCACCTGCTCCGTAATGTTGTCATGGAGGAGTGGAAGAGTGGCAGTGGCAACCTGTGAAGCTCTGGTGAACTCCATGCCCAAGAGGGTTAAGGAAGTGCTGGAAAATAATGGTGACCACACAAAATATTGACACTTTGGGCCCAATTTGGACATTTGCACTTAGGGGTGTACTCACTTTTGTTGCCAGCAGTTTAGACATTAATGGCTGTGTGTTGAGTTATTTTGAGGGGACAGCAAATTGACACTGTTATCCAAGCTGTACACTCACTACTTTACATTGTAGCAAAGTGTAATTTCTTCAGTGTTGTCACATAAATTAAAGTTGTTCCTATTCATCCTCTTATTAACTATTAGTTAAGGAGGAACTTCACTCTTATCAAAAAAATGTAACATTGCAACAAAAGCACTGTTCGGGATGTTTAGAGATACTTGCCAGAAAATTGCTATTTTTTAAATTTTTTGCATACTTTTTTTTTTAACTTTATCCCCATTCTTCTCAGGATGACCATTTCCAGATGGATCCATTCCTATTTACTTTCTGGGACTTTGCCTAGAACTCTAAGTTTTCCTCCTGGAACATGTGACAGGAACTTTACACCGTGCAGCTGTGAGGGAAGGACTACATCACCAATGCCTCACTCAACCAGGAAGTGGAAAAACAGTAATTGTAAGTAAAAGCAAAAAAAAAAGTAAAACTGATTAATGTAAGATGATTTCATATCAGTATGCAGAGCTGTATGCTGATGTGATTTTTAGTAAAAGGGGGCAAAAGTCCACTTTAACAGTAATTAGTGCCTTTCTCTGCTTTTTTATTTATTTTTTTTTAATGCCACAGGGAATAAGAGTCTTATAGAAAGAGTTCTTGGGGACTTAATTCTTGGAAAATGTTTCTTGAATCTTAATAACATTATTGTGTTTGGATCTACCTTAGTAGAATACAAATAAAGTCCAAGAGAGGATGATAGATGAAGCTATCTGTAGACAAATGCAAGTTCTGGCTGTCTTCCATCATATACATTGCTCTAACAAAGGGAACTTATTATCCACAGATAATACTTCCACTACCATGGCAAAAAGCCTTTGGCCTATAAGTGCTACCAACACAAACATATTTGTAGAGTGTCAAAGGGATTAATTAGGGGTAATTGATAATCCGAAAGTCTGATTCTTGCAGGAATATAGCACTATAGCAATTTATGTCATATTTTTTTATGTAAATAAGTGTTGAAGATAGGCTGATTAATGTTTTTAATACAGTGCATAAAACCAACTTTAACAAGACATGCTGAAAAATACAGTTCAGTGAAATCAAAATAAGTACGTAAAAATGACATAGGGCGTAAAGATGGAATTGTGCTCGGGCCTTACCAATTCTCTGACTAAGCAGTGCAGACACAGCCACTAAACAAACCAACAACTTCCAGATGGCTCCTGTGGCCTGGCAATGTTGAGGTATAAGGTGAGGTTATATCAGGCACTGCTGGAGTTTCTATTCTCTAAAAGGTATTGCCTGAATAGAGTGGTCAAAAAAACAAGGAGTGACTGCATAATGCACTGCAGGGCGATCACAACAAGGACTGGCCATGGATGTCAGAGCCTTTTAATGATGACTAATGAAGACTAATGATGATGCACTAGAGAAGCTGGGGACTGTAGAAGCAGTAAAGCCTTAATGAAAATTGTGCTGCTGGCTTTTCTCTTTCTAGCAGGTGAGGGGGAGGTGGTCTCCTCGGATCTGGAAGTCAGTGGTTTGTAACTTTTTTTCTGTAACTATAAAATGTTGCTTCTCTGTTCACGGGGCTCACCTGTATCTTGGATGTTACCTTTTGTCATGTTCTTTTTTTTTTTCCTCTATACCAAGATTTACTTGTGTGTACTGTGATATATTTTAGGGTATCATGTTTTGTACACGTTACTTTTTTCTTTCTGTAGTGATACTATTTGCTCAAAAGTTGAATATCAATAAAAATTTATTGAATGAAGACCATACAGAGACTTACAAACCCAGACTGCCTGGTTCAAAACCAAGCAGGTGACAATGCTACTAATTATTCTTGTGAAGTGTGAATTTGAAGGAATGGTGCATGTTAAGAAGCCAATACTCTTTATACACACAGATTATCAGGTATTTTATGCCCAATCTGTCAGTAACTGTGCCAACGAAAGGAGAAAAGCGGCCGCACACCACAAAGGAGCTTGAATGAAGCAATCTCTTGTTTATTGACGCTTGTCCAAGTGCAAGGCACAAAAAGGAAAATGTACGCATGTTTCACACTGACACAGCGTGCTTGTTTAGGTGTCAATAAACAAGAAATTGCTTCATTCAGGCTCCTTTGTGGTGTGCGGCCGCTTTTCTCCTTTTGTTTGCATTGTCACGGTGGCGAGCCGGGGCCAGGCACTCACGTTGGATTGCTGATACAGATTCACCTGAGTGGTGTATATGTCCTCCCACTAACTGTGCAAAACATGAGTTATAGCTGACTCATCTCACTGCAGTCTACACAAATAGTGAGCAACAAAACTGTCAGTAGACTCAGTACAGGCATATTTCATGATAGTTCTTTTTGCAGGTCAGTTTTGCACGTAAGGTTCAGTTTGTTCAAGGCCACCCAGCCACCCAAAGGTAGTTTGGAAAGTCACATTTAATTGTGTATGTACCTCCTTTTTGAAAATTGCTGATGGCAAAAAACAAAAAGAAACTCTTAGCTGAACGCCAAATTAAATACAATGGAAAATATTGTGACTTGTATTGATCTGAAAACATTTACATATGTACATACTGTATATACAGTATCTTACGAAAGTAAGTACACCCCCCACACATTTTTGTAAATATTTTATTATACCTTTTCATGTGACAACACTGAAGAAATCACACTTTGCTACAATGTAAAGTAGTGAGTGTACAGTTTGTATAACAGTGTCAATTTGCTGTCCCCTCAAAATAACTCAACACACAGCCATTAATGTCTAAACCGCTGGCAACAAAAGTGAGTACACCCCTAAGTAGAAATGTCCAAATTGGGCCCAATTAGCCATTTTCCCTCCCAGTGTCATGTGACTCATTAGTGTTACACGGTCTCAGGTGTAAATGGGGAGCAGGTGTGGTAAATTTGATGTTGTCGCTCTCTCTCTCTCATACTGGTCACTGGAAGTTCAACTTGGCATCTCATGGCAAAGAACTCTCTGAGGATCTGAAAAAAAGAATTGTTGCTCTACATAAAGATGGCCTAGGCTATAAGAAGATTGGTAAGACCCTGAAACTGAGCTGCAGCATGGTGGCCAAGACAATACAGCAGTTTAACAAGACAGGTTCCACTCAGAACAGGCCTAGCCATGGTCGACCAAAGAAGCTGAGTGCTCTTGCTCAGCGTCATATCCAGAGGTTGTCTTTGGGAAATAGATGTATGAGTGCTGCCAGCATTGCTCCAGAGGTTGAAGGGGTGGGGGGTCAGCCTGTCAGTGCTCAGACCATACGCCTCACACTGCATCAAATTGGTCTGCATGGCTGTCGTCCCAAAAGGAAGCCTCTTCTAAAGATGATGCACAAGAACAGATAGAATAAAATATTTACAAAATAGTGAGGGGTGTACTCACTTTTGTGAGATACTGTATATAAATGATACCAGTAGCTGTATTTTATATGGATTCTTTTAGGTCCTCCAAACCAAATTTTACACAAGCAAAGTGAATTTCACAAATTCCTTTCGTAAGAAAGAGCCTTACATAAAACAGATATCAGATGCTAAAGCTGGCCTCACACCAGTAAAATTTTGTGCAAAAATGTTAGTTTTTGAGAATTTTTGTTTGATTTGCTAATGGATAATCGGGTCAAATTGACGTTCATTTTCTACCAAAGTGACAAAATAATTTGAAAGTGAAGAATGAAAATTTTATTGAATAAACTAAAACTTTGAATGACTCAAATTATTGAAACAAATGGGCCAACATGACAGGTAAACAACTGGCATTGTCAAAAGGAGAGCTTAGCATGTTTATGTAATTATAGTTTTCCTTTAAAATTGTAAACCATTTCCAGTCTGTTAGAAAAAAATATAAAAATTTGCACAACATCTTTGTACTGTGTATAAGTGTGTAATATTTATAAAATTGGCAGGTTGCATGCAAATGTTTACTACCTTGTTTGTTTAGTGCATCTTTGCTCCGTGTAAGTATTCCTAATAATAATATGAAATAGCCATTCTTCACTTTTTTCGCTATAAGGGCACCTATACATTTGAGCACCTGTCTGTATTCACACAGACAGATGCATACTGCATATGGTACTATAATTACTGCAATTCTAAAGTAAAAGATGAAAGCAAAGAAAAAAAAAAGGCTGCTCTTTCTGACATACTGTAGCTGCCTGGCTGTCATGCTGACCCTTTGAGTCATTAAAACGGTTAAGGAGGTTATGACTCTGACTTCACTGGCTGCTCTGGGTCTATGCAGTGATTGGGATAAAAAAGCAGAAGAGCCAGTTAACAATGACCTAGAGGAGGTAATGGATGATGCTGATATAGTGACCACTTGTTGGGAACATTGATTTATTGCATCTATATGAAGAATTAACCAAATCATACACTCTTTTATTGGTGAAGTACTCTTTATAATCCATTCCAGTTTACCATGTTTTCTTCCCTCAGTGTTCCTTTGGAAGAACACAATTTTTTACTTGAGTCAAGATTTATTGGGACTGAATTTCTTACATTTATCACTAAGGTGTGTTACAGTTTGGTCTCCATGATAAGTTGTGTCTCATATTTCGCTATTCAGATGTGCTTTACGAGCAGGGTAACCAATTTAAAGCAGCACTTGTTAATAAATACATAAAATAATAAATACATTAATCTAGATTCTATATTTAAAGTGCAACTACGTTTTAGATTAGAGTGAAGAGTGTTTAGAACACCTGTCAGGTTTGTATTGCTGTCTGTGCCCCCCTTTTGAGATTCACTCTCCCTATGTGTATACTATATTCACCAAGAGTGCAAGTAAAAGAAAATTTTAAGTTGTTATTGGAACAGGAATAGAGGGGATATCTTACAATAGGGACATTAGTTCTGGTGATTCGCTTCTCGGCCTTTTGGCTAAGATCAAGTGTAGTATCTGTTCTTATCAGTGTTGGTATGGAACCGCAAGGTTAGTATCGGTGGTGGCCGAAGTTAACCGGGGCGCTCTGGGCTTAACTGGAGGACCGGAGTAGGCCAAACCAGAGAAAGCCGGATGGTTCCAATGCCTTCCTGATTTGAATGGGTCCGCCCCTGTCAGTTTGAAGGGAGCGAGAAAGCTGGCGTGGTCAACCGGTTAGTACTGCTCCTGGATGTAATTGGTGGGAGTGTGGATGGTGAGGGGAAGGGCCCTTCCTCCTGGGTGAATTTGGCTGAGAAGGGGGCCATTTTCTATACCTTTTGAGGTTGGGCTCTCCCTGAGCTGTCTGCATTCCTGGCCTCCTGACAGGAAGGGCTACACTTGGTCTGGCCATGGGCTGAGTCTGAGAAAGCCCGTGGTGTATGTGCCCCTGGGGTGGCAGCCCAGGGGTGCCTCAATTTCACTGGTGAGGGGCAGCTCACCTGAGTTTTTGTGGCACCTTGGTCACTGCACCATCACACTTTTTCTGCACCTGCCTCTTGGGGTGGGCCTTTTGGCCAACACCAGAGGAATTTTTTATTCCTGGCCGGGGGGCCTGCCGAGGTCTTGCACTTAGGCACTACCCAGCACTTCTCCACTTCCCCTTTCCCCACTCTGTTTTTTCTTTGTTTGTGTGTTCACGTGTGTCCCTTTTTGGTTGTATTGTCACTTGCACGATGAGTATGGCGTAGGTCCTCGGGCCTGCCCTGAAAGTCTTGGGAGGGGGTGGATATGGCCTTTTGGCTTAGTTCGCCCCCTCTCATGGGGTCTCCCTTCGGGGGAGCCCCACCTAGTACTCGGGGTGGGCTGTTTCGGCAGTCCCCCTGGAGAACGGGGTCTGCCCGGCTTCGGCTGGGTGGACCTAAGTGAGTACCTCAGTCCCTGTCAGGAGCTTCGCGCCCCGGGGGATCAGGGTTAGGGCCCTTCCTCTTCGGAGGAGGGCCATGTGTGTACGCCTTGTGCACTTTTTTGTGTGTCTCACGTTTGCGTGTGTGCACTTTTTATGCACCGGGTGTAAGTCTTTTGAGTTTGTTTCACACGCTACGGGCTTTAAAAAAAAAAAAAAAAATTAGTTCTGGTGATTCTAGTGACTGGTGGGATTTTCTCCTACTTCCAATTTTGGCAATGTGGCAGAAGTGAATGGAAATCTCCCAAATGGAGCAAAAAATGGACAGGTGATATAACCCTCCCTAGCTCTATACAAAATGAAGATAAAAGTTCTAAAACACAAAAATGATTGTGCTAGGTTTCAAAAAATAGTTAAATAGGGATAGCTGTACTCACCATACATCTACACACATATAAATAACAAATATAAATAAAAACGTGTTGCGCTATCAAAATAAATTTCTATTGCATCAATAAATCAAATACACCTTTACCCCTGGATGATGCCCTATTGGAGGAATCGCTTGGGTGGAGCTACAGCGGTAACATAATCACACTTGCCGGGGTGCTGATTGTGCATATCTGATTTACATGCAGATTTTCTATGACTCGTTTTTTATTTGAATAAATGGTGGAATTTTTTTACTACTGCACTATGAGTCCCTCCTTTGCTTGTATCCCTTCTTGAGCTTCATCTGTGGATTGCCTTGCTTTTTTTGGAAACCACTTTCCTGAGTCCTAGATTGTGCTATCCATCCCAGTGGGATCTTTCCCAAAAAAAGTGCAGCCAGACTTTCATTTTTGAGGTCGGTAAGCAGCTTGTGAGTGGGGTGCGCACTCGGGTGTGGAGTGGTGTACATTCACATGGGATTATTGGATTTTGGTGACACTTACATCTATTGATGGACTGTTCACACTGAGCATTTATTGATGAACTTTTTTCATTGTGCACTTTTCTCTCTATAAGGAACTTTCCTTGGATAACTATTTATTTACACATGTTTATGTTAAGCATACTTGTTTAAGCACTGTATCAGTTTTATCACTTGATTGATTGACATTCTTTGAGTTATTGATGCACTAGCACTTTATTTTGATAGCGCAACATGATTTTATTTATATAAACTAAAAGTTCTGCCTTTAATTCTACTTTGAGCAAAGTAAGTAGGAACGAATCAAATTCTCAAGCTTCTTTGTGTTTCTCAAACTGATGGGTAAGTTGTATTGCTGAAGATGAGACTAGAAAATCTCTGGATCAACAATGTTGGTAATCATCAGAGCTGTAGCCTCCTTGGAACAGAACCCGAAGCAGTTGTCTCCCTGGAGGTTTCTGTGTATGCCAGTGCTTGTCCTCATGGATATGTAGAGTTCAGCTATTATGAACCACAATATACAGTAGCTGTGTAGGTTAGTGCTATGCAGAGGACAGTCCCAAAGGAAGGGATCATAAACTACTTTTGAGGAAAAAATAAAGGTCCAGTGGATCTATCATCTTGATACTGTCCACCCATAGGGTTTGAATGCAGATCTTGACTTACATTTACTTCTATGATTGGATTATTCTTACCATTTGGTATGTTGTTTATTTCTCCTTTCTTAGACATATTTGCAAAAAGTTACTTGCAAACTTTGGTTACTATATTAGTCTTCATTTTACTATATAGCTTATTCTTAATCCAATATGTGTCTTTAAGGATTTGAACGATTATTGTTTTCCTTTGTCTTTTTATTAATTATTCAAGTTACTGCATATGTGTGAATACCATTGCAATTGCATTCCTTTCCAGTTTCCTTCTGTACACATGTATTTCCTTGTTACTAAATCTGATGAAGGGCTGACACAAGCCTGAAACAGTTGCACTTTCTATAAAACACTGTTATTACCTAAAGTGATGCAACCACCTGGCCGGGAGAGGGAGAGAGAGAGAGAAAGAGAGAGAGAGAGAGAGAAAGAGATAGACAGCGAGAGCGAGATGGTATGTTTAAATATAGCTGTTTGAAGATGCCAACATCCATTTATTGATTCCATTATTTTTAATCCAGTAATAGAGAAAATTGAGTACTGTCCGTGATACTTTTTTTATTTGCACTAACATACAATTTTTCAGGACAAGCTTTCGGGGTATGTCCCCTTCATCAAGATCCAAGCAGTACTGATTCACAAAATGTTAGCAGCATGGTAAAGAAACACAAAATCTCTAAGCCAAAGGAAAAAAAAAAAAAAAAAGGAAAAAACCAAACAAACATAAGTTTAACTGGCATGGTAATAAAACTAGCTTGATTAGTGAGATAAGATAGAGGGAGAGTCTAATCCAGTAATAATAGTATCAATAAAAGATGATAGATTTCCTATGTATGGATCCACATATTTCTCATGAACAAAAGCTTCATATATTGTTCTTTGGTTCTTTGGTTTCCAAGCAATCCTTAGTTTCATCATATGCCAGCGCATCCAAAAGAACAAACAGAATTCATATTTCCACAATGATGAAACTGTAACTCCCTTGTAGAATTCATTCATCCATGTCAGTATAAGCTTAATGCACTGTTCATGGCTCACTGTTAGATGTATTTAGCCATCTGCTGACCTCAGTGATTTCTGTGAACGTCAGGTATAGCATTGGGTATAGTGATTTTGCAATGGCAGAGTTAATCTAGCTGGGGAAAAAATAAAAATTTCTGGACCATGACAGGTGCACATTTAATATTTTGAGAGCCAACTGAAAGTAATGCAACTGATGTTCTCAGTAGATATACTGACATCAAATGGTAACAATTTAACCATGTCATTGTTCTTACATACATACAGCTGAAAGACTCATTGAGTCAATAATTACCAATTAATGAGATAACAATATTGTATAATTGTTGCTGTCAGATGTTAAGCCCTGTACACACGATCAGATTATCAAACGATCTGTTATCCGTTTTTTGTGGCATGCTAGTCTGATGTGGAAAGTGAAGAGGTTATTTTCATTTGAATTTTCCCGTATGACAGAATTCTACTTCAGAAGTGATGTCATGTGTAGGGATGATCGAACTTTTGAAAAGTTCGGTTCGACCAGAACACCCGAATTTCCCGAAAGTTCAGTTCGGATTCCAGAACCCCATTGAAATCAATGGGACACCATTTTGAAGCCCTAAAACCCAATAAATGCCCCTAAAAAGTGCCTAGGGTTCTGGGTCATGCCCCAGGGACTATGAATCAGGCAAAAAAAAGTTCTTAAAAATTGTCGTTTTTGAAAGAGAGCCAATCATTGAAAAAATTATTGAAAAAAAAAATGAGATTTCTTTGGATTTAGTGTCTGGGGGATCTAAAAAGTGTACCTGTGAAGTTTCAGCTCTGTAACAATCCCAGAACCAGAAACAAAACAGATTCTTTTTCTTAGAATTTCAGTAGCGCAGTACCCTCCTTTCACACCTGGGTGTTTTTGTTTCAGGCATTTTTCAGCCGTTTTTTGAAGGCGTTTGGAGGCAGGCATGACATCTGAACTTCTGTATAGGGGTATATATATATATATATGTGTGTGTGTGTATATATACATATATATGTGTGTATTTATATATATATATATATACACATATTTATTTATGTGTGTGTGTATATATAAATATACATATATATATATATATATATATATATATATATATAGATATATATATATATATATATATATATATATATAGATATATATATATATATATATATACCCCTAACCCAAAATCTGCATAGTGGGGTCACCCTGACATGGCAGAGTTCGGTCACCCTGGTATGGCAGAGTCAGCTAAACTACACTACGGTCACCCTGACACTTAAAAGTATCCCTACAAAAACTAAATTATTGAATCTAACTATAGTGGTATATAGTACCCTAACTACACTGCATATACCTTTCCTCACACTAAAAGAACAGCTCCATACAGCAGAAGATAATTGCAAAATGACACTGGAGCTTTACAAGCAGCAGGAGAAACACAAATGCTTCCAATCTCTTCAGAAGCCTCTGTATTCCAGTGGTAGAGGTTAGGCGGGGCTATGTTATATACTGGGGGGCTTATTCACTCCTGATTGGCCTCTGGTCCCTGTAGTCACTCCAATCACGTTCCTAGCAGACTCCTGCCCCCTTCATTGGCTTTTACTGCTGTTTCTGTGCCAATCACGGGCTTTTAAAGCCCACTTCCTGACCCATTGCATTTTGGGCGGTTCTGGTGACCGAATTCCGAACTTTTACCGCAAAAAGTTCGGAATTCAGCCGAATTTCGAACACCCAATGTTTGGATCAAACCGATGGTCGACCCGAACCGTTCGATCATCCCTAGTCATGTGTTGGATTGTTTTGTATGTGTTCTTTCATCTCTGAGCATACCTAGTCTTGCTCTTAAGATTTTTTTCTGTCTAAAACTGTACTAATGAGATGAAAATCGGACGTTGTGTTAACGGACGATAAAAATTTTATAGCCTGCACATCAGGATTTGATTTGAAAAGTCTGAGTCGACTGTCAAAAGCACCATACTAACAATCCGAAAATCGGCAGATCGGTCGTCGGACGAATTTTCCCTTCAGATTTTCTTATCGAGTGTACGGGCCTTTCGTTTTCTGTTTTTCGAGTTAAGCGGCCAAAGACATTGAAGCTACATAATTTCAGCATTTTGACTAATGATGATTTAGGCTGTTTCTGAGCATCTGTGATAGGACCTCTAATGCAAGATTGATTTGGTGGCTGGGCTGGATTTGCTCGGTAAGTAGGAATTAATGGAGACTTCTGTATTAGTTACAGGACAACATTAAATGCTGTGTGTTAGTTTAATGTCATGACAGAATTGTTTAGGCTGCCATTGCATTCCTAAAAATGTCACCTGCTTGACTTTCTGTAGTTAAAGCTGAACTCCGTGATGGAGATAAAGGTACCCTCCCACTGGGTCCCTCTCTGCACTTCAAAGGGAAACTGTTCCTTTTGTCAAGGAGATGATGAAAAAAGTGAATTACTTACCTTATTTTCCAGTACATAGCACTCTAATCTTTTGTCCAAAGCGTCCAGAATATGGTCGTGCCCACAGCATCCTCACGTAAAATGCAGGACAACTGGACAGGGCAAGCGGCGACTAGTTAAGCAGCAAAGAGATGCCACTTTGGAAGACTGGTTGTGCAGCATGGTTAAAGCCTGCAGAAGTACAGAAAAGGGAAGAATTTTACTTTATTCCGATCCCCCTAGACCAAACAAGCAGTTAACCTTTGAACCGTGGGAAGGGTAGTTTTTCTCCGGCACAAGCTTTAGCTTTAATTCTTATAACACCCAAAGACCCAAAACAAGCATGCACTAAAGTGAATTCCCTAGTTCTATGCTTGTTGTGGGTCAGTAACTTGGAAAGATTTCAAACCACAACATTAGCAGGATATTTAGACAACTAATATTTTTAGGAGAGGTATATAAGTAGTTGTTACCCTAAAAAAAAAAATAGAGATCCTGTTTCCTTATAGCGAGTTAAAGAGCACAGTGCTTGTGCTGTCTAACCTGCCCCTCTAGAAACTGTAAAAAAAACCTGGCTGATCCTGCCAGTTTCTGCCCTCCCCCCTGTAAACTGACCACAGTTTATGATGGCTGCTGAGCCCTGACACCATGGTCAGGTTATGTGCCGTCATCCGCTCTCTCTCTTGTCCCCCTTGGCAGCAAAGCATAATTTGCTTGGCAGCAAAGCATAATTTAGGGTTACAAACCCTTCAAGTGGTTCTAAAATAAAAATGTGTTTTACCTTAATGCATTCAATGGACTATGTTAAAAGTCACTTTACGAGCTGTCCTAGCCCACCTGTCCCTAAACACTATAAGTAGGGGACATGGCTAAGCTATGCTGTGTGCGTCTATGGGCATATACAGCCCAGCTCGGGAGCACACTCACACAAGTGCCGCTTTAGCACCCAGCTAGCTGAAGTGGTACCGGAGGAAGGAGGAGCAGACAGCGCCAGCGGGGGACTGAAAAAGTGTAAGAAAGGGACCGCTCTGTGCAATACCATTGCATATAGCAGGTAAGTATAACATCTTTTTAATCGTAAAGCAAAAAAAAATATCCTTTAATATCACTTTAATGGTAACCTACATATATATTTCATGATAGGGGTACTTTAAAAACAAAGCCATGGAAGCTGGCCAGATGCAAGACCTTGGATAATACTTTTGCCATAAGAGTACCTTAATGTCATAAGGAGCTGGCTCGTGAAGCTGTCATAAACTCAGTTGTTTGTTTTGGATAGGCATGCATATTAGCACTTTTCTATACAGTGCTAGCTACTGTGCGTGAGCCCTATTGCACAACAAATTTTAAGTTATTGTATGTTTAAGCAATTGTTTTTACATTTTCAAACATTGTTCATAATGAATATTAAATTAAAATGTTACATTATAAACATTCCAAATGGTAAATAAAATGAAGAAAAAATGTAAATACGTCAGTTACTGTTAAAATTCTAGGCTATCCTTGCTGATAATAGTATAGAGCATGTTTTTTTATCCTCTAGTTGCATATAGTTGTGATACTACAGGTAAAAGAGACAATATATGCAGTTCAGTCCCTAGCTCTCAGCTCTGAAAAGAGATGATGTTTAACGTAACTGACGGTCTCATTATTAAAGCATTTGGAAATTCCTCTCCAAGATTCTCCTTATGCTAGATTGGGTGACATTGGATGACCTTCTTCTTGGGCAGATAGTGCTCCCCCCACCAATAAAGCCCTGCAGATCTTCCTGTGGCAAGCCAGAAAACAATTAATTATTATGACATTGACTACAACTTTAGATTTAATTTCAATATGTTTACACATAGTTACATAGCTCATAACAGCAATCAGAATTTTCTTTTATATCATCCATCAAGGGATATGTAGTAATTATTAGACATTTGTATTTTACTTCCACCTTCAAACAACAAAGCTTTTTATCCAGCCATATATAGCACTGCTTCCAACCATCATGCCCCAGTTTTTTTGGTAGTGTCCTAAGAGGCTGGGCTCTTATTTCTCAGCTCTGTTCAGAAAAAAACTCTAACTCTAATTCTGCATTTAATTTTTTTTCTTAAAACTATTATTACATAGCTCCCAACTGTCCCAGATTTCGAGGGAATGTTCCTGATTTGGAACAAAGTCCCTCTTTCCTCCTCTGTTGTCCCTCATTTTGGTCTGATCTATATAGTTATATATAAAACTCCCTTTTTATCTTTCAAAAAGTATTTCCCAGTGCTAAACCTTTCATCCAATGTCTAAATTGCTGCATTTGTAAATGTCAAAAGCCAGTATAAATGTTGTTAATGTTGTTATCATATTAGTGCCTAAAAAGTCCCACCCCTAGGGGATTCCTCATTAAAGCCAGTATAAAGGGGTAGAATTGGTAAAAGAAAAAAGCACTTGTGGGTTTAACTAATAATTTTTTCTTGTATAATTCTCCTTTAAGGGGTGTGGCAGGGTGTGTGTCCTATGCCTACATCATTTTGCTAATAGGTGTCCCTCGTTCCCATCTCAAAAAGTTGGGAGGAATGTGTAATGATATCCTGCACTGGATATACTAAAAGCTGTCGCAAGCAAACATTTGTCACGGGAAACCATTTTGTTCAGGACGCCATGACAGTTTACAAAAGACCCTCACTCACACAGCCCCCTTCTGAGCTAAATAATTCCTGGAATGCAGAGAGTTTCGACTTCAAACAAGCCGTTATCTGAACAGATGTCAGAACGGATATCTGTTCTGATACTCAGGCCGGTCGTAAAGCCATAACCGGGCAAAGAAGGATAATGGCTAATGGGTCATAAAACAGAGCCATTCAAGAGCTCTGTTAATTGAACACATTCAGACACAAATTCATAACTTTAAAAACAAACAAGATATGTCTCTAGAAAGTGTATAGTTAAATACAAGATAAAATACTGAACGGAACGAGATCGTACATGACCACGTTAGCTCCTATGTAAGACAAGCTAGCTGTCAGATGCCTTACGGGTCAGGGGTTACTTTGAGATAGCCTGTGTTTGGTATCTATGGATATAAAATTAAATGCTGCACAATAATCTATCAGTTTTAAGAAGGCAACTGGTAGATATTGGAAGATATGAATTATGTTATAAGTCTGTCTATACGGGAGGTTCCTTAGTATTGTCGTAAACCTTAGGGCAGCCTATGGCCACTGTGTTTATTGGTCAGGGGCATCTGTTACCACCCCCTGCGGTTTCAGAGAAAAAGAGAGAGAGGCAGACGGGGTTAGAGTTCTCATGGTAACATCAAGAAGGAACATCTATCAAGTTTGAGAACCGATCACAACTGGCTCAGCTTCTGAACTCTGATAACACCAAGGACATTGAATGCAATTATTCTTATTTCTACCTTATTTTTCTAATTGATGAATTATGTCGCCATTTCTTTGAAACACCTTTTTCTGTAAATGTTATATTTGCCCCAATTTTAACCTTTTTATTATTAAAAACTGGTAGATATTGGAAGATATGAATTATGTTATAAGTCTGTCTATACGGGAGGTTCCTTAGTATTGTCGTAAACCTTAGGGCAGCCTATGGCCACTGTGTTTATTGGTCAGGGGCATCTGTTACCACCCCCTGCGGTTTCAGAGAAAAAGAGAGAGAGGCAGACGGGGTTAGAGTTCTCATGGTAACATCAAGAAGGAACATCTATCAAGTTTGAGAACCGATCACAACTGGCTCAGCTTCTGAACTCTGATAACACCAAGGACATTGAATGCAATTATTCTTATTTCTACCTTATTTTTCTAATTGATGAATTATGTCGCCATTTCTTTGAAACACCTTTTTCTGTAAATGTTATATTTGCCCCAATTTTAACCTTTTTATTATTAAACTTACTCTGAAAAGTGTTAATCTTGTCCCTAAGCTCTTAATGCAAACTAACAACGAACCTGTCTCTTGAAGAGTGCTACTGTATAGAATAAATCCTCTGAACATTCCTGTCTGTGGTGACAGTGCGTGTTACAGATGATTATTCTAAAGTCATAATTGGTATTTCTAAAATTACGAGTGTCCGCTGGGCTCATAACGTAGAGGTGGTGGCAGTGAAAGGGTTAATTGCTTAATTAGCCCGGTGACAATCGCTCTCAGCCTGCTGGCATCTAGATTGTGGTCCCGCAAGCTGGAAAATCTTTGTGCCGGGTGCAGCTGAGAGTGGCATTGTTACTAAAGTGATGGCAGGGTGTGAGATTGGCTGGTCCTTGGTCACGAGTTAGTGAGAAGGGCAGGGATCTGATACCTGCCACCGTCACATATTGGCTGGCAGCGTACGTGGGATAGTCTTGCATTAAGAGCATTCAGTGCACTGTTAGGAATTAGCTCTGCACTGAACGATTGTAATGTTTGTGGAAAGCAGTCCTTAGAGACAAGCCGGTGCATATTTTTTGTTTTTTAAAAGAAACATACAGCAACCTCTATTTTCTACAGCTCTTTCCTATCTCTGCTTTCTGTTCTATCTTTTCTGCTTGCAAACATGCCTGGGTTATCGGAATATAAGAAAATGAGCAAAAGTGACCTGAGTGCTGAGTGCACATTTAGAGGACTTGACGTCAGTGGCAAAAATCGTGAAGGAATGATTAATGCCCTGCATGATATCCAGGCAAGCTAGAATCTGGGGAACCAATAGCCAGGGTTTCCTTTACTTCAGAGCCCAGTGATTTAGGGACTTAATTTCTGAAAGATTGATCCTGTTCCTACCCAAAGTAGGCATAGGGCTTCGCTCCTATCACACCTATATGTGTGTATGTGTATAAATACATATAAGTGTGTGTGTATATATACCCCTATACAGAAGTTCTGATGTTATGCCTGCCTCCAAAGACGCCCAAAAAATGCCCAAAAAACGCCTGCTACAAAAACGCCCAGGTGTGTTGTTGCAGGCATTTTTTTTGGGGCATATTTTGGGCGTCTTTGGAGGCAGGCATAACATCAGAACTTCTGTATAGGGGTATATATACACACACACTTATATGTATTTATACAAATACACACATATAGGTGTGATAGGAGCGTAGCCCTGTGCCTGCTAATTATTTCATTAGCGCCGGCATAGGATTCTGCTACTTTCACACCTATATATGTGTATGTGTATAAATACATATATGTGTGTGTGTGTGTGTATATACAGTGGGGATCGAAAGTTTGGGCACCCCAGGTAAAAATTTGTATTAATGTGCATAAAGAAGCCAAGGAAAGATGGAAAAATCTCCAAAAGGCAGCAAATTACAATTTAGACATTCTTATAATATTTTAACAAAAGTTAGATTTTATTTCCATCACTGACACTTTCAAAATTACAGAAAACAAAAAAATGGTGTCTGCAAATTTTTGGGCACCCTGCAGAATTTATAGCATGCACTGCACCCTTTGCAAGGCTGAGACCTGCCAGTGTCATGGATTGTTCTCAATCATCATCTGGGAAGACCAGGTGATGTCAATCTCAAAGGTTTTAAATGCTCAGACTCATCTGACCTTGCCCCAACAATCAGCACCATGGGATCTTCTAAACAGTTGTCTAGAAAACTGAAACTGAAAATAGTTGACGCACACAAAGCTGGAGAAGGCTATAAGAAGATAGCAAAGCGTTTTCAGATGTCAATATCCTCTTTTCGGAATGTAATTCAGAAATGGCAGTCATCAGGAACAGTGGAAGTTAAAGCAAGATCTGGAAGACCAAGAAAAATATCAGACAGAACAGCTCGCAGGATTGTGAGAAAAACAATTCAAAACCCACGTTTGACTGCACGATCCCTCCAGAAAGATCTGGCAGACACTGGAGTTGTGGTACACTATTCCACTATAAAGAGATACTTGTACAAATATGGTCTTCATGGAAGAGTCATCAGAAGAAAACCTCTTCTACGTCCTCACCACAAAAATCAGCGTTTGAACTTTGCAAATGAACATATAGACAAGCCTGATGCATTTTAGAAACAAGTTCTGTGGACCGACAAGGTTAAAATTTAACTTTTCGCTGGAATGAGCAAAGGTACGTTTGGAGAAGAAGGGGCACAGAATTTAATTAAAAGAACCTCTGTCCAACTGTTAAGCATGGGGGTGGATCAATCATGCTTTGGGGTTGTATTGCAGCCAGTGGCACAGGGAACATCTCACGAGTAAAAGGAAAAATGGATTCAATAAAATTTCAGCAAATTTTGGATGGTAACTTGATGCCATATGTGAAAAAGCTGAAGTTAAAGAGAGGATGGCTTCTACAAATGGATAATGATCCTAAACACACCTCGAAATCCACGAAGATTACATCAAGAGGCGTAAACTGAAGGTCTTGCCATGACCTTCACAATCTCCTGACCTCAACATTATTGAAAATCTATGGATAGAACTTAAAAGAGCAGTGCGTGACAGACAGCCCAGAAATCTCAAAGAACTGGAAGACTTTTGTAAGGAAGAATGGGCAAAGATACCTTAAACAAGAATTGAAAGACTCTTGGCTGGCTACAAAAAGCATTTACAAGCTGTGATACTTGCCAAAGGGGGCAGTACAAGATATTAACTCTGCAGGGTGCCCAAACTTTTGCAGACACCATTTTTTGTTTTATGTTTTCTTTGAAAGTGTCAATGATGGAAATAAAATCTAACTTTTGTTGACATATTATAAGAATGTCTAATCTGTAATTTGATGCCTTTTGGAGATTTTTCCATCTTTTCTTGGCTTTTTTATGCATATTAATGCAAATTTTTACCTGGGGTGCCCAAACTTTCGATCCCCACTGTCCCCCTACACAGAAGTTCTGATGTTATGCCTGCCTCCAAAGATGCCCAAAAAATGCCCAAAAAATGCCTGCTACAAAAACGCCCAGGTGTGTTGTTGCAGGTGTTTTTTTGGGGCATTTTTTGGGCGTCTTTGGAGGCAGGCATAACATCAGAACTTCTGTATAGGGGTATATATACACACACACCTATATGTATTTATACACATACACACATATAGGTGTGATAGGAGCGAAGTCCTATGCCTGCTAATTATTTCATTAGCGCTGGCATAGGGTTCTGCTACTTTCACACCTATATATGTGTATGTGTATATATACATACACGTGTGTGTGTGTATATACCCCTACACAGAAGTTCAGATGTCATGCCTGCCTCCAAACACATCCACAAAAAAGCCCTATAAACTCCTGCAACAAAAAGCCGGGTGTGAAAATAGCGAAGCCACCATCCTGCTCCACTGCAATTCTAATACAAACAAACTTTTTTTTTCGGGTTCTGGACATGCTACAGAGCTGAAACTTCACAGGTACACTTTTTAGACCCCCCCCAGACACTAAATCCAAAGAAATCTCATTTTTTTTTTCAATAATTTTTTCAATAATTGGCTCTCTATCAAAAATGACAATTTTTAAGAACTTTTTTTTGTGTGATTAATAGTCCCTGGGGCATTACCCAGAACCCTAGGTAGTTTTTAGGGGCATTTATTGGGTTTTAGGGCTTCAAAATTGTGTTTTTTAATTACCGAAGTTCGGGTCCCATTGATTTCAATGGGGTTCTGAAATCCGGGCCGAACTTTCGGGAAGTTCGGGTGTTCTGGTCGAACCAAACTTTTCAAAAGTTCGATCATCCCTAGTCTTGAACACCTCAGTGTCCTTTCATGACAATTTTCATGTTTAATTCTGCCCTATTTACTTAGCCTTAGTTCAGATGCTAATTGCTTCATATATTTCTTGCAGTAAGATTTCCTCATCAGTTGGATCTCTCATTGACTGTTTCCCACACCTCAGGTGGACTGCTCTTAGAGGTTTCCAAAGTCTAAACCAGGGTATACAAGTTCATTTTTTTCTTTTTGCTCAACCAGCTGGTTGAATGGAAAAAAAAAAAAAACAGACAGATCACTGCATTGACCTAAACTAAGTGTGATGCAGGAATCTCTTCTGTTGCTATTGTATAATGAGAGGGGAGGTTCCCCCTGTCAGAATACACTGAATACTGGTTTTCCAGTATGACTGTTCGACAGAACCCAGTTGTTAGAACAGCTTCTATTGAACAGTCAGCGGTGCACACTGACTGAAATTTGTCCTATTCCTGCTGAAGCGGCCGATTCTCAGTCTGGGGATACCCTGCCTAAAGCCCCGTACACACGTACCGATGGTCGGCTTACAAATGTTCCTCTTTTCTCCCCGGGATGTCGGTGTCTGCTGAAAAGTGCAAAGACAGCACAAGGACAGCACAAGAATTTTGTCCGCCGACTGCAGAAGTGATGTCATGTAATGGTTAACTTTCCCTGTGTTTTCTATTTTCTGAGCATGCCCAGTCTTGCAAATCTGCGGTCTGTCGGCCGAATTGTGTACTGACAGGCGAACAATCGTCCGTTCTGGTGTCGGCATACAAATATTTTCATGTTTGCACGAAAGACTTTTGTCCGCGGATTGTGCGCAGACATCTGTCGGAGGCACCATACTAACACGCGTACAATCGGCAGATCCTTCGTCCACCGACGTTTGTATGCCGACGATCGGTACGTGTGTACGGGCCTTAAGAGTTACTACAGTCCTGTATCATTGGATGATGCAGAAAAAGATGTTAAGATAAGAACAATATCCCATTATTCCTGCTCTGTAAATCCAATTATGAGATCAACTACATTCTTGGATCTACAATGTGCTGAGCAGGAGAACCAGAGTGTTTCTGATTATTTTATTTCTAAACACTTCCCCCCAGTATGCACTATCCAGACAGATGAATGGGTCTTTAAAGTATCAGATTCATGCTATAATTAACCTGTAGTTACCTGTAGCCAAACTATGGACAGTCATATTTACATACTCTTGATGTTATTGACAAGTAATAAATAAGCTTTAAATTAGTTTTTTGGGCCCTGTTTCTCCTATGGATTATAGGAGTGCAGTTTGTTCTGAACTACTGTGACCTATATCCAGCCGACAGTTGGCTAAAGCCTACTGTCGGCTGACATCATTTAGCCCGTCCAGGCTGGGGAAAGATCCTGACTTTACATTTGGGATCCACCCAGATGCCGGGACCGGCAGCTGGCTCAGCCTCTCAGCTGTGCCACTGGACTGGGTGACTGGGATAGCTGCTCTCTCCCCTCCCCAGCCCTGCGCTCCAGTGAGTTGATCTCCAGTTCATCTTTAACCTCTTTATAACAGCCATACATAAATATATAGCATATTGGCTGGGTCATAATGCCCAGGTGCCACATATTTTATATGTGTTGTTCTGGAGTGCCCTACATTGGCACCATCAAAACTATTACCAAACTGTCACAGACAGCTTATGGTCAACTACTAACAATCAGGAGTGGGAAGGGCTCTGTGCAGCATGATTGGGATCCCCTCCTACTGGCCTTGGGAGTCATGGCCCACTTAGTGGGCTGGCACCTATCAAGGGGTTAAGGGAGTGGTGTATGTGTTTCTTTATTTGTGTGAAAGTATCTTTTTGATTTTTATACAGCTTCTTAATAGATATGTGATATAATTTAGGGCACAGAATATTGACTGTTTACTAGTTATCAGAATTATGAATATATCAGTGATTCTGCATTTCTGAGTAGGGGGCACATGCATGCCCACCCGGCTGTGCTGTGATTTGTCATAGCACATGCCAACCACCAGGTCCTGGTCAATGATTGGTAATGCTAAGCAGAGAATAAAAAGTGGGGGAGCAATTATTTTGCCTCACCCAACAATGGGAGCGTGACAGTATAAAGTATTATTGAAGCTCAAAGCAACAGGCAGTTTTAAAATGTTTAAATGTAATTGGTTCAAAGGGGTTATATGATCATACTCCACTAGCAGCTATTTAAATGAAAAAAATCTGCGCCACAGCTGTGTCAGCGGTCAGCAGTAGAAGAAGCAGCTTCCCACCCTCCTTCTCTTGTTGCAATTGAAAAGGGACAGTTTCTGGTTTAAATGGTTATAACTCGAGCTTTAATGGCTGAGTTATCAGATATAGTTTTAAGACATATGTGTGTAAAATTCTAAAATAATAATTTGGTTTGGTGTGATATTATTTGGTGAAAAGAAAAGAAAAATGTAAACGTGTGTTATGAAATTGGAGTATAAGGTCAATTAATTTATTTATTGCCAATAATAAAGGGCCGCGGCCAATTTCGATCCATTAAAGGTATGTGTAGTGTTTTTTCTTATCATTAATTGTATTATTGAAGGATATTATATGGATTAAGTACTGTCTATGATCCCATGAAAAAAACTAGATCAGCATACAGTACACACATAAAAAAATGTTAGGCACACATTGAATACTCTGATTGCCCTAGATGTTAACTCCTTCCTGTCCAGTGTCATTAGTACAGTGACAGTGTATAGTATTAGCACTGATCACTGTAATATTGTCACTGGAGATGTCAGTGGCAGTTAGTTGCCCCCCAGTGTCAGTTAGTGCCAGATTGCCCATCCCATCCCTTTTATAAGTCGCTGCTCATTGCCATTACTAGTCTAAAATAAATACAAATTCCAGTATATATCCCTTAGTTTGCAGAAGCTATTGCTTTCACACAAACCAATCAATATACACGTATTGGGATTGTTATTACCAAGGACATGTAGCAGAATACATTTTGGCCAAAATGTATTAAGAGATTGTATTTTTGTTATTTTTTTATGGGATATGTTTTATAGCAGAAATTTAAAAATATAAATATTTTTTCAAAATTGTCAGTCTTTTTTTAGGTTATAAAAAAAAAAAAAAAAAAACCCAGAGATGATCGAATACTATCAAAAGAAAGCTCTATTTGTAGGAAAAAAATGATATAAATTTATTTTGAGTACAACATTGCATGACCGCGCATTGTCAGTTAAAGTAGCGCAGTGTCGCACAGCAAAATATGGCCTGGTCATGAAGGGGGGTAAAACCTTTCAGAGCTGAAGTGGTTAAACAGTACCACCTTTCCTAGCCTTGTTCTTCCTCATGAGAAAATCTACATCATACTCAGGGGAATGATTCATAAACAACAGGGAAAAGAAAATGAACAAAATCTACTGATGCTCTGTCAAACAGATCCCTAAACAACTTGTAGAGATCTGTTTTCCTTTAGATCCTCTTCACTATCTCCTGGGCCTACCCCTCCCAGGTATCTCTCAACACTAGGGTTGAGCGGACACCTAGATGTCCGTGTTCGACGGGTTCGGCCGAACTTTAAAAAAAAGTCCGAGTCCGTGTCCCGGACTTTTACCGAACTTTTCCCGGACACCGAACCCCATTGAAGTCAATGGGGACCCGAACTTTAAGGCACTAAAATGGCTCTAAAACACCAAAGGAAAGGGCTAGAGTGCTGCAAATGGCAGCAAAACGTAATTAAGAGCATGGCAAGTGCTCTGCAAACAAATGTGGATAGGGAAATAACTTAAAACAACAAAAAAACCCAGAAAAATAAAACAATGTTCTTCTTCATCTCTGAAGGACGAGGCCCATATGGAGTAGGAGGGAGGTTGAGGTGGTGGTGGATGTGGCGGTGACATAGGCATGCGCACAGGGTGTGCCGGGTGTGCCTGGGCACACCCTAATCACCTAGGGCACATAGCATTGCCAGTGAGGAGATGGGAAAGATCTCCCTCGGACCTGCTCTGCTCTATTTCTCTTTGCCTACAGGTACATGGCCCCGATACATTACTCTCCCTGCTGGCAAACACATGCATGTGTATTTCAACTTTGGGGTGCACACCTTAATGCAATAGGCTGCGCACACCTATGGGTGGTGTAGGTGGAAGCGGCGGTGGAGGAGGACCAGGGCCGGATTAAGAGCATCATGGGCTTGGTGCTGAGGATTTTGAAGGGCCTTAAGGGCCGTGCCTTGCCATGCACCCAGAGGAGGAAGGGTGCAGCCATGCATGCCTAATTCAACATGGGATGCTGTCTCTGAAGCCCATAAACACATCCATGCATCGGCAACTGTCCCTCCTTGTCCGGCCTTCGCGCTGTGTGGGGAGGTTCTGAGGGTGCTGCCTGGGGAAGCGAGCATAGAAGCCAGACTTCTGTGTTTACAAGTGACAGAAGAGCGGTAACAGTGAATATGGCCAACCCGGGGCCTATATAAAAGGTAGGGGCCTGGAGCTGCAGCTCCAATAGCCCCTACGTTAATCTGGCCCTGAGGAGGAGGACGAGGTAGCCAACACTGCTTCTTTTCACAAATTTTAAATGAGGGTACACCCCAAAAGAGTGAGAAAGAGCAAAAATGGAACAATGGGTGGGTAAGGTCGGTATCCATTGCTATTCTGCACAAGGTACGGAAAAGTCCCGTGGGATCCATGCCTGGTTCATTTTAATGAACGTGAGCTTGTCCACATTGTCTCTGGACAGGCGGCTGCGCTTGTCTGTTATAACGCCCCCAGCCGTGCTAAATACCCGTTCAGATAATACACTGGCTGCAGGGCACGCCAGCACCTCCAAGGCGTAAAGGGCAAGCTCAGGCCATGTGCCCAATTTGGAGACCCAGAAGTTGAAGGGGGCAGACCCCTCATTCACTACATGTAGGCGTGTGCACACATAATGCTCCACCATGTTGGTAAAATGCTGCCTCCTGCTAAGACGTTCCATCTGAGCTGCTGGTGCTGCTGTTTGTTGTGGCGTGCTGACAAAGCTTTTCCACATTTCGGCCATGCTAACCCTGCCTTCTGAGGTGCTGGCGGTGCCCTGGTTGCGTTGGCGACCTCCTCCTCCTCCTCCTCTGCCTTGTGCTTCCACTGCGGCCCCGCTGTCAGATGGGAATGCCAGCAGCATGGCGTCTACCAGCGTGCGCTTGTACTCGCGCATCTTGCGATCGCGCTCCAGTGAGTGAATTAAGGACGGTACGTTGTCCTTGTAACGGGGATCCAGCAGCGTGGCCACCCAGTAATCAGCACAGGTTAGAATGTGGGCAACTCGGCGGTCGTTGTGGAGACACTGCAGCATGTAATCGCTCATGTGTGCCAGGCTGCCCAGAGGCAACGAAAGGCTGTCCTCTGTGGGAGGTGTATCGTCCGTGTCCTCTGTATCCCCCCGGCCACGCACCAGTGATGGCCATGAGCTGGCCTGGGTGCCACCCTGCTGTGAACATGGTTCCATCTCCTCCTCCAGCTCCTCCTCCTCCTCATCCTCCTCATCCTCCAGAACTGTGCCCCTGCTGGACAATTGTGTCCCTGGCGTTTGTGTGTGCAGGAACCCACCCTCGGAGCCCCTTGCGAATGACTGCCCTGAAAGCCTTGGAAATGTTACCTCTTCATCCTCCTCCTCCTCCTCATCCTGTGCCACATCCTCTTCCATCATCGCCCGAATTGTTTTTTCAAGGAGGCATAGAAGTGGGATAGTTAAGCTGAGAACGGCGTCATTGCCACTGGCCATGTTGGTGGAGTACTCAAAACAGCGCAACAAGGCACACAGGTCTCGCATGGAGGCCCAGTTATTGGTGGTGAAGTGGTGCTGTTCCGCAGAGCGACTCACGCGTGCGTGCTGCAGCTGAAACTCCACTATGGCCTGCTGCTGCTCGCACAGTCTTTCCAGCATGTGCAAGGTGGAGTTCCACCTTGTGGGCACGTCACATATGAGGCGGTGAGCGGGAAGGCCGAAGTTACGCTGCAGCGCTGCCAGGCGAGCAGCAGCAGGGTGAGAACGCCGAAAGTGCGCACAAACGGCCCGCACTTTCTGCAGCAGCTCTGACATATCGGGGTAGTTTTTAAGGAACCTCTGCACCACCAAATTCAGCACATGCGCCAGGCAAGGGATGTGCGTCAAACCGGCTAGGCCCAGAGCTGCTATGAGATTTCTCCCGTTATCGCACACCACCAGGCCGGGCTTGAGGCTCGCTGGCAGCAACCACTCATTTGTCTGCTGTTCCATGCTCCTCCACAACTCCTGCGCGGTGTGTGGTTTGTCCCCCAAACAGGCAAGTTGTAAAACTGCCTGCTGTCGTTTACCCCTGGCCGTGCTGAAGTTGGTGCTGAAGGTGTTACGCTGTCCGGATGAGGAGGCGGTAGAGGATGAGGAAGCGGAGTAGGAGGAGTTAGGAACAGGAGGCAAACTGAAGCGCCCTGCAATCCTCGGTGGTGGAAGGACATGCGCCAAATTGCTATCCGCCTCAGGCCCATCCGCCACTGCATTTACCCAGTGTGCCGTTAGGGAGATATAACGCCCCTGACCGTGCTTACTGGTCCACGTATCGGTAGTTAGGTGGACCTTGGCACAGATGGCGTTGCGCAGTGCACACCTGATTTTTTCCCCCACTTGGTTGTGCAGGGAAGGGATGGCTTGCCTGGAAAAGTAGTGGCGGCTGGGCACGACGTACTGTGGGACAGCCACCGACATAAGGTTTTTAAAACTGTGCGTCTCCACCAGACGGAATGACAGCATTTCAAAGGCCAATAATTTTGAAATGCTGGCATTCAGGGCCAGGGATCGCGGGTGGGTAGGGGGGTACTTCCTCTTCCTCTCAAGTGTTTGGGAGATGGAAAGCTGAACGCTTCCACGGGACATTGTGGAGATGGTTGTTGGTGACCCAGGTGGTGGTGTTGCTGACAGATCGTCTGTTTGCGGGGTGGCAGGTGCCGGTATCACTACAGATGTGGCTGGAGCGGCCGAGACTGCAGCAGAAGAGGAAGCAGGATGAGCCAGAGACGTTTCTTGGTTTTGAAGGTGTGTACTCCACTGCAGCTCGTGCTTTGCACTTAGATGCCTGATCATGCAGGTTGTGCTCAGGTTGAGAAGGTTTATGCCTCGCTTCAAGCTCTGATTGCACAGGGTGCAAACCACTCGTGTCCTGTCATCAGCACATTTTCTAAAGAACTTCCACGCTAGAGAACTCCTTTGAGCTGATTTTGGTGCGCTCGTTCCCTTGCTGCGTTGGGCAGTAGCGGGCGTAGTGTCTAGGGCACGGCCGCTCCGCTTCTGCACCCTGCTCCCTCTTCTGCTGTGCTGGTGGCTCTGTGCGACCACCGCCTCTTCCTCCAAACCACTCAGGTCACCTGCATGACGTTCATTCCATGTGGGGTCGAGGACCTCATCGTCCTCCACATCATCTTCCACCCAGTCTTCACCCCTGCCCTCCTTGTCGGTCTCCACAATGCTGAACGCTGCAGCAGTTGGCACCTGCGTTTCGTCATCATCGGAGACGTGCTGCGATGATCCTTGCATGTACTCATCTTGAGAAATAAGTGGTTGGGCATCGCTGCGCTCAATCTCTTCCACTTCTGGGGCAGGGCTAGGTGGATGGCCCTGGAAAACCCTGCTGACAGAGTCATCAAAAAGAAGAAGAGACTGCTGTATGGCTTGGGGCTCAGACTGCTTGCCTGATTTGCAAGGGGGTGAGGTGAAAGACGGTTGGACATCGGCTGCAGGTGCCAACTGTGACCTTTCTGCAGTAGACTGGGTGGGAGACAATGTGAAGGAACTGGAGGCACTGTCAGCAGGAAACCAATCTACTATCGCCTCCACTTGTTCTGGCCTCATCACTTCTAGGGGCGTATGATGCCCTACCAAATACTGATGCAGGTTCTGTCGCCTACTCACACTTGAGGAAGGTGTTTCACTTGTGCGTGTAGCTGGCACAGATCGACCACGTCCTTTCCTTGCAACAGGAGCTCTACCAGCAGCACCACGACCCAGGCCACGGCCCTTATTTGACGGTCTCCTCATATTTCTGTAATTTAAGATCTTGCCCTAGAAAGGTTTTTATTGAATAGCGGAATAGGAAATATGATCCAAAAAAGTGTATGTATCTCGCACGTACAAAACCACACTATGCCCCAATTACTATTGTTTCTACCCCTAAAAGGATGGATGAGGAGTAGGAGGAGTATGGAACAGACAGCACCCTCAAATCTTCAGAAGTATGAGATGAACCTCAAAAACTTGGAAAGGTGGATCTCACACGTACCGACACAGACTATCCCGCAATTCAATTGATCCTCAAAGGTTTTTATTGAATAGCGGAATAGGAAATATGATCAAAAAAAGTGTATGTATCTCGCACGTACACCACCACACTAGGCCCCAATTACTATTGTTTGTACCCCTAAAAGGATGGTTGAGCAGTAGGAGGAGGAGTATGGAACAGGCAGCACCCTCAAATCTTCAGAAGTATGAGATGAACCCCAAAAACTTGGAAAGGTGGATCTCACACGTACCGACACAGACTATCACGCAATTTAATTGATCCCCAAAGGTTTTAATTGAATAGCGGAATAGAAAATATGATCAAAAAGAAAGTGTATGTATCTCACACGTACACCACCACACTAGGCCCCAATTACTATTGTTTGTACCCCTAAAAGGATGGTTGAGCAGTAGGAGGAGGAGTATGGAACAGGCAGCACCCTCAAATCTTCAGAAGTATGAGATGAACCCCAAAAACTTGGAAAGGTGGATCTCACACGTACCGACACAGACTATCACGCAATTTAATTGATCCCCAAAGGTTTTAATTGAATAGCGGAATAGAAAATATGATCAAAAAGAAAGTGTATGTATCTCACACGTACACCACCACACTAAGCCCCAATTACTATTGTTTGTACCCCTAAAAGGATGGTTGAGGAGTAGGAGGAGGAGTATGGAACAGGCAGCACCCTCAAATCTTCAGAAGTATGAGACGAACCCCAAAAACTTGGAAAGGTGGATCTCACACGTACCGACACAGACTATCACGCAATTTAATTGATCCCCAAAGGTTTTAATTGAATAGCGGAATAGAAAATATGATCAAAAAGAAAGTGTATGTATCTCACACGTACACCACCACACTAGGCCCCAATTACTATTGTTTGTACCCCTAAAAGGATGGTTGAGAAGTAGGAGGAGGAGTATGGAACAGGCAGCACCCTCAAATCTTCAGAAGTATGAGATGAACCCCAAAAACCTGGAAAGGTGGATCTCACACGTACCGACACAGACTATCACGCAATTTAATTGATCCCCAAAGGTTTTAATTGAATAGCGGAATAGAAAATATGATCAAAAAGAAAGTGTATGTATCTCACACGTACACCACCACACTAGGCCCCAATTACTATTGTTTGTACCCCTAAAAGGATGGTTGAGGAGTAGGAGGAGGAGTATGGAACAGGCAGCACCCTCAAATCTTCAGAAGTATGAGATGAACCCCAAAAACTTGGAAAGGTGGATCTCACACGTACCGACACAGACTATCACGCAATTTAATTGATCCCCAAAGGTTTTAATTGAATAGCGGAATAGAAAATATGATCAAAAAGAAAGTGTATGTATCTCACACGTACACCACCACACTAGGCCCCAATTACTATTGTTTGTACCCCTAAAAGGATGGTTGAGCAGTAGGAGGAGGAGTATGGAACAGGCAGCACCCTCAAATCTTCAGAAGTATGAGATTGTGTTCACTGTACCCCACAAAGATTGTGTTCACTGCACCCCACAAAGATTGTGTTCACTGCACCTCAAAAAGGATTTTGTTCACTGCACCCCACAAAGATTGTGTTCACTGCACCCTAAAAGGATTTTGTTCACTGCACCCCAAAAAGATTGTGTTCACTGTACCCCCCAAAGATTGTGTTCACTGCACCCCACAAAGATTCTGTTCCCTGTACCCCACAAAGATTGTGTTCACTGCACCCCACAAAGGATTTTGTTCACTGCACCCCAAAAAGATTGTGTTCACTGCACTCCAAAAAGGATGTTGTTCACTGCACCCCAAAAAGGATTTTGTTCACTGCACCCCAAAAAGATTGTGTTCACTGCACCCCACAAAGGATTTTGTTCACTGCACCCCAAAAAGATTGTGTTCACTGTACCCCCCAAAGATTGTGTTCACTGCACCCCACAAAGGATTTTGTTCACTGCACTCCAAAAAGATTGTGTTCACTGTACCCCCCAAAGATTGTGTTCACTGCACCCCACAAAGATTCTGTTCACTGTACCCCACAAAGATTGTGTTCACTGCACCCCACAAAGGATTTTGTTCACTGCACCCCAAAAAGATTGTGTTCACTGCACCCCAAAAAGGATGTTGTTCACTGCACCCCAAAAAGATTGTGTTCACTGCACCCCACAAAGATTGTGTTCACTGCACCCCACAAAGGATTTTGTTCACTGCACCCCAAAAAGATTGTGTTCACTGTACCCCCCAAAGATTGTGTTCACTGCACCCCACAAAGATTCTGTTCACTGTACCCCACAAAGATTGTGTTCACTGCACCCCACAAAGGATTTTGTTCACTGCACCCCAAAAAGATTGTGTTCACTGCACCCCAAAAAGGATTTTGTTCACTGCACCCCAAAAAGGATGTTGTTCACTGCACCCCAAAAAGGATTTTGTTCACTGCACCCCAAAAAGATTGTGTTCACTGCACCCCACAAAGATTGTGTTCACTGCACCCCACAAAGGATTTTGTTCACTGCACCCCAAAAAGATTGTGTTCACTGCACCCCAAAAAGGATTTTGTTCACTGCACCCCAAAAAGGATGTTGTTCACTGCACCCCAAAAAGGATTTTGTTCACTCCACCCCAAAAAGATTGTGTTCACTGCACCCCACAAAGATTGTGTTCACTGCACCCCAAAAAGGATTTTGTTCACTGCACCCCAAAAAGATTGTGTTCACTGTACCCCCCAAAGATTGTGTTCACTGCACCCCACAAAGATTCTGTTCACTGTACCCCAAAAAGATTGTGTTCACTGCACCCCACAAAGATTGTGTTCACTGCACCCCAAAAAGGATGTTGTTCACTGCACCCCAAAAATATTGTGTTCACTGCACCCCACAAAGATTGTGTTCACTGCACCCCACAAAGGATTTTGTTCACTGCACCCCAAAAAGATTGTGTTCACTGCACCCCAAAAAGGATGTTGTTCACTGCACCCCAAAAAGGATTTTGTTCACTGCACCCCAAAAAGATTTTGTTCACTGCACCCCAAAAAGGACGTTGTTCACTGCACCCCAAAAAGATTGTGTTCACTGCAGCCCAAAAAGATTGTGTTCACTGCAGCTCACACACAGAAAAATGGATGTGGATCACTGACACCTGCCTATCTCCTATCCCACACCACACAGCAATATCGATTGTAGTTTGTAGAACACAGTTTCCCTAAAATTCAGCAGCAGCCTCTCCCTAACAGGATTGAGAAGAGATCGTAGATCGGGACTAAGTGCAGACCCCACACAGCAATATCGATTGTAGTTTGTAGAACACTCTGACCCTAAAATTCAGCAGCAGCCTCTCCCTAACAGGATTGAGAAGAGATCGTAGATCAGGATTGAGTGCAGACCCCACCCCCCACACAGCAATATCGATTGTAGTTTGTAGAAGACACTGACCCTATAATTCAGCAGACTCTATCCCTAAAATGCCTACAACTCGCCCTGCCTAAACACTCCGACCTGTCCCTCAATTCTATCCGGACACAAATGGTTTTTTCCTGCCTGTCTTTCCCTAATCAGCAGCCAGCACGTTGATGTGTGCTCTGTCCCTGATCTAAGCTGCAGAATGAAGACGCTGCGGCTGCCTGGAACTTATAAAGACTTGGTCACATGCTTCAGACGGCCAATCACAGCTACTGAGACATTTGCAGGCATGGCTGGGATGGCTTAAGGCACACCAGTTAAACGATTGTTGATTGGCTGTTGAAAGCTCGCCATGAAAAGAGCGCCAAAGCATGCAAAACCCGGAAATAAAACGACCGAACACGGATTTTTACCCGAACATACAGTAAAGTGTCCGTGTCCGTGTTCGGGTACAAAAAATCCAATTATTCGGTACGAACACGAATAATACAGTCCGTGTTCGCTCAACACTACTCAACACTCTAAAAAATGAATTATACATAATTTAACTGCAGCCAAGAGACTTATTCCCTGTTATTTGAGGAAAACCGAGGTCCCCTCCTAGCTTCAGCTTTTTAACTCCATTGTGGAGATTTTATCAATGAAACACCTTACGACAACAATATGAGGTAATGTGGAGTTGTTTAAGAAAATATGGACACCATGGGACATATCGTCCTTTGTTACCCTACATTTACAAGACACCTCTTCATGACTAGTACATAAGATGTATTGTTATTACAGGCTGAACATTTCGTTGTTATTGAGCTACATAATTGGTAACTCTGGTGCGTACTGTTTCGTATCTGTTTTTGTACTTGAATTTGTATTTCTACTAAGTGTACCTTTTAAAGCTACTGTTAGTTGCTAACTCTTGTATACAGGTAAAGAACCTTGTCATCTGATAAGGTTATAAGAATATAAGAACGCTTTACTAGTTTTTCCTTCCCATTGCCCATGCAACTTGTTACTGGATGTTGTCAGGGACGCACTGGCCATAGTGCAGTTGAAGTTCTGAGGCCCATGTGCAGGCGTTCGTGCATTCGCCACTGGTGTCAAATGGTCTATATACAGTAAGGCAGGAGCAGCACTAGTAGGTTGCTGTCTGATCTGCAGCTGTTACCCATGTTCCTGTTTCCTGTGTTTGATTCCTGTGATTGACTTGGCTTATCCTGACCACGCTTGAACTCTACCTGTCCTGACCTTGGCATAGACCTTAGTTTTTGGAGAATGTTTGTTGGGCGCCTCTGCTGAAAAACCAGTCCTCCAACTAAATCTTGGTGGGAAGAAAAAAGACAGGGAGATGGATGGACTTCTGATAGTGTGCAAGTACACCACGCTGACACTGAGGGCAGCTCATTGAAAAGGCAGACGTAGTTCCAACTAGCAGGCAAGAAGAAAGAAAGAAAGGCGCCTCTGAGTGTAGCAGACAACATTTTATTGCACAAAAGATAAGTAGACTTACAGTTGGGATAACATATGCACTCATGGCTCGGAGTCTCTTCCTGGTTCCGTGAGGGAGATGACGCCACTGGAGGAGCCCAATCAGGAGCAGAGAATCAATCTGAGGATTGCGGTGAAACGCTTGCCTCGCTTGTGGACCGCACCGAGCATGATGACGTAAGGGGGCGATAACGCCTTTCGGAGCATGCGCAGTAGTGCTCCTTCATCAGATCGATAGGGAAAGGAGATGACACAAGAATTTAAAATACTAGGAACTGGAAGTGACAACAGATAGAACACCGGAGCAGTCAGTCAGTAGGAGGAAAAGGACAGGAACAGGACTAGCCCCAGGTCACAGCTAACGACATGGCATGATTACCTTAAAAACATTATATAAACTGTGCAATAAAGTGTTGTCTGCTGATCTCAGAGGCACCTTTCTTTTTTTCTTCTTGGCATAGACCCAAGACTCTGCTTACCTCTTGCTCATCTGCCTGATCTCCTGTTGCCAGCTTCTGCCTGTATCCTGACCATTCTCTGCCTGCCGTTTATGGCTGTATGTGACTGTCCGTTGCTGACCTGGCTTGTCTGAACCTGCATCCAGTTATCTGTCTGTTCTGCTCTGCATACTGCCTGGTTAAGCTGGTCCTCCACCTGATAACTCCAAACAGAAGTTCTGGCGCTAATCCAAGACTGGAAAATCCTGCAATGTCCCTTCACAGAGAATGCACAATAGCATATAGAGAAAGTATCTGTAGCAACACTGTTCGCCCAATCCCAAACACAGGACAGCATGCAGATAATTGTAAGGAGAATGAGGGATGGAGCTCAGATGTGCATAATGTTGGTGAATGACCCCAATGTGGACTCAGATGTATAGTCTCATAAGGATTTATTGAATGGATCCAATAGTTAAAACAATGTAATAAATAGATAATGTACAGTCCTACAGCTCCTAGAAGCCTCTGTGTCTCCTCACTGGTTGTGTACAGAAACCCTTAGTAGGTTCGTGGGGACCTGATGATGGATGTAGAGGGTCGTGGCTGGCAGGTGGAAAGACGGATTAGGTCAACAGCGGGGGGGCTCGAACGGTCTGGTATGCGGCCGCCTTCCTAGACCGGAGCCTCTGCGTTGAGCTCCCTCGGTGCCTGCCGTGAGCACAGGAGGCGCGCGCTGATGACGTCACCTCGCCGGACCGGAAGTCCGTAGATGGCCAGCCGAGGAGTCACCCGGAAGGCGAGAAGGGCGGAGGGCTGGATGTGTTCGATTCTATGGAGCCTCCCGATTGCCACAATGACATGTTTCGCTACGATTGTAGCTTTGTCAAGACCCCACGAACCTACTAAGGGTTTCTGTACACAACCAGTGAGGAGACACAGAGGCTTCTAGGAGCGGTAGGACTGTACATTATCTATTTATTACATTGTTTTAACTATTGGATCCATTCAATAAATCCTTATGAGACTATACATCTGAGTCCACATTGGGGTCATTCACCAACATTATGCACATCTGAGCGCCATCCCTCATTCTCCTTACAATGGTCCTCCACCTGCCTTGTGCTGCCAGCTTTCCTGAATCTGCTACCAGGTGCTGTCTTCCCAACCTGGGATCCGGTGTTCCTGCTGCCATCCGCTGCTCCAGCTATCCAGCCCATCTCTGGTGACGCACCTGCCATGCACCTCTGTGACCAACAAAATATCTTACAGGCACTCATACCTCACCGTGCTCTTGCGGCCACTGTGGCAACATCAGTGCCCCTTGAGCCGGGACTGTACTCCTTCTACACATCAGGCTCTGCCACAAGGTGACACATGTATTGTAAGGAATCATAGTTCACTGAATGTGACATATTTTGATGTTGGAAAACGTAGTGAGCCCTGAGATTAGGCAGTTTAGGGTTGGTTGACACTAGTAACAAGACACAAAATGTTTCCAAGCTCTCCTTACCGACCAGTCTGCGACCAACCAAATTGACCTGTCCAACAGTATGCGTTAAAAATGGCGGTTTAGTTGCACACATTTGCAAATACATGCGTAAGCCACAGAGCCCCGACAAGGCACCCCATTATCTGTGGTCCTAACTCCAAATTCTGTGAGTTTCCAGCAATAGAAGCACATGCATTTATATCGACAGGTGTAGGGCAGATATACCTGAAGGGAGCGCAACCCTTCTTAAAGACACAGGGGCACACTGAACACCCAGCCTATAGCACTATGGCAGCAAAGGTGTCAGTGCATTGCCTGGTCAATATAATCCATAGCAATTTGGTTGGTCGCAGACTGGTCGGTAAAGAGAGTTTGGAAACTTTTTGTGTCTTGTTATATGCGTTGCCCTTCCAATACTCATTGCTGCAGAGACCATTTACAGGTGTGGGCAGTAACCATTTGCTTTGGTTGACACTAGCCCATCTCCAAAGTACAACTTTGAAGTTCGACTTTGATATGACTTTATTGTGACTCTTTACACTCTGTGGCATTGACGTTGTATCAAAGTCGGACCAAAATAGTGCAGGAATCTTTTCTAAAGTCGGACAGACTTGTGTAGTATCAGTTAAGACAACTCTCATAGGGAAACATTGAATTTAACATGTAATCCGATTGGGGTCTCACAAGTCGGATCCTCTGTCGCATCAGTGCGAACCGAGCCTTACAGTGGTGCTTACAATGGTCAACCTTTATTCATTTATGTAAAACTTTTATCCCAATTGGAAGGAAACAACCTGTTGCTGTAATTACTTAAAAAGTGTTAGCTGGAATTTGGCTTTAATTTGTTAGTCAAGTTCTAAATCTACTAGTGAATCTAACACTACCTTTCCCATAGATTGACAATGCTGCTGTCAAAAGGTGTCTCTGTGCTCTTCTATTTGAATGGAGTGGTAATTGTAGCCGTATTAGTGCACTTGCGACAGAAACACTTGAGTGCTGTCTTTTTTTATTTGCACTAACATACAATTATTCAGGACAAGCTTTCAGTGTATGTCCCATTCTTCAGGGATGAGTACTGCTGGGATCTTGAAGAAGGGGACATACCCCAAAAGCTTGTCCTGAAAAATTGTATGTTAGTGCAAATAAAAAAAAAAAGTATCACGAATAGTACTCAATTGTTTCAATGGAATGGAGACAAACTAAGAGCTTCAGATGACGCCCAGTAGGAGGGGCGAAAGACATCAATCAGGAATCTAGCGTCATACGTCACTTCCGATCGGTGGAACGCACCGACGTCACTTCAGGTTTAGTGGTGAACCGCACGCTGAGACGCCACTCTCCCACAAACGGCAGGCAAGCTGATTGTGATTACCTTATGTACAGAATCTCACAAAAAGGAGTACACCCCTTACATTTTTTGTAAATATTTTATTCTATCTTTTCATGTGACAACAATAAAGAAATTACACTTTGCTACAATGTAAAGTAGTGAGTGTACAGCTTGTATAATAGTGTTAATTTGCTGTCCCCTCAAAATAACTCCACACACAGCCATTAATGTCTAAACCGCTGGCAACAAAAGTGAGTACACCCCTAAGTGAAAATATCCAAATTGGGCCGATTAGCCATTCCCCCCCCCCCCTTGTCATGTGACTCATTAGTGTTGCAAAATTCTCAGGTGTGAATGGGGAGCAGTTGTGTTAAATTTGGTGTTAACGCTCTCACTCTCATAATGGTCACCGGAAGTTCAACATGGCACCTCATGGCAAAGAACTCTCTGAGGATCTGAAAAAAAGAACTATTGCTCTATATAAAGATGGCCTAGGCTATAAGAAGATTGCCAAGACCCTGAAACTGAGCTGCAGCACGGTGACCAAGATCATACAGCTGTTTAACAGGACAGGTTCCACTCAGAAAACGCCTCGCCATGGTCGACCAAAGAAGTTGAATGTACATGCTCAGGGTCATATCCAGAGGTTGTCTTTGGGAAATAGACATATGAGAGCTGCCAGCATTGCTGCAGAGGTTGAAGGGGTGAGGGGTCAGCATGTCAGTGCTCAGACCATATGTCGCACAATACATCAAATTGGTCTGCATGGTTCACGTCCCAGTAGGAAGCCTCTTCTAAAGATGATGCACAAGAAAGCCCGCAAACAGTTTGCTGAAGACAACTGGACTAAGAACATGGATTACTGGAACCCTGTCCTGTGGTCTGATGAGACAAAGATAAATGTATTTGGTTCAGATGATGTCAAGCGTGCGTGGCAGCAACCAGGTGAGGAGTACAAAGAAAAGTGTGTCTTGCCTATAGTCAAGCATGGTGGTGGGAGTGTGAAGGTCTGAGTGCATCTGACACTAGGGAGCTACAGTTCATTGAGAGAAATATGAATGCCAACATGTACTGTGACATACTGAAGCAGAGCATGATGATCTCCCTTGGTAGACTAGGTCACAGGGTAGTATTCTAACATGATAACGACCCCAAACACACCTCCAAGACGACCGCTGCCTTGTTAAAGAAGCTGAAGGTAAAGGTGATGGACTGGCCAAGCATATCTCCAGACCTAAACCCTTTTGAGCATCTGTGAAGGATCCTCAAATGGAAGGTGGAGGAGCGCAAGGTCTCTAATATTCACCAGCTCTGTGATGTCATCATAGAGGAGTAGAAGAGAACTCCAGTGGCAACCTGTGAAGCTCTGGTGAACTCCATGCCCAAAAGGATTAAGGCAGTGCTGGAAAATAATGAAGGCCACCCAAAATATTGACACTTCGGGCCCAATTTAGACATTTCCACTTAGGGGTGTACTCACTTTTGTTGCCAGTGGTTTAGACATTAATGGCTGTGTTTTGAGTTATTTTGAGGGGACAGCAAATTTACACTGTTATACAAGCTGTACACTCACTACTTTACGTTGTAGCAAAGTGTATTTTCTTCAGTGTTGTCACATGAAAAAATAAAATAAAATATTTACAAGAATGTGAGGGGTGTACTCACTTTTGTGAGATACTGTAAGTGCAATATTTTTGCTTTTATTTTACAATAAACAATTTACATTATGGAGGCTCTTCTTTAATTGTATATCTGGGTACCGGAGAGTCCACTGGGAGAAACTTCCATTCCAGGAACCACAAGTGGCAAAGAAAAGTCTCTGAACACACGCTTGATTTTCCCATTGTTTGGTGAGTGGGGACACAAGAGGGGAGCACGGAGTGGTCTGCACTACTATAATCCAAGCACGAGCACTTTTATTTCACAAGAACCATCAATTTTTCATCTGTTTTGTATTTGAATATCAACATAGTGGTTTAATAGCACAAGCACTTTATGTTACAAGGACTTTTTCTGATCAAACATAAGGATTTTAATAATTTTTATTATTATATAGTCATTATCATTATGAATTGTTGATGCACTTTTAAGTTTTGTGGAAGTGTGTTGCTGGCTGGATCACCAGGTTAACCACTTTACCACCGGAGGATTTTTGCTGTCTTACGTCTGGGCCACTTTTTGCGATTCGGCACTGTGCAAATTTAACTGACAATTGCGCGGTCATGCAACGCCGTACCCAAACGAAATTTACGTCCTTTTTTTCCCACAAATAGAGCTTTCTTTTGGTGGTATTTGATCACCTGTGCGATTTTTACTTTTTTGTGCTATAAAGAAAAAAGAGCGACAATTTTGAAAAAATAACAATATTTTTCAAATTTTTTTATATGAAATTCCCCCCCCCCCCCCAAATGTAAAAATCAAAATATTTTATCATTTTAGGCCAATTTGTTTTCTGCTACATATTTTTGGTAAAATAAAATCGCAATAAGGGTGTTTTGAATGGTTTGCGCAAAAGTTATTGCGTTTACTAACTAAGGGAAAGATTTCTGTCGTTTTTGGTGTTTTTTTTTTAAAGAGTAATGGCGGTGATCTTCGATTTTTTTTTGCGGGACTGCGACATTGCGGCGGACAGATCGGACCCTTGACTGACATTTTTGACACTTTTGGGGGTACCAGTGACATTACTACAGTAATCAGTGCTATACATATGCACTGTTACTGTAAAAATGACACTGGCAGGGAATGGGTTAATTTTATTGGAGAGGGAGGGGTTAATGTATGCCTGGTGCTTACTAACGTGTGTGGGGGGAGGTGACTGAGTGACACAGGGACAGATCGCAGGTTCAGCTATGCTGAACCCTGCAATCTGACACTGCCTGTCACTTAGGAGATCTCCAGACGTAGGTCTACGTCGCCAGACGTTATCGAACCACTTTGCCGCAGTAGAGCTCTAGTGAGAAGCAGTAAAGTGGTTAACATAAAGGGTAAAAAGCCTAAAAAAACAAACTCAGCCACCACATTTAACCACATCCCGCCAGGCCTATAGCAGAATGACGGGTTTCATTATCCTGACTGAAAATTATATGGCGTCCAGCAGGATAAGCCGCTTGTGCGTGCCCCCAGGTGCACGCAGCGTGGCAAATGGTGGTTCTGTGTGTCATTCCAACATACCGCATCTCTGATCTCCGTAAATAGCCTTTGACATGTAAGTGGCTCTTCTGACAGGGGGGATCTGCACTGATAATCAGGGCAGTAATTATCAATGCAGCGCCAATTAGCAGTGCCCACCTGTCATGCCCAAAAGTGCCCAAAAGTGCCCAACTGTGATGCCTGTGGTGCCCATCAAGGATGCCAATCAGTGCCCATCAGTAATGCCTGTCTGTGTCTCCATATCAGTGCTACCTATCAGTGTTGCCCATAAGCACCCATCATTGCCGCCTATCAGTGCCCATCAGCGTCACCTCTCAGTGCCCATCAGTGTTGCAAATCAGTGCCGCCTCACGAAACAAAGAAAAATTTTTTTTTTCAAAAATGTTGGTGTTTTTTCATTTGTTTAGCAAAAAAAAAAACCCAGTGGTGATTAAATACTACCAAAAGAAAGCTCTATTTGTGTGAAAGAAATGATAAAAAATGAATTTGGGTACAGTGTTGCATGACAGCGCAATTGTCATTCAAAGTGTGACAGCGTTGAAAACTGAATATTGGTCTGGGCAGGAAGGGGGTCAAAGTGCCCAGTATTAAAGTGGTTTGGTAAGCTGCAATATATTGCATTCTTCTTTTGGGGTTTAATACTGCTTTAAGGCTCACTGCCCCTATATCCCTGAATCAATTTGAGTGTTAGAACATGTGTGCATATGTACATGCCATACGTGTGTATTCATGCCTTTACTGGTTTATAAGGAATGAAAAAAAAGAGAAAAGGCAATACAGGAATCACTGAGACAGAAGGAAAGAAAATAAGTAGAAAGCACTGAGGGATATTTGAGATCTGGAAATACAGAGAAATGGGGGTGAGAAGGTTGTTAGGGATGCTGGATTCACAGAGCTGAAGGGCAGCCTTGATTCCTGCATCAGATAAAGGAGATTAGAAAAGAGGAATGAGTGAGGTGGAGAGAGACTGCGGCGCGGTGGAAGGGAGCGCATTAGACTAGCTGGAGAGTGGAAACACAGGAACAGCAAAGCACAGAGAAAGGAAATATAAGGGTTATGAACAGGGAGGGAGTGTACACACGCTGAGCGAATTAACATACAAATCGCTTTTCCCTTGTGCTTCATCATCATTATATTAGAAACTGACACCATGACAATCACACAGTGTAGAAATACAATAGCCAGAATCTGGCCCACTCTTCCACCCCAGGATCCAGTACAAAGCACAATTACAGAGCGGTAACAGCAGATACACTCTAATTTACCATGACACATACAATACATATATCAAAAGCACAATACACACCACAAGCCACAAGGTTGCATTCTACTAGGAGTACTATATATGTATATATATATATATATATACAGTATATATATATATATATATATATATATATATATACATACAGTATCTCACAAAAGTGAGTACACCCCTCACATTTTTGTAAATATTTTATCTTTTCATGTGACAACACTGAAGAAATGACACTTTGCTACAATGTAAAGTAGTCTGTGTACAGCTTGTATAACAGTGTAAATTTGCTGTCCTCTCAGAATAACTCAACACACAGCCATTAATGTCTAAACCGCTGGCAACAATAGTGAGTACACCCCTAAGTTAAATGTCCAAATTAGGCCCAATTAGCCATTTTACCTCCCCAGTGTCATGTGACTTGTTAGTGTTACAAGGTCTCAGGTGTGAATGGGGAGCAGGTGTGTTAAATTTGGTGTTATCGCTGTCACTCTCCCATACTGGTCACTGGAAGTTCAACATGGCAGCTAATGGCAAAGAACACACTGAGGATCTGAAAAAAATAATTGTTGCTGTACATAAAGATGGCCTAGGCTATAAGAAGATTGCCAAGACCCTGAAACTGAGCTGCAGCATGGTAGCCAAGACCATACAGAGGTTTAACAGGACATGATCCATTCAGAACAGGCCTCGCCATGGTCAACCAAAGCAGTTGAGTGCATGTGCCCAGCATCATATCCAGAGGTTGTCTTTGGGAAATAGACGTATGAGTGCTGCCAGCATTTCTGCAGAAGTTGAAGGGGTGGGGGGTAAGCCTGTCAGTGCCCAGACCATATGCCGCACACTGCATCAAATTGGTCTGCATGGCTGTCGTCCCAGAAGGAAGCCTCTTCTAAAGATGATGCACAAGAAAACCTGCAAACAGTTTGCTGAAAACAAGCAGACTAAGGAAATGGATTACTGGAACCATGTCCTGTGGTCTGATGAGACCAAGATAAACGTATTTGGTTCAGATGGTGTCAAGCGTGTGTGGCGCCAACCAGGTAAGGAGTACAAAGACAAGTGTGTCTTGCCAACAGTTAAGCATGGTGGTGGGAGTGTCATGGTCTGGGGCTGCATGAGTGCTGCGGGCACTTGGGAGATACAGTTCATTGAGGGAACCATGAATGCCAACATGTACTGTGACATACTGACGTAGAGCATGATCTCCTCCCTCCGGAGACTGGGCTGCAGGGCAGTATTCCAACATGATAACGACCCCAAACACACCTCCAAGACGACCACTGTCTTTCTAAAGAAGCTGAGGGTAAAGGTGATGGACTGACCAAGTGTCAGGGAATCAATACCATGCGCAGGCGCACTGGCGCCGCTAACCGGCGAATACCTATGTGCATGCGCGTACGAAGAGGCGCCTTGAATAGCTAGAGGCTACCTTAAGAATAGCTCGAGGCTACCTTACAATAGCTCGAGGCTACCTTGCAGTAGTTCGAGGCTACCTTGCAGTAGTTCGAGGCTACCTTGCAATAGTCATAGGCTACCTTGGAATAGTCAGAGGCTACCTTGGAATAGTCAGAGGCTACCTTGGAATAAGTTCGAGGCTACCTTAGAATAGTTTGAGGCTACTAAATTGGCGCCAAAACGGCCTATTAAAACACAGCAGTCACTCCTGGTAATTGCTGTGTTATCATCAGCTCTCCTGTATCCTGTGCCTGTTTATATTCTGCTGTTCCTGTTTACCTGACCAGGCTTGTCTTTGGATTCTGATTACCTGCTGCCCGCCCTGACCTTGGCTTGTCCTGACTATTCTCCTGCCTGATCCTGATCTGTTTATCCGCTACCAGCTATTGGTCCTGGACCTGCTCCTGGCTCCACCAGGGAATCCGGGGGACCGAGACCTGGTGTTGGCAAGCAGCCAAGTCCATCCCCACCATCTGGGGCCCTGGTGAAAACCGGCTAACACTTAGACTTCACGCCTCTGGTGAACCTGTGCCATGCCAGTTACCCAAATAGCCACTCCTCTTACGTCAGGCTCTGCCACATTACCCCGTGACACCAAGCATGTCTCTAGACCTAAACCCTATTGAGCATCTGTGGGGCATCCTCAAACTGAAAGTTGAGGAGCGCAAGGTCTCCAACATCCACCAGCTCTGTGATTGGGCATGGACGAGTGGAAGAGGACTCCAGTGGCAACCTGTGAAGTTCTGGTGAACTCCATGCCCAAGAGGGTTAAGGCAGTGGCCGAAAATAATGGTGGCCACACAAAATATTGACACTTTGGGCCCAATTGGGAAATTTTAACTTAAGGGTGTACTCACTTTTGTTGCCAGCGGTTTAGACATTAATGGCTATGTGTTGAGTTATTTTGAGGAGACAGCAAATTTACACTGTTATACAAGCTGTACACTCACTACTTTACATTGTAGCAAAGTGTAATTTCTTCAGTGTTGTCACATAAAAAGATATAATAACATATTTACAAAAATGTGAGGGGTGTACTCACTTTTGTAGGATACTGTATATACAGTGTAAATATACAGTCTATGTACTTTATGCACTTGTATATAGATGTTGTATATTCTGCATGGTGGCTGTACTTCATTCTCTTACCCCTATGTCAGATTATAAAATTTAAAAAAAACACCTTGTACAAAATGCACCGACTCCATCTTAAAATAGTGATTAGTATGTAGAATATGCTGAAAGAAAAACAGAGGTAATTCCTGGATCATCGTTTCCTTGAAGGGCTAGCAAAAGGTTTTATACTTCCAGGGTCCTTCAATTCCAACTTTGGATCAGATTTTTACTTATTTTATGACTCTTGTCCCAGATGTGTCAAGCTGTATGATCATCCTGAGCTAGAATTACTAGCCTCAGCCCTAAATATATCAGTCAAGCACCCTAAACTAAATGTGCACTGTCTGTTCTCTTTAGATGTACAGTATTGCAGTGGATAATCTTACAATATGGACAAACTAGTTAGTGGTTTAGTTTGATACTTCAATATCTCTTCCAGCCTAAATTACATTATTTAAACATAGAAACATAGAATGTGTCGGCAGATAAGAACCATTTGGCCCATCTAGTCTGCCCAATATATCTGAATCCTATGAATAGTCCCTGGCCCTATCTTATATGAAGGATAGCCTTATGCCTATCCCATGCATGCTTAAACTCCTTCACTGTATTTGAAGCTACCACTTCTGCAGGAAGGTTATTCCATGCATCCACTACTCTCTCAGTAAAGTAATACTTCCTCATATTACTTTTAAACCTTTGCCCCTCTAATTTAAAACTGTGTCCTCTTGTATTAGTTTTTCTTCTTTTAAATATGCTCTCCTCCTTTACCGAGTTGATTCCCTTTATGTATTTAAAAGTTTCTATCATATCCCCTCTGTCTCTTCTTTCTTCCAAGCTATACATGTTAAGGTCCTTTAACCTTTCCTGGTAAGTTTTTTCCTGCAATCCATGTACTAGTTTAGTAGCTCTTCTCTGAACTCTCTCTAGAGTATCTATATCCTTCTGGAGATATGGCCTCCAGTACTGCGCACAATACTCCAAGTGAGGTCTCACCAGTGTTCTGTACAGCGGCATAAGCACTTCTCTCTTTCTACTGCTTATACCTCTCCCTATACATCCAAGCATTCTGCTGGCATTTCGTGCTGCTCTATTACATTGTCTTCCCATCTTTAAGTCTTCTGAAATAATTACTCCTAAATCCCTTTCCTCAGATACTGAGGTCAGGACTGTGTCAAATATTCTATATTCTGCCCTTGGGTTTTTACGCCCCAGGTGCATTATCTTGCACTTATTCACATTAAATTTCAGTTGCCAGAGTTCTGACCATTCTTCTAGTTTTCCTAAATCCTTTTCCATTTGACGTTTCCCTAAACAATAACACATCATCTGTAATACATATTCAACTGCAGAAGTAAACAAAATAATCTTTCAGTTACTTTCTCCACTGTCTTAGAGTGGTCATAGAAATGCAGGCTTACCTCCCAACTGGAGGTGGCCAGAAAAAAGTTGAGCTTGGCAATATGAGTATGGTTGGGCACTGGAAGATTTATCATAACAAGGTCAGAAACACATCCAAGAAGATGTTGTCCATTAATACATTTTTTATGTATTTCTTTTGTATTTATTTAGCTAACTCAGGAGTGCTGGGGCATGTAAGGCACAGGTCAGCACATAGAGTAACAATTTTAAATAATCTAGTAACCCCTCAAATACCTCAAAGCCCATATGCCCCATTACTGATCTCCCCCTACAGCCCTAAATCCTCAACCAGTACAGATCTCCCAAACAGTTGTAACCCCCATCAACACAGACTACCCTCCCAGCCCCCTCTCATTGCAGACCATGCCTATAGGACAGACCCTCCCATCCCCTTTACAGTAGAAAACCCACAGTATAGATTATCCCCCACAGCACCCCTTTCCCAGCCCCTTCTCAGTACAGACCCCCCACCAGTATAGACTTCCCCTCCAGTAAAGAACCCCCCCTTCAAAAGAGAACTCTTACCTCCCCACCAGTACAGACACCTTCCTACCAGTACAGTGCCCCCTCGAGCACAGACCCCATCCTGGCCCACCAGTATAGATTCCTCCTTCCAGTACAGATCTCCTCCCTCCCCACCAGTTCAGACCTCCATCCCTCCCCACCAGTATAGACCCTTCTCCAGTACAGACCCCCTCCCTCCCTGGTGGTGGTGGTAAAAATGCTGCTTTGCTACACAGCAGCGTACAGAGAGAGGCACTCTACCTGTCTCTTAGGGTTGGTCCTAATTACCTCCAATTTCTTTGTCTACAAGTACAAGCTGGATGTAATTATTTTTGAATTTGATGCAGTCATAATTTCACTTTGTAAAAGTGGTGTGTCTAAGAACTATGTCAATCTGCTGCATGTCTTGGTAAAGCTACCGAGACTGTTGGCAGGGATTTTTTTAATGTGTGCTCAGACCATTTTAAAAGATCATACTGCCAGAAAAGTGTTGTAATTGCTTTATTGAATTCCCCCAAGGGAGAAGCTGCAAAAACATGGACTCTTCACAGCAATGTTTCTGTGTCTCAATGAGGGTATCATGTGGCTGTCTCTTTAAGACTCTATGTTGTATGACAACAGTCCAACTGAGAATCAGTACTCCAGTAAAACAGTTCAGAACACAAACAGCTTCTTTATATTATCCTCAAACAGAATCCCTCACTCTAAACCAGTGGTTCTCAATTCCGGTCCTCGGGACCCACTAACAGGCCAGATTTTAAGTATTACCTTGGGGGATGCAGACTAGAATACTGCAATCACTGAGCAGCAAATGAGATCACCTGTGATGTAATTTAGTTATCTTGCAAACCTGGCCTGTTGGTGGGTCCCGAGGACCGGAATTGAGAACCACTGCTCTAAACTGCAGGGTAGCTCTGGAGACAGACAGACAGCTGGGGGGATTCTTGGACAAAGGTCCATCCTACTGGAACTGAAGTAGCATATGGGGGGGGGGGGGTTCTCCCACAGTAGCTGGGTCTTCAGGAGAGGCTGTAAGCTAGGAAGCTCCAGCCCAGCTACCATGCATCAGTTCTGGCAGTTCTGACACTGGATAGCCTTTCAAACAGTTGCAGATGACTTGCCCAGCTAACTCTGCCTCATCATATATCTTACCTGCTAAGAGAGGGAAGCTAAGGAATCTATCTTCACTTGGCGTGTTCAGGAAACCCTGATAATTATGGGAAAAGGAATTAAAGTGGCCAGTGCCTGCATCTGAGCATGCTAAGTAAATGCGCACTCTGCTACAGTGTTTTTGGGGCAGAATCAAATAATATAATGTGAGAGTCTATGGGTAGAGACAGAGCCCTTGAGTACTTGGGAGTCATTATAAAAAAGTATACACAAAGTGATCTGGCACATATAGGGCATAGGCCTGTCTCAGTCCCAAATTGTACATACACAGAGAAAAACCATTGCCCACGGCCTGGGACTTTAACGAGGCACAACCAAAGAAAGTATAAAATAATCAAGAAAATGTATTATTCCAAAAAGCAAGTATTACAATTACATACATTTAAAAACATACTGTCATACATAGTTACCAACAGAATAAGTACATAAATAGCCAGCATTAAATCAGTCGGAATAGAAGTAAACTTCCATGAGGTGGAAGATCTGTACTGATTTTCTCTACGCATTTCGCGGGATAAAAACTCACTTCCTCAGGAGAAGTACAGATGAATATCTGGAGATGGGGGACAAAAAGGTTAAAAAGAATAAGAGAAAGAAGAAAGAAAAAAAAAAAAAAACACACACCCAAACTTACAATTGTTGGATTAATGTGGAGAGCCTCCACACATGTACAATAATTAGACAGGTAAATTAATTAGCAGGCCGGTATTATAAAACAGTACAGCTGACATTGCTGATGGAGGTCCTACTTTACAGTTCAGGTTGTTTATGCTCTTGTGTTTTATTTTTGTGGTTTCTTTCATTTATCTAAAGCCTGGTACACACTATTCGTTTTTTTTCTGTTCAACCCAGCAAGTTGATCGAAAAAAAGTGGTCTGTCCCACTGTCTAGTGCACTGTGTTTTGACATTACTCCCCCACTGGAACACTCAGATCATCGCTCTTCACCCCTGACTGAAATTGCTGATTGGGAGTCAGTTGGCTGCTGGTTTCTCAGCATGCACGCCGGACATACATGTGGGCCGAATGTCCGCTGTTTTTTTTGAACCGGCAAATGTCTCGGCCTGTGTGTACCTGGCTTTATAGTAGTTTTGTTTATTAAATCCCCTCTTCACTTCAAAGATGCTGATTTGTGATTGCTGTTTGTAATATACTTTAAACAGGATTTAAAGTATATCTAAAGTCAAAACCTTATTTTTAATTTTGGACATTGTAAGGAAAGGTTATGGACCCTGCCATGTTTTTTATTGCTGTTTTCTAAGGAGACTTCCCTTTGCTTCATGCTTTCTTTTGGTGGTATTTGATCACCTGTGCGATTTTTTGATCATGCGCTATAAGCAAAAAAGAACGACAATTTTGCAAAAGTAACAATATTTTTCACTTTTTTGTATATGAAATTCCCCCCCCAAAAAAATGTAAAAATCAGAATTTTTTAAGATTTTTGGCCAATTTGTTTTCTGCTACATATGTTTGGTAAAAAAAATCACAATAAGCGTATTTTGATTGGTTTGCGCAAAAGTTATTGCGTTTACTAACTAAGGGAAAGATTTTTGTCATTTTTGTTGTTTTTTTTTTTTAACGAGTAATGGCGGTGATCTACGATTTCTGTTGCGGGACTGCGACATTGCGGCAGACAGATCGGATCCCTTGACTGACATTTTTGACACTTTTGGGGGGTACCAGTGACATTACTACAGTAATCAGTGCTATACATATGCACTGTTACTGTAAAAATGACACTGGCAGGGAAAGGGTTAACATTATTAGTGATGCAGTGGCTAAGTGTGTCCCTAGGGGCGTGCTTCTTACTGTGCAAGGATGTGGCTTTTCATGTAACAGCAGAGATCTATGATCCTACATAGCAGGACCGTATGATCTCTGCTGTTACACAAGGAAGAATGAAAGGCGGCTTTGTTTACATTAGCCGCCTACCTTTCTCCCTCTGTAACTGACGATCGCGAGTGACCGGCGGACATCGGGTCCGCCGGTCACTCGCGCGGAGGTGTCCGTGAACGAGCAGGGGCGGGAGCGCGCCTCTGGCGGCGCACGCTCGCCCCCTATTGTCTCACAGGCGAGTGACAAACCTATACGTCACTTTGCCTGCACGGGGCTGACTGCCACAGTATATGTACTTGCGGCGGTCGGCAAGCGGTTAAAAATAATTAGTCACTGGGGGGGCGTGGTCGGAGGCGGTCATGGGAGTGAGAGCTCCGTGAACTCCCTAGCTTCGCGCTCTCTCCCCCGCCCGAATGAGCACCAGAGCTAAGTAGCTTAGAGACGCCCTACACGTGGAGCGCGCGGGGGGTCGACGGTGACACGGTCGGATCAGCCCGCAATCACTTGTCCGGAGAGGGAGAGCACCGTATGCAGCAGGATCGGCGGGGCCAGTGACGGACCGCCAAGGAGCGTGTGTAACTACCGCTCTTGAGAGAGAGAGCTCGGCAGACAGTAGAACCGGCGGGGTCAGTGACGGACCGCCAAGGAGGTTGTTCACTCACCGCTCTTGAGAGAAAAAGCACTGCCTGCAGCAGGACCGAGGGGACCAGTGACAGTCTGCTAAGGAGATTGCTCACCTTCCGCTCTGTGGGAGGTTAGGCGGAGACACACGGGAACCTCCAGGGAAGGCAACGCCGAGACGCTGTATGGCAGGAGCATCGAGGAGGTAAACCTTGGAAGAAGGTGAGCAGACACTTTATCCTATAAATAAAACCTGCTGGAGGTTCACTAGCAGTTAAGTCCTTACCCGGCAGCAAAGTAAGAAAGAGGAGCCTGCTAGAAGTGTGGTTCAGATTGCATTCAAGGAAAACCCATCAGTGTCTCATAGATAATATGACATTGTCGAAAAGGCGCAAGGGAAGAAAAAGCTTGGGAAAAGAGCCGGTAAACAATAAAGCAGAGGGAGAAATAAGGCGGTTCTTATCAAAAAAAACAACCAGGGAAGGTGAGATGGCAGAGAGGAGGGAGGAGATACAGACTGACCTAGAGACTAGTGATATGACCGATTCTCGGGTCACCTCACCTTCAGGAGAATCTAGTCTGGTGGGGCAGGACGGGAGTCAAAGAGGAGATTTGAGCCCCCTAGTAAACCCCCAAATTGCAACCCAGACAGCCGAATTAAAAGCCATCCTGAGTGCATTACCCACTAAAATGGATATGGAACAAATTATTGAACGAGTGGAGGAAACGCACCGCAGGGAGATGCAGTTGGTGAGAAAGGAGATACAGGTGTTGGCTAACCGGGTAGCAGAGGATGAAACAACAATAGCTTTAATTAAAGACCGGGTAACGGTATTGGAACATGCAAGAGATTTACAGGAGGAAAGTGAAGGAACTATTTATATACAACTTGAAGATCTCGAAAATCGTAGTCGCCGAAACAATCTGAGGATTCGGGGCTTACCAGAGACGGTAAAGCAGGAACAGCTTATAGATGTATCTAAGCAGGTGTTTAAAAAAATTATGGGGGATAAATTCCCGGCACAGCTGGAGGTAGAGAGGATACATAGGGTGTCCGGCCCTAGAAGATCGGAAGACAACCCGAGGGATGTGATATGTAAGCTTTATAGTTATGTACACAAAGAATCCATTCTGAGACTGGCCTGGGGCATGAAAGAGCTGGATTATGAAGGGACACCCATAAAAATTTTTTCGGATATTGCTAAAGCGACTCTACAACGACGAGCTTTGTTAAGGCCACTACTAGACCTAGCCAGGAGGCAAGGTTGTACTTATAGGTGGGGATTTCCCTTCTCCATAACATTTTGTAGGAGTGGACATTACTTTACCCTGCGGAGAATACAGGAGAAATATGCACTGTTTACATTTCTGGGCACGGAACCCATAGATATCCCTAATTGGATGGGACCCCTCGGGGTGAATAACAGAGGAGGGGATCATCGATATACAGAAATCCAGTCTATAGGAAGAAAATGAAGAGAATAAATGAGAAGTGGAAGCGAGGAGAGGAGGGGGGGCTGGAAGATTCCCCCCCTTTCCTTTTTTTTTTTTTTTTTTTTTTTTTTTTTTTTTTTTTTCCTCTCTTCCTCTGTCCTAGTGACGCACGGACAAAGAAAGGAAAAACTTTTTGCTTTTTTTGTGAATTTTTAAAAAAAAAACGTTTTTTTTTTTTTTTTTTTTTTTTTTTCCAGAGGTGGACATATGATGCACTGTAGCTGATGGAAGTGCCCACAATGTTGGGTGGGAGTAGAGAGGTTTTGGGGAGAGTCAAGGAATAAGGGGTGGTAATAGAGCAGAGGGTAATTTTTTTTTTTTTTTTTTTCCCTACACATAATAACACTAATAGTAATACTAGTAAAAGGGGTTTTTTTTGGGGGTCCATAGTACGTAACGAAGGGGGTCTCTTTGTTTTCTTTTTTTTTTTTTTTCTTCCCCCCTGAATCACGGGGTGGTTCTCTTTGGTTCCTTTTTTTTTTCTCACAATAAATTGTGCATAAGACACGGGTTTTTTTTTTTCTCACGATATGTAAATGAAGGGGTGTTTTTTTTTTTTTTTTTTTTTTTCCCCCTTCTCTTCATAGCGACACGGGTTTCGGGGTTTTTTTTTTTTTTTTTTTTTGCGTTGCCACTTACAATAAGGATGGTGTTGTTGATTTATACACTCATGGGCAAGAGGTTTTTTTTTTTTTTTTTTTTTTTTTTTCTTCCCTCCCTCCTCTATGTGGGGACCGAGGAAACTAAAGAGCCAGTAGCCTGCTCACCTCTTTTTTTTTTTTTTTTTTGGGGGAATGGGAGAGAAGGGGGTGAAAGTACAAATCTAACAATGTAAACTTGAGTCTTATTGTAGATTTATTGGAGCATATTAGAAGATTGTATAGAAGGGATGTGGGTTCCCCCCCCCCCACCATATGGAGCGAGTGCTGGGATATTGCTGTATAAAAGTATAAATTTAACGATGCAAATTTGAGTTTTATTGTAGATGTATTTGAACATATTAGAAGATTGGATAGAAGGGATATGGACTCCCTCCCCACCCCCATTTTTTTTTTTTTTTTGGGGACCATTGAAACTAAAGAGTCAATATCCTGCCCCTACCTCTCTTTCAGGGGGAACGGGAGAGAGGGGGTACTGCTGTATAAAAATATAAATTTAACAGTGTAAATTTTGAGTTTGATTGTGGATGTACTTGAATACATTAGAGGAGTGGTTAGGAGGGATATGGGAATTTCTTTTTTTTTTTTTTTTTTTTTTTTTTTTTTTTTCTCTCTCGGGGCGAGAGGAAAGGAAGAGGAGGAGAGAAACTTGAGGAAAAGTGGACTGGTATGAGCAATTAAGATCCTGGGAGTACATCGGGGATATAACAGATAAAAGGGGCGAAAAATGAAATTTAAGGGCGGGGGGGGAGAAGCGGCGAGGGGATTTACTCATTGGCCTCTTCCGCTTACTTCCCCATTTAGGTAAACACACAAATGGCAGCAAAATGCCGTGTGTAAAAAAAAAAGAATAGATATTCTTCCCACTGAGGGACCAGCGGGGACGAACTTTGGTCCTCGCCGTTGACTCAGGGGGATTAGTTAGGGGAAGAGGAATATATCTGGGTTTTTTTTTTTTTTTTTTCTCTCCCTTTTCTTTCTCGGTGTGCTTTTCTTGCTCTCCTCCTGCCCTCCCACCCTCCCGGGGATGGACGACGTAAAACTCATCTCCCTTAATGTGAAGGGATTAAATATCCCAGAAAAGAGACGAATTCTATTGATGGAATTAAAACGTCTCAAAACAAGCATAGCTTTCATTCAAGAAACGCACTTTAAGACAAATAAATTACCATACCTCAATAGTGGAGCCTTCCCGTATGTATATCATTCAACCAATATGCAAAGTAAATCTCGGGGTGTATCGATATTGATCGCTAATAGTATACCATGGACATATCAAGAAAGTAAAATTGATGTAAATGGCAGATTTTTGTTTCTAAAGGGTAAAATAGGAGATATACAAGTTACATTGGCAACATTATATGTACCGAACACCCAGCAGGATAAGTTTATTGCCAGAACACTATCGGATTTGAGGGAATTTGCAGAAGGCCAACTAATTTTGGGGGGGGACTTTAATATCACCCTGACACCAGTAGTGGATACTTCCAATGGGCTATCAGCAACCCCACAGGGAATAGGAAGAAGAGTGGTAAAAATTTTACATAGAGAACAGCTAATAGACATCTGGCGACTCCAACACCCTTCTGAGAAAGAATTTTCATTCTACTCAAATCCCCATAAAAGCTACTCCAGGATTGACTTCTTCCTGGTCCCCCATGCCCAACTCCAGGCGGTTAGGAATACAGGGATAGATAACATCAGTTGGTCAGGCCATGCCCCAATTTCAATGATCTATAGCTTGACCTCCATTAATTCACATAAACAACGTTTCTGGAGACTAAACGAAAGCCTTTTACAAAACCAGGAGGTTTTAATGGACGTAGTAAAGGAACTACAAAATTATTTTGAGATTAATGACCAAGCAGAATGTACGATAGGTACTCTCTGGGAAGCACATAAATCGGTAGTAAGAGGGGTACTAATAAAGCATGGGGCTAGAATCAAAAGAGAAAGAAATAGTAACCTAAAGGCACTACTAGAGAAATTAAAGAACCTAGAGAAGAATCATAAGCAGAAACCATCAGCACCTTTACTAGCAGAATTAATACTAGTCAGAAAACAGATAACAGATCTACTCCAATACAAGGCAAAAGCAGCACTACAAGTAACACAAAGATTCTCATACGAATCGGCAAATAAATGTGGGAAAATGTTAGCAAAGACAGTGCGGGATCAGAAGGGGAGGTCATATATACCTTATATAGTGGCGCCAGGAGGGGAAAGGAAAGCACTCCCGGGACAGATAGCAGGGGAATTTGAATCTTTCTTCTCGACCCTATATAATCTGACGGAAGATGAGAATATCGAGCAAGAGATAGAAAACTACCTGTCACAATCTGGTCTACCAGTATTACCTCAGGAGGCATGTTTAGCTATGGAGACAGACATCACGCAGGAAGAAATCCAGCAAGCTTTGAGATCAATGAGACAGGGGAAAGCTCCGGGCCCGGATGGGTTATCAAACCAATATTACCATTCGTTATTTCACATACTGGGCCCATATCTGGGAAGACTATACAATGGGGTCGATGCAAATGAGATCTGGGCTAGAGATACCCTGACAGCCCATATCTCATTGATCTTAAAAGAAGGGAAAGACCCATCGCAGTGTGGGAGCTATAGACCGATATCTCTCCTAAATGTGGATCTAAAAATATATACTAAGATACTTGCTACAAGATTAGCAAAATATATGCCAAACATAGTACATTTAGACCAGGTGGGGTTTATGGCAGACAGGGAGGCAAGGGACAACACGACTAGGGTGCTCAATCTGATGCAGGTGGCCAGCTCGTCTGGGACCCCCTGCGTCATATTGAGCACAGATGCGGAGAAAGCCTTTGACCGGGTGAAATGGTCTTATATGTTCTCAGTCCTAAAACACATTGGAGTAGGAGAGTTAATGTTACAGAAAATAGTGAAAGTTTACTCAAACCCTACAGCAAGAGTAAAAGCAAACGGAATTCTTTCAGACCCCTTTGTAATAAAAAACGGTACAAGGCAAGGCTGCCCGTTGTCTCCCCTCCTGTTCGCTTTATCGCTGGAACCCCTACTGTGCAGAATTAGAGCAAACCCGGACATAGGGGGGATAAAGCTGAAACAAACACAATATAAAATCGCCGCATACGCCGACGATCTTTTGTTTACGATAACGAACCCAGAGATCTCGCTGCCGAATTTACTGAAGGAAATTGAGCAGTATGGAATATTTTCCAATTTCAAAATAAATTATGGGAAATCGGAGGCAATGGGGGTGGGTATCCCAAAGTTGAAATTATCTACATTAAAAGCTAGTTTTAAATTTAAATGGAAGGATTCGGCAGTGAGATATCTGGGGACGTATGTACCTACAAATTTATCTAAGGTCTTTGAACTGAATTTCCCGCCATTGTTAGCAGAGACGAGGAAGATGCTGGGACAGTGGCAAGGAGGGCTGCAATCCTGGTTTGGGAGATGTAACTTATTGAAAATGAATATCCTCCCTAAATATTTATACCTTATGCGAGCATTACCGGTAAAAATACCAAATAATTTCTTTAAGAGTGTACACACATTATTTATTAAATATATATGGGCAGGGAAAAAGCCTCGTTTAGCCCGTAGTACCTTGGTGGTGTCAAAACAGTACGGGGGTTTAGCAGTACCAGACGTACGCAAGTATTACCACGGTATACACCTAAGCAGAGTACTGGAGTGGTGGCACCAGTCCAGTACAAAACTTTGGACGCAAATTGAACAAGCGCAAACTACGGTGGATTTAAAGAGGGCAATATGGTGTTACCCAAGTCTACCTGGAAATCTGAAAACCCACCCAATAATAGGTAATACGCTTCGTATAAGCCATTATCAGGGTATTCAACAAAAATTAACAACTATGGATTCACCCTTAGTTCCAATAATGGGAAATCCCAAATTCATTCCGGGTATGGAGGGGAAAGAGTATATAAAATTGAAAGAAAAAGGGCAGGTACAAGTATCAGCTTTTTTGATAGAGAAAAAGTGGCCCTCGATTGCAAAATTAAAAGAGGAAGGGGGACCATTTGGCCTACCCTTTTGGCAGGCGAATCAGTTACACCATTTTCTATCATCGATACCGAATCCAGAGCGATTTGATAGACCACTGACGGAGTTTGAGAGATTATGTGAAGGACGAAGGAGTGTTTCGCGCACTCTAGCAACCTCATATAAATTATTAACCACACCAAAAGAGTTGATGAATTGGCCATGGGTAGAGAAATGGAGAAGTGAGCTAAACTGTGAGCTCACCCAGGAACAAATAGAAAGGATTCTTAGATTTACTTTTAGACCTGCAAGATGCGTTAAATCCCAAGAAACAAATTTTAAGATACTTACCAGGTGGTACAACACACCGGACAAAGTACACAAATGGTATCCACAAGAGACAGATAAATGCTGGAGGTGTAGGAAGGAGAAGGGCACAATTTTACATATCTTTTGGTCATGCGAAGTAATAAGGCCCTTTTGGTCGGAGGTAAGGAACTTGACCCAAACTTTTACAGATTATAAGATAGAGGAGGACCCAGCCTTTTTCCTATTCCATCTTTCTGAAATTCCAAGTGGAAAGTATGAGAGGTCAATAATACCTTTTCTATTAGATGCTGCAAAGGCATGTATCCCCTTACTGTGGAAAAAAACACGAGCACCGTCAATTTCAGATTGGGTACGGAAGGTAGAAAATATTAGTAGAATGGAAGACTTGATCTTGTCCTCACAACATAAGCAGGAAAAATATAATAGTATCTGGGATAAATGGAACCTGTTTATGTTATCAGAGGTAGGCAGACGACTTTTTGCTAGCTAAGAGGGCTTGATAGAGGACTGGAGATAGGGGGGGGGGGGGCGCGTCGTTCATCTACGGGAGGGGGGGATTGGGAGGAGGAGATGCTTGTTTTTTTTTTTTTTTTCCTCTTTTCTCTGTGGGGGGTGGGAGGGTATAATAAACTGGGCAACAGCATTGGGATCAGGTGCCAGACGGGCTAATATATGAAGGTCTGAAATACCATCTTGAGATATAGTTGAGAGTTACCTATGAGGATGTACTGTTGCCATTGTGTTTATGTTTTGGGAACTTGTTGAATTGTTATGTCTTGTTGGTTTTTGTATGAAATGATTTAATAAAACTATATTTGAAAAAAAAAAAAAATAAATAATTAGTCACTACATCTCAATAATATATAAAAACTTACCTGTAGCTGATTGCAGTTTTTATACAATTCATTTCATGAATCTGGTAAAAAAAAAAATTAATTAATTAAAGAAAGCTTTATTCTTATCATACTGTATAAAAGCATTTGCACTAGGTCAACATTTTCTCCCTTTTTTGCAGGTTGTGCACCATTACAAAAGTCTGCCTATGTGATCATTCTCTGTAAGAGGTGCTAGCGTGGAAGTCCCCTGGCTCCTGCTTTATTCATAGATATGCTGTAGGCTGCTGTAATCCCAGCTAATTAAATGCTCTATTGTCTTCTCCCTAATGATTATGATAAGAAATGTATTGAGAGCAGGTATAGGCGTAGCAAAATAGAAATGTGCTTTGAGATGATAAAGAATAGCGTGGGAGGAATATACTCTTTTCCATGTGAAGTAATAGCTACACATTTTAATTATTAATTGTGATCTAAGGAGGTAACTAGGCCTCTAGTGTAAAATCTGTGGTTGGTCTCTTCTCATTTCAGTGACTCACTCATCCAATAGAAATTCCCAGTCACTTTAACATACAAATGGAAATGTTATCTTATAATAGATATCCAAAAACAAAATTTAAATATAAGGATTTCAGTTATATATCACATACAGTGTCTTGCGAAAGTATTCGGCCCCCTTGAACTTTTCGACCTTTTGCCACATTTCAGGCTTCAAACATAAAGATATAAAACTGTAATTTTTTTGTGAAGAATCAACAACAAGTGGGACACAATCATGAAGTGGAACGAAATTTATTGGATATTTCAAACTTTTTTAACAAATAAAAAACTGAAAAATTGGGCGTGCAAAATTATTCAGCCCCTTTAAGTTAATACTTTGTAGCGCCACCTTTTGCTGCGATTACAGCTGTAAGTCGCTTGGGGTATGTCTCTATCAGTTTTGCACATCGAGAGACTGAAATTTTTGCCCATTCCTCCTTGTCTTGTGGCTTGTGGCAAACTTTAAACAACACTTTTTATTGATATCTTTAAGAAATGGCTTTCTTCTTGCCACTCTTCCATAAAGGCCAGATTTGTGTAGTATACGACTGATTGTTTCCTATGGACAGAGTCTCCCACCTCAGCTGTAGATCTCTGCAGTTCATCCAGAGTGATCATGGGCCTCTTGGCTGCATCTCTGATCAGTCTTCTCCTTGTATGAGCTGAAAGTTTAGAGGGACGGCCAGGTCTTAGTAGATTTGCTGTGGTCTGATATTCCTTCTATTTCAATATTATCGTTTGCACAGGGCTCCTTGGGATGTTTAAAGCTTGGGGAATCTTTTTGTATCCAAATCCGGCTTTAAACTTCTCCATAACAGTATCTCGGACCTGCCTGGTGTGTTCCTTGTTCTTCATGATGCTCTCTGCGCTTTAAACGGACCTCTGAGACTATCACAGTGCAGGTGCATTTATACGGAGACTTGATTACACACAGGTGGATTCTATTTATCATCATTAGTCATTTAGGTCAACATTGGATCATTCAGAGATCCTCACTGAACTTCTGGAGAGAGTTTGCTGCACTGAAAGTAAAGGGGCTGAATAATTTTGCACGCCCAATTTTTCAGTTTTTTATTTGTTAACAAAGTTTGAAATATCCAATAAATTTCGTTCCAGTTCATGATTGTGTCCCACTTGTTGTTGATTCTTCACAAAAAATTACAGTTTTATATCTTTATGTTTGAAGCCTGAAATGTGGCAAAAGGTCGCAAAGTTCAAGGGGGGCGAATACTTTCGCAAAGCACTGTATATGAGCCCTACCTTAGTCTTAAAACAGTAAATATACTTCATAGGCTAGGGGGACCCTCCATACTCCATAGGCTAGGGTGAGGATGCTTTCCCTGGACCAAGTCTGTCCCAGATGGTTTTGTCCCTGGCAGGGGCGGCACTAGGTGAGTGCTTGGGTGTGCTTAAGCACCCCCAACAATTCTTTAAGCACCCTCATAGCACCCCCAAAATTCAGATGCCACTACTTGCATATGTCACATTTTTTTTTTTTTTGTACCTGCACATCCTCTATTGATGCTAGAAGACTAGGGACTCTTTTTTTCCTGTGGAGGGATACAGCCGCTCTGGCCGCATAAGCAGATAATCATTTGTTTCAGAGGCAAATTGATATACAGCCTCTTTGCCACTTCCTCTGCCAATGAGAAAGTATTGTACCCACCCCCTTCCTCAGTCCGCCTGATTTGACTTCTAAATTAAGATTTATCAAGAGGAGGTGTCGGCAAATTGATAGGCGAGGGAGAGGAGTGGAGAGAACACAGCCTGCTATGGAGGATGTTTTACAAGAGGCAAACGTATCATTTCTCAGTCTCTGCAGTGAACCCGTGGGTCTAAAGAAAAAGCTTTTGCTAGCAATGTGTGTGATACAGAAAAACAGGGCAGCACCAGGACAGGATGTCTGTGTGATTGATCTCTCCCTCCATCTATCCCTCTCTTCCTCCATCCATTTCTCTCTCCATCCATCCCTTCTTCCATATATCCCTTCTTCCATCCATCCCTTCTTCCCTCCATCCCTCCCTCTGTCCCTCCCTACCTCTATCCCTCTCTCCCCCCCATCCATCCCTCCTTCCATCCCTCCATCCCTCTATCTCTCCTTCCATCCATCCATCCATCCATCCCTCCCCCCTCCCTCTATTCATCCCTCTATCCAACCATCCCTCCCTCTATCCAACTATCCCTCCCTCCATCCGTCCATCCAATCCTTCCTCCATCCCTCTCTCCATCCTCCATCCATCCCTCCCTCTATCCTCCTTGCATTTCTCCCTCTATCCTCCTCCCTCCCTCCCTCTATCCATCCATCCCTCCCTCTATTTAACCATCACTTCCTCTATCCAACTATTCATCCCTTCCTCCATCCATCCCTCTATCTAACCATCCAACCATCCCTCCCTCCATCCACCCAACCATCCCTCCAACCATCCTTCCCTCATCCATCCATCCAACCATCCCTTCCTCCATCCATCCCTCTATCATCCATCCATCCAACCATCCCTTCCCTCATCCATCCATCCAACCATCCCTTCCTCCATCCATCCCTCTATCATCCATCCATCCAACCATCCCTCCCTCATCCCTTGCCCCATCCATCTATCCCTCCCCCGTCCATTCATACCTCTCTCCCTCCATCCGACCATTCCTCCCTCCATCAAGGGCCACCAGGCCAGGGCTCTTGCACATAGATGTCTAAGCCCATTCAGTGTAATTGCAGTCCAGGTACAGTGCACAGACCATCACTGACATGAATAGTTGTGTGCTGCTTTATTACTCTATACAGTGATAATAAACATGAGTACAGCAGCGTACAACTATTCCTGTCAGTGACTGGCTATACATTGCACCTGGGCTGCAATTACACTGAATGGGCTCAGCCATCTGTGTGAAAGAGCCCTGAATCCCAATAAAAGTAATGTGAACATTCTCTCTGTATTATCTCTCTCTTCTCATGTTAGTATAAATGATATCCCATACTGAGTTGGGTGGTCAGTACCATCACCAAATGTAATATTTTCAAGAGAATCAGCTAATTCGCACCTCCGCACTCTATGTAGTGCATGCCTGAATGCTTCACTCTGTACATAGCGCGCTCCTAAACCCTGTACTATGTACATAGTGTGCTCCTAAACTCTGTATGTAGCACAACCCTGATCTCTGCACTGTGTATATAGCACACTCTGGAGCTCTGCACTGTATACGTAGAACACTATTGAACCGTGAACTATGTATGTAGCGCACTCCTGAACTCTGCATATAGAGCACCCTTGAACTCTGAACTCTTAATGTTGCGCATGCCTGAACTCTGTACTTAGTGCTCCCCTGAACTCTGCACATCGTGCTCCCCTGAACTCTGTACGTAGTGCAACCCTGAACTCTGTAGATAGCACACCCCTGAACTCTGTACATAGGGCACCCCTGAACTCTGCACAAAGCGCACTCCTGAACTCTGCACAAAGCGCACCCCTGAACTCTGCACAAAGCGCACCCCTGAACTCTGCACATAGCGCACCTCTGCACTCCTTTGGTAAGAATAAAATACAAAATATGCATTGAAAAAGTTTTTTCTCTATCGTATCTTCTTAACATTTGGTAGTCATATCCCAAAAAATTCTAAGAAGCATCTTTTTTTTTTTTTATCTCATGGACGAAATAACGTATATATCATACAATCATTCCATAAACACTGAGCTGAGCTGAGGGGATCCGGTGTGCAGAGAGCCTGCGGAGCGTGAGAGGGGTCCAGTCCCAGGAAATCCTACACAGGTCGTAAGTACTGCGGATTGCCCCTGGGGGTCTGCCAGAGTCAGAGGGGACCACTCCGGAAGAGGTTCTGGGATCCAGTGCCAGCTAGCTGAAAGGGGGTACCTAGGTTGAGGATCCTGAAGTTACAGAGGGGGGTAGATAGTCAGTGAACCCCCAAAGAATTCAAGTTAAAGGGGGCACCTGCAGTTGGGCCCTGAAGTGTACGTGTGTGTCAGTTAACAGTTGCAGTTTCACAGAAACCTACAGTGTACTACCTCAAGCCAGTGCAAGGCAGGGGGGGAGTATTCAGTGACTTTGCAGTGCAGCAGTGTCAATAATTCTACAATCTACAGTCTTGGGTCTTCTGGGCTTATAGTCGAAGATCTAGCACTTCCAGCAAGCTACAGTGTGTTCTCAGTATAAAGGATCGTTGGCTGGCATTTTTCTAGGATTAAGTCCCAAGTGTAATTAGTTGAGCCTAAAGGAGTATCCCACTCATTCCTTTCTCCCATCCCCTTAAATCCAATAAAACAACAAAACAAAGATGCCGGAGTTGTTAATGTCTCAGTTCTCACACCCAGGGTCGCAGCTCACATGGGCTGGAGAGGTAACCGGTAACAATGGCAGACCCACATCAGGCCACAGGCCTGGAAACCTTGCTACACAAGGAGATGGTGCTTACCCATTTATTGGTTCATTATTGGAATAACGAATGCTTACAGATCAACTCCACCTTTGTAATGAGGTAAAAAGTAGGTTGGTCAGCATGTTTAGAATCATTACTCTGCGTTTCAGTGCTGGTCCTCTTTAAGGTTGAAAAAGGTGTCATCGAACTCACTTCCTGTGAGCCCAAAGCAGTCTTTCCAGGAGTAAGAACTGTTCACTGCTGAAGCCGGAAGAGAATAGGGAGCACTTGTAACATGCCCACCCAGAAGACTGCTAGATTTGGGAAATGTATAAAAGCATGTTCACAAAAAAAAAAAAAAAATGGTGACAGGTGCTCTCCCCTCCTGTAAGCCTGTTAAGTGTTAGTTTTTCACTATGCTGTACATTATACTCCTAACATCTGCACTGCATTCGTTGTGTTGCACATTATCCCTGATCCCTGCACTTTTTACGCTATTTTGTACATTGTACTTTTGACCCCTACACTGCATTCACTATGTTGTACATTATTTTCTTGACCCCCGCACTGTATATGCTAGTTTCACATTATATTCATGACTCCTGCAGTGTATATGCTATTTTGTACATTATACTCCTGACTTCTGGACTGCATTCACTATGTTGTACACTGTATACGCTATTATATGCTATTTTTTTACAACATACTCTTGACCCCTGCATTGTACATGCTAAGTTGTGCATTATATTAAGTAACAAGTGTGGAAAATTTGGGCTTTGGGTGTTGGTGGTGCTTTCACACCATGACGTTTTAGAGGTACTTTTGATGAAAGCAAGAATTGGCCTTGCTGTCAAAAATTTTAATGATATGCACCTGTCAAACAGGTGTGGAAATATTGGTCTTTGGGCGTCGGTGGTGCCTTCACACCATAACCCTATAGAGCTACTCTTGAATCTTGATGCAGTCAAAAATTGGCCTTGCTGTCAAAGATTTAAATTATATGCACCTGTCAAACAGGTGCGGAAAAATTGGTCCTTGGGTGGTAATTATGCCCATAAAACCTACACCAAAACATTCATTTCAGATAAAATTAACATTCACAAAGCTAGGCAGCCTAGCCAGTCTTTCAGAGATTCAAGATCCAGAAAGCACTTAATCAGCGACATCGGCATCAGGAGCTTGATAGCTGCTGCTAATCCAGGACTTATTCATTTTGATAAATGTCAGCATCTCCGCTGTAGTCAGACACGCTCTCTTATCTGTCACAAAACCTCCAGCAGCACTGAATGCCTGTTCAGAAAGCACTCTGGATACAGGGCAGCCCAGCAGCTGAATTGCATACTGGGCAAGTTCTGGCCAGTGGTCTATTCTCATGACCCAGTAACCCATTGGATTGTCAACTGGAAAGAGATAATCTCTCACCATATGATGCAGACGCTGACGATTGGATGTGGAATTTGACAGCCCTGGGCGCCAAGGAGTAAAGAAATTTTGCAATGCATTACTGAGGCGGCTCTCTTCTCCACTGCTCCTCTCTTGACCAACAAAAGCCTCAAAACTACAAATATTCCCAGACTGTAACCTATCAGAGTCAGGAAAGGCATTACATAAACTCCTCTTTAAGGTGTCCCCAAGAGATTTTATTTTCTGCTCCCACTGTGGGGATGGGATGAGTTATGAGACTTTACCTTGGTAATGGTGATCAAGGAGGCTGAGAAGCAGACTCCACTGGGTCACTGAGGATTGCAGTATCTGGAATTGCCTCCTCCCAGCCATGTACTACTCCCAAGGGTTCTGGGGATGGAAAACCATCTGTTAAGGGTTGACGCATGTCTTGCTCTGCTTTAATGCTTCCAAAACTGTCAGAATCCTCCTCCTCTCTCCCCTTGTGTGTGTTCTGTGGCGTGGCAAGAATGGTGTCTGCATAAAGCAGGCTTTGAGAGGAGAGGAAGTCCTCCAGTTCCTCTTGCTGCTTTGCCTTGAGTGCCCTTTCCATAATGCCATGCAGTAGCATAGACCTTGAGGCTGACTGCTTTACCCAACGATGCCACAGCACTGCCTTCCACGTGATGGTAGAGAGCTGGAATGGCCTTACGTTAAAAGAAAAAGTGAATGGGAACCTGCCATTGTGCTACAGCACATTCTGCAAGTTCACGGAAGGGGGCAGAATACATCAGTTGGAAAGGTAGGAGTTGTAAAGCCAGCAGCTTCGACAAGCTTGAATTTAGACGCTGGGCATGTGGATGGCAGTGACTGTTTTTTTTTTTTTTTCTGCAGCAGATGGGGCAGAGAAATTTGCCTGCTATATTCTACAGCTGGTGGTGTGCTACTGGCAGATGTGTTGCAAGGACCTGGGACACCCTGCAGTATGCCATCATCCCTGTCAGTGGAGGTGGCTGAGAGGTCATGAGGTACAGCGGGGGTAGACCGAAAAGGTGAGGAGTGAGGAGGAGCAGAATTGCATCCCTTTTGTATGGCTTTAAAGTGCTCTTGCCAATGGGCTGAGTGGTGGGAGGTTAAATGTCTTGTCAACCATGTGGTATTCAAACAGCTGGTGTTTTTGCCACACTTGATGTGCTTGAGGCAAAGTTTGCATATTGCAACTCTGCGATCGGCTGCACATGTGTTAAAAAAGGCCCAACTACTGGCACATATGGCTAAACAACAAACCGTAAGTTTAGCGTTATCTAAAATAGTCCAACTTGATGGTACTGAGGCACGCAATGTAAATTACATTCTTTAATGTTTCCATGCTTTTTATAATAACATGTATGCTAACACTCTCACACATACCAAACAGGATATTGAGAGGTATCTATCTGACCTACAATTTCCTCTCTTAGCACAAGAAGAGCAGCTATCAACTTTAGATGCAGAAATCACTAAAGATGATGTCCGAGAAGCGATTGCTTCTTTGACGGCTCTTGAGGTCTATACTAGATATATTGATGTAATAGCATTGATTCTTGTGCAAATATACTCCAAGGCATTTCAGGAGGGGAGACTGCCACAGTCCATGTATTCTGCCACAGTGGTACTTATACCAAAGCCCGATAAGGACCCTTTTGACTGTACCTCATATTGCCCATTTTCACTTTTAAACATAGATTACAAAATACTTACAAAAATTCTAGCTGAAAGACTTAATTCTGCTATTTTGAGCATTATCCATCCGGACCAAACTGGCTTTATGTCTGGGAAGTCCACCTCTATTAATATTCCTAGAACACAACTGCTTGTCCAACTCAGAGATTAACTATATGAATCTAGTGTCCTGGCCCCTTTGAAAATGGCAAAACCCTTAGATTCAATTGTATGGTCAATTTTATTAACTGCTTTGCAATCATTTGGCTTTGCTGAAAAATTTCAAAAATGGCTTTCTATAATATATGCAAACCCCCTCTCTCAGCTTCTGGTTAATTGCTTATTATCTACATCCATTCCACTTTAAAGGGGTACACGGCAGGGATGTCCTTGCTCACCACTTTTTGCGGTGGTTATAGAGACCTTGGCTTTGCGGTTCTCGTGAAAGCAATTACATTGGGTGGTAGAACTGATGTAATAGGATTGTATACGGATGATCTCATTTTGTATCTGTAGAATGCCTCGGGGTCATTAAGTGCTGCAATGCAAATCAGTGACATCTTCGGTACATACTCAGGCCTAAAAATTAATTGGCAAAAGTCTGCTCTGATGCCTCTCCGACCTCAGGTATTTGTAAAGTGGCGCTGTAACCCCTCTAAAAATTGTCTTTACATTATCTTCATCTGAGGAATTAAAGGCTATAATGGACCCCCTGATGTGAGTGGTTAAGATTAAACTTATTACGTGGGCTAAATTTCTTTTATCAGTAGCAGGCAGAATTAACGTCATTAAAATTGTCCTCTTACCTGTGCCTGTATGTATCTTCCCATATGCCAATACCAGTGCCCAAGTCCTATTTTAAAACCCTGGACACCCTGTTTAGCTACTTTATATGGGCCCAGAATAGAAGAAAGCTTACATTTTCCACCTTGCAAAGGGCTAAACTGGAAGCCTGTATGGCACTTCCAAATATGCACTATTATTTTTTAGCAGGACAATTACGCCATTTAACTGATTGGCTGTCACCTGTTTCACCTATGGTGGTGGAGTCACATTTAGCATATTTCCTTAAAATAAATAATATGTTAATAGCTTTGGAAACACTAAGGACGGTCCTAGAAAAAGTACGCTTGCCGATTCTGATTTTGGCTTGAGCGGTGTGGAGAGAATCAAAACGAATTGTAGGATTTAAAGACATTGAGGTTGCACTCCCTATTTGGCACAATCCCATGTTTCCTCATCTGCTACATTTTATAGACTACTCTTTTTGGGAACAGAAAGGTTTAACTACCCTAGAGGATATCTATAATGGCACTTTTCTTTCATCTTTTGTTGAATTACAGTGGAAACCTAACCTCCCCTGTACAAATTTTTACAAATATCTTAAATTTAGGCACGCATGCTCAGTTTGGGACTAATGTCTCAAATTGTTATAATTATCCACTCATATCTGAAGTTTATACCTATCTTTTAAATGCTACTGATAGCAAAAATCCAATTTAGTGCAATCTAAATGGCAACAAATCATACCAGATTTAGCTGACAAGGATTATTAAGAGGCTTGCTCCTCTCATTTACAGGTGTCTCCAACCGCAGCCACTAATAACAAGCTGACACAACTATACATGATACACCAGTCTTACCTTACTCCGGTGAGATTACATGCTATGCATTGCATGCCCATGTCTAAATGTACAAGATGTAATCACACAAAAGCTGATTTTGCACATGTAATTTGGGTATGCCCTGTCATAGCTCGTTAATGGAAACAGGTGACAGATCTTTTGTTCTCAGTATTATTGTTACCTGTTCCATGTACTCCTACAATATGCCTCTTGGGTATTCTGGGTGAGGGACAGTGGCAGAAGTATCAGGGTTCTAATGAAAGAAACACAGTTTCTGCCTAGGAAAGCTATTGCACTCAAATAGATTCAACCCAATCCTCCATCTGTTTGTACAAGGATAAAGATGGTAAACCAAACACTGCCATATGAAAAACTTGTACTGTATATGAACACAGAGGGTGTCCAACAAAATATAATAAGATTTGGGATGTGTGGTATGAATCTAACCTTACTATTTCCACTAAATGAGAAGTCCATTGACTAAGACATACAGTATAATAACCGTTAGAATTCAGGCCTCTCAAAGTTGATATCTAATACCTGGGGAAATAACAGTGACTCATTGTATTCTTTATATCTTTTATTTTATGATCCAAGCAAGCTGTATATAAATTTTAAAATAACTTGATACATGTCAGTTTAACTGTATTTAATTGCCATGGTGCTCATGTTGAGCATTTTGTCGAATTTGATACTGTAACGTACATTCATTAATAAAAATTGTTAAAAAAAAAAAGGCCCAAACAGCTGAGCTGTTGGAAGTGGGCCGGGAGATAACAGCTCCACAGTCTGATGGAATAGGGTGGCTGCTCTCTACTCTTTCATGATAGCTGCCTCCTTGTGGTTGTGCCTTCCCATTACTTTCCTCCTCTCCTCTATCCGACATCCAAGTCGCATCAGTGGCCTCATCATCATCATCCCCACCATCCTCATTACCAATGAAGAAAACCTGGCAATATGCTGCGGCTGGGGGAACATGATGGCCAATTTGTTGTTTACCAGTGTTCTCTCCTCTCTGTAGGGTCATGTTCCTAGCTTCCTCAACCTCAGAACCAAGATCTGAATCAAGTAATGGCTATGCATCATCAAGGAGCAAGTGGCTGACTCTGTGTTCAAATAACTTAGCTGACTCCTCAATGCCTGATCATGGGGCTATGGCAGGAGTAGCTGTGGACAAGGAGGCAGAATAAGCCACTCTGGCAGCTGCAGTAGACTGTGCACTAGTCTCTGCTTGGGAGACAGAGGATGAGGAACATGAGGATGGTTTAGTAAGCCAGTCCACTACCTCCTCTGCATGCTGTAGCTGGATAGCATGGGCAACATCACTAAACAAAGGAAATTATGCCCTGCCTGAGGACGGACCATGTCCTCTTTTTCCTGTGGACACATAAGCTGCTGACCCCCTCACAGTGCCATGGTAATGTCTGCCCCTCCTTGTTGGCCTCCCAGACATGATTGGGGGTGCTTAATAACAAAATGTAATAAAGATGTGGAAATGTGTATGCAAATGCACTTTAATCAAAGGAAAGTGGTGTTTGCTGCACTTTAACTTGAGTATTCACTACACAGACACACTCCACTGACACACTAAAATATGCTGCTGTAAAACTTCACTGACACACAGCGATATACTGTGGTAAACATGCACTAACGCACTGATATATACCGCACTGTAATATATTGCGGTAAACGTGCACCAACGTACTGAAATATACTGCGTTACACATGCACTAATGCACTGCAATATACAGTTGTAAACGTGCCCCAACGCACTGAAATACACTGCATTAACTGTGCATTACCGCACAGCAATATACTACATTAAACGTGCACTAACCCACTGAAATGTACTACGTTAAATGTGCACTAATGCACTTAAATATACTGCTTTAAATGTGCAGTAACGCACTAAAATATACTGTGTTAAATGTGCACTAACGCATTGAAGTATACTGCGCTAAACGCGCAGTAATACACTGAAGTGTAATGCATTAAACATGCACTACCGCACTGAAATATACTGCGTTAAATGTGCAGTAACACACTGAAATATACAGCTTTAAACGCTCACTAACGCACTGAAATATACTGTTTTAATCGTGCAGTAATGCACTGAAATATAGTGCATTAAACGTGCACTAACACACTGAAATATACTGTGCTAAACATGCAGTAGCGCACTAATATATAATGAGCTAAACAAGCATTAACACACTGAGATATACTGCGTTAAACATGCAGTAACACACTGGAATATACTGTGCTAAATGTGCAGTAACACACTGAAATATATTGCGTTAAACGTGCACTAACGCACTGCAATATACTGTGTTAAATGTACAGTAACACACTGAAATATACTGCATTAAACGTGCAATAACGCACTAAAATATTCTGCATTAAATGTGCAGTAACGCACTGAAATATACTGCGTTAAACATGCAGTAACGCACTGAAATATACCACGGTAAATGTGCAGTAACGCACTGAAATATACTGCTTTAAACGTTCACTAACGCACTGAATTATACTGTTTTATTCGTGCAGTAATGCACTGAAATATACTGCATTAAACATGCAGTAACGCACTAAAATAAACTGCGTTAAATGTGCACTAACGCACTGAAATATACTGCAGGAAACCTGCCCTGACAAAATAAACTGACACTAAAGTAAAAATGGATGATCACACTACACTGCACTCACTATATATACACTAAATTGATATTCTACACTGACAATAGAATCATAATAGCACACTATAGCACACTAACTTGCTAGTAGCACTGAACAGAGCCCTGTTCTATCTCTCTTCATGCCAATATCACACAGCAAATGACCGCTATGGGGGAGAATATTTTTATAGTGTGGGGTGAGACTAAGAGCAATGAGCCATGATTGGGCACAGTCATCATTACTTTTTCCAATCATGGCTCTGATAGTGCTCTGTGCCCTGATTGGGAAAAGTTTTCATTACTTTGGCCAATTAGGACTTTCAATGCACTGTGCGGCGGCGCAGTGCATTGTTGTAATTCGGCAGGCCGAACAAACGGTCAAATGCCCTGATGTTCCTCTGCTGTGTTTATGTCCCTCTTATGATACATCTTCCTGTATATACGGTATTTTAAAATTTAATTGTACGATTGATTGATGACATGCCCTGAATTATCATCCATATACATCCGTTTTTTTCATAGAGATGCATTGCTGTCCATTGTGAAAAATGGACAAACGGACAGCAAGTGTGAAAGTGGCCTAATGGAGAAAAACTGGGTCACAAATAAACTTTAAGGTCTCATTTCATGTAGCTGGAAGTCTGCCTCCAACGCAATAGTTTGAGGTTGCTGAAGTGGTGGTCTAGAGTGGTGCAGACATTTATCTTGATTATGGTCAGCGGTATATTACAAACTTAAGCAAATTTAAATATTGATTTTTATAACATTGGCAACTTTAGTAATTTTTTTATCCTCAAAGGAGTCCATAGGGCCCATAGAGTAAAAAGCCGTGATATGCAAACACTACACATTTATAAAGCCCAGTGGTGTGCATTACAAATGCGCATTGTGCGCCACTGGCAGCAGGAGTCCAAAGCCAGCGGCATGCCATAGATATGAATAGGAGGCTGGAACAAAGAAAAGAAAAAAGCCAGGAGAACTCAGTCATGAGACCTGTTAAAGTCATGTGTCCAGTGCTCCTCTAAGCAACAAGCTCTCTGTGCCACTTAAAAACGGACCTTCACTTAAAAATGAAAGTACTGCTGATTTCCTTCTTCCCTGTTCCTGCAACAAATTTGGAGTTTTCTTTGTTCAGGGAGTGGGTACCTTTTTGTGACACTTGTGGGCGCCCACTTCTATAATACTCGCTTAGGTGAGAATGACATCAGCTTGGCCTGGCCTTCCTTGCTCGCAACCTCCTGAGACAAGTTACACATTCTAGGAGGCTGCAGGACCATTTCCACAGTGCTACTGTGCCTAGCACATGTGCAATGGGGAGCCAGCTATAAGACTTCAGAAAGTCACTGCCGTCTCTCATATGCAAGATGGCGTCACCAGAAGGCTGAAGCATGGCAAAGAATTGACTCCGAGAAAGACAGCACTGAACTCAATCAGCTGGTAAGTGTCAGTTTTTCAGGTGGACCTGATCGGATGCCCCATGCATCCCTATGGGGCAGCGGATGTCAGCCAAATCTGTCAAATCTGGACGGATGGAAACCCTATTTTCAATCCGTCCAGCGGATCGGATCAGATGGGATAGGATGAGAATGAACAGGCGGTCCGTTCTCATAAGATTCCCCCATAGGGGACAATGGGGATCTGACAGCTCCATCTCCGCACACAGAGCGGAGACGGAGCAGTTATCCGCCTGCTCAGCGGGGATGGGTGGATCGATCCCCTGCTTAGCAGAACGCCTCCGTCGACGGAACGGAGCCATGTGAAAGGGGCCTAAAAGTCAACAACTACAAATTTGGAAAAATATTTGTAAATATTGTAAATGTAAGTGATACTAAATAAACACAGATGCATTATCCCTTTGATTTTTGTTTGTGGCTGATGGCACTGTAATTTTTTTTATTGAAAAAAAAAAATGTAAGTACCTTTTTCCTACTCGATATACAGATGCCACATGACCTAGCTCTTTTCCAGCCTATCTGTAGGGAAACAGTGACAGGAGGAGCTTCTAATCCTCTGCTACTGGTCACATGCTCAAAATAATTTAAAAAAAAAAAAAAACAGCCTTTGGGACACAGAGTAAAAAATAAATAATTGATATCAATAAACTGCTTTAAATTGTCAAATAAATATATATTTGGAATCAAATCTTCATTATTTTTCCCAATTACACAATGTGGGTGGATTTCTGCCAGTCAAAGACTTGTAACACCCCTCCAGCTTGTGTCATAGAATAAGAGAGAGGGGAAGCCACCATCAATCAAGATGTAACATCCCACCCCATTTGTGTTTGACTGGTTAGCGGACATTGAGGAGGAGGGAGGGAGGAGGGAGGGAGGGAGGTAGGGAGTGGGCTGTCATTTATCACTGTGTATATGCCCACATGTGTGACTCTATAGGCACATGTGTTGCTTAGATGTGAAAGGGAGTAAATGCTTAGGTAGAAATACACTGAAAACTGAGCATGTGAACTAGCTGCCAACACTGCTTTGCAAAACCCCCAACCGCAGTGGGGACATGGACAGAAGGGGGAGACAGAGAACAGCAGGATCAGCCAGGTTTTTTGCAAAATACAGAGAATGAATCCCATAATGACTAAGATAGTATGAACAGCATGTAATAAAGCATTTATTGATAGTTTTTAACCACTTCCTGACAGCAGTACACAAATAAGCAGCCTCTCTGCAGATTAGCTTTAACACTGAGAGGCCGCATATACTGTATGTGGCTCTTTTTAAACACATTACTCTGCTGAGTGGGAGCTCTGTGTCCCAAGGTGTGGTTTGCCCAGCACAATAGAAAACAGAAAGTAGGTAGCGATATCTGCTCTTTAACCCCCTTTGTGTACAGCAGGGGTGTCAAACTACTCGTATTATTGCGGGCCGTACCAACAGTATAGTTGCCCTTAAAGGGCCAGTTGTGTCTGGGGTGCACTATGTAAAGAGTGCAGGGTTTAGGATTATGCTACATACAGAGTGCAGAGTTCAGGGGTGCACTATGTACAGAGTGCAAGATTCAGGGGTGCGCTATGTGCCGTGAAGGGTTCAGGGGCGTACTATGTACAATAAAGAGTTCAGGGGTCCGCTATGTATAGAGTGCAGGGTGCAGGGAGGTGCTGTGTTCAGAGTGCAGGGTGCAGGGGTGTGCTGTGCACAGTGGGCAGGGTTGCACTGTAGAACACAGAAATGACCAGCGCTATGAAGTAGTTCAAATATAATGAAATATGAATAAAATATGAAAACAGGTGTAAGCTGCCACAAACCCAACCCTGAAATCAGGGGTGTAATATATGTAACAGGAAAGGATGTTTGTATAGGGCGCTACCTGTTTGAGCAGTTATTTCCAAAGGAAAGAAAAGGGTGCGAAACCCCTACACAAGCTATATGTGCACAAAAGTCCAGTGATAGGTGAAGTGCTAAACAAGCTGCACTGTGGTTATCCCCAAGACTCCTCCCCAAAGCTTGTTTTCCTTCAGAAGCCATCTATGACACATGTACTGTCAGACTGTGAATCTTTCATCACAATGCGCTATATTCCCTCCAATGTCTCAGTGTATCCAGGTTTAGCTTCTAGCCCCTATAGCTACTGAACATAATTCCCCTACAGCTGTGAGCATTTTTCTGAGTGCCCTGTGCATATGTAGCCATGGAGTACAATTCTTTTCAGTGGTGATTTTTTGATATCGCATTAGCTGGCTGCACAGACCGTGGTGTTCTGATTTATTGCCTTGTGTACACCTTCCATTGTCGGTCGGTGTATGCTGGCTCATTAGATATCGCTACTTAGCTCCTATTAGCTTGGGCTTTTGTTCCTATGTTATCGGCGGTCTGCCGGTCTCTGGATGCTCCTACTGCTATCTTTTGATTGGTTACATGGGACATGGTATTATGCCATATCGGCCTGTGTGTTGAGACTCCCTCTACTTTATTTTGTCTATAGCCCTCTACTCAGTCGGGGCGGCTTTTCCTGTCTAACCGGCGGTCACTCGCTGCTTCCTGGGTGTCCTCAGCCATGGTCTGAGTAGTGTTAGGCTTTTGCATGACCAGGCTCTATAGACACAGTGTCATTGTGTGTTGATACTATTCATGACTAGCAGATATTGTTACATTATTCTTTGTATTGACACTACTAATTTTTTTACATTGCTCTGATGGTGTGTCCCAGCAGTATGTATGGTGTGCATGTATTATTTTTAATGATTATGTAGTTCACCTATGGTGACAAGGTGGCTTCCTTATTTTCATTACCTGGCGCTTTTTGTTATTTGATTATTAAATAAACATTTTTATTCAGAATTGAGTTGGTTATTTTTGGAAATGCAGTGCATTTATATTTATACCCCGGCTACTCCTATATGGCGCTTTGGGGGCAACACTCTTTCTTTGCTGTCCCTGTTTTCTTCATATGCCTTTTCTTGCCATATAAGTACAACTCTCTTGCATATACTGCAAATTTTTGAGTGTGTGGGTGTTTGATTGTAACTTTTTAATTCTCACTATTACTATTTAGCTTCCCATTTTTGTTTTTTTCTGTACCTCTCAGTGAAGTCTGAGGGGGCTCTGGTAACACAGGTAGGAAGCCTGGAAGGATTCAACTACCAAGAGAAAGGGCTACCCACTGGAACTGCAGTACTCTGCTAGTATTCTGCTATGTTAGGCTCCAACCTGCATGATGGTTGAGACAGTGGAGGGCCTCTCACCTTGCTGCAGGTCACATGCACAGCTACCTCTGCCTCATCAGGTATGGGCTCTCTCAGATGCTGAGGGCAGAAAGCTAAGGAATTTATCTTCCCTAGGTGTGTCCAGGAACCCAAGATGTTAGAAGATGGGCACTCTGCTAAAGAAGCAATAGGAAATCTTTAATAGAGACACAGACAGCTATAACATTTTTTAAAAAAAAAGGCTGACAGAGGTTCTAGCTATCCTGTAAAATGACCTTTCCAGTAATCCCTTACTGCTCTTCTATCCATCACAGGTGGCACCAGAATCCTCATTGTTGGCTGGTGTCAGAGCCAAGCAAAAGCAGTGACATCACCTGCTCCATCACGTGACAGTGCTTAGGCCTTAACAGGCAAAGTCACATTGAAGCTGATTTACTTACAAAATTGTGAATCTTCATAGAAAAATGTGTTCCGAGTAGGGTTGAGCGAACACGGACTGTATTATTTGTGTTCGTACCGAATAATTGGATTTTTTTTACCCGAACACGGACACGAACACTTTACTGTATATTCGGGTAAAAATCCGTGTTCGGTCGTTTTATTTCCGGGTTTTGCATGCTTTGGCGCGCTTTTCATGGCAGGCTTTCAACAGCCAATCAACAAGCGTTTAACTGGTGTGCCTAAGCCATCCCAGCCATGCCTGCAAATGTATCAGTAGCTGTGATTGGCCATCTGAGGCATGTTACCAAGTCTTTATAAGTTCGAGGCAGCGCCGCTGCGGCGTCATTCTGCTGTTTAGATCAGGGAGAGAGCACACATCAACGTGCTGGCTGCTGATTAGGGACAGACAGGAAAAAAAAAACATTTGTGTCCGGATAGAATTGAGGGACAGGTCGGAGTGTGTTAGGCAGGGCAAGTTGTAGGCATTTTAGGGAGAGAGTCTGCTGATTTTAGGGACAGTGCGTTCTACAAACTACAATCGACATTGCTGTGTGGGGTGGGGTTTGCAGTCACCCGATCTACGATCTTAAAAATCCTGTTAGGGAGAGTCTGCTGATTTTTAGGGAAAGTGTGTTCTACAAACTACAATCGATATTGCTGTGTGGGGTGGGGTTTGCAGTCACCCGATCTACGATCTTATCAATCCTGTTAGGGAGAGAGTCTGCTGATTTTTAGGGAAAGTGTGTTCTACAAACTACAATCGATATTGCTGTGTGGGGTGGGGTTTGCAGTCACCCGATCTACGATCTTATAAATCCTGTTAGGGAGAGAGTCTGCTGATTTTTAGGGAAAGTGTGTTCTACAAACTACAATCGATATTGCTGTGTGGGGTGGGGTTTGCAGTCACCCGATCTACGATCTTATCAATCCTGTTAGGGAGAGAGTCTGCTGATTTTTAGGGAAAGTGTGTTCTACAAACTACAATCGATATTGCTGTGTGGGGTGGGGTTTGCAGTCACCCGATCTACGATCTTATCAATCCTGTTAGGGATAGAGTCTGCTGATTTTTAGGGAAAGTGTGTTCTACAAACTACAATCGATATTGCTGTGTGGTGTGGGATAGGAGATAGGCAGGTGTCAGTGGTCCACATCCATTTTGCTGTGTGTGGGCTGCAGTGAACACAATCTTTTTGGGGTGCAGTGAACACAATCTTTTTGGGGTACAGTGAACACAATCTTTTTGGGGTGCAGTGAACACAATCTTTTTGGGGTGCAGTGAACACAATCTTTTTGGGGTACAGTGAACACAATCTTTTTGGGGTGCAGTGAACACAATCTTTTTTGCCCACTGAGGAGGAGGGAGAAAAGTATTTTTCTATCAGGCACTGTGTGCAGCCTTTTTCCTTCAGCTGTGCTGTGCTGAGTGACTGATCATATGCTGTGTTCAGTTCACATGTGCTAATATTGAGTGGTTTCAAAAATCATACACTTTTTTTCTATTCCACTATTCAATATACAGCCTTGGGTTAAAAAAAATTAAGTTGTGGCCTGCAGCAGAGCTGAATGATATTTGGGGTTTTTGGGGTTCATCTCATACTTCTGAAGATTTGAGGGTGCTGCCTGTTCCATACCCCCCCTACTCCTCATCCAGCCTTTTAGGGGTACAAACAATAGTAATTGGGGCCTAGTGTGGTTGTGTACGTGTGATATACATACACTTTTTTTATCATATTTTCTATTCCGCTATTTAATCAAAAACCTTTGGGGATCAGTTAAATTGGGGGATAGTCTGTGTTGGTACGTGTGAGATCCACCTTTCCAAGTTTTTGGGCTTCATCTCATACTTCTGAAGATTTGAGGGTGCTGCCTGTTCCATACTCCCCCTACTCCTCATCCAGCCTTTTAGGGGTACAAACAATAGTAATTGGGGCCTAGTGTGGTTGTGTACGTGTGATATACATACACTTTTTTTGATCATATTTTCTATTCCGCTATTTAATCAAAAACCTTTGGGGATCAGTTAAATTGGGGGATAGTCTATGTTGGTACGTGTGAGATCCACCTTTCCAAGTTTTTGGGGTTCATCTCATACTTCTGAAGATTTGAGGGTGCTGCCTGTTCCATACTCCCCCTACTCCTCATACAGCTTTTAAGGGGTACAAACAATAGTAATTGGGGCCTAGTGTGGTTGTGTACGTGTGATATACATACACTTTTTTTGATCATATTTTCTATTCCGCTATTTAATCAAAAACCTTTGGGGATCAGTTAAATTGGGGGATAGTCTGTGTTGGTACGTGTGAGATCCACCTTTCCAAGTTTTTGGGGTTCATCTCATACTTCTGAAGATTTGAGGGTGCTGCCTGTTCCATACTCCCCCTACTCCTCATCCAGCCTTTTAGGGGTACAAATGTAACGCTCTGGGGTTTGATTTAGTGAACTGGATTTGCAGCTGCAGAATTTCCACTCAGTAGTCTTGTAGAGATGTGTTGAATCACCTTATCCAACTCTCCTGACTCATCACAGTGGCTCAGCCCGCTTCAGTATGCACATACACAAACACTCAGATAAGATGTTGCTGGAGTGATAGATATCTATGCAATAGTATTGAGGTGATATACTGAAGGAATAGGCTTGAGTAGTGATAGCAATTAATGATAGGCACTCAGGTAGTAATGTTGCAGGAGCGATAGCAGATGGTGATAGATAGTATGCAGGAGGGTTAGCAATCATGTACAAGTAACAGGTGGTAGGGGATAGCAGATGAAGTGTACAGGAGATGCTAAGTTAATGCAAGGATATAAGTTACAGGTGGTAGTAGGCTCAAGAGCTAGCAATCTAGGTAACGATGCAGGTGATAGATATTGTAGTGCATATATCCTAGAGTTTAGCAACAGTTCTTAATATGCAAGAATAGATAGCATGTGACTTGATAGGAAGGGATCCCCTGCGGGGTACTTATCACTAGCTGGTAAGCGAGGTAAAGGATCAGGTAGCGAGGTAAAGGATCAGGTAGCGAGGCTCCGGTCAATCCAGGTATAGGAAGATAGCTGGACGATTCGGCAGCGTCAGACAGGGATGTATAACGAGCGGTTGCACGAACACCTTGTGAGTGCACAGCGTCGGTTGAAATAGCCGCTCAGAGCGGCGCCTAGTGATGACGTCATCAGATGTTAAAGAGACATGCAGCTATATGCGTTCCACCTACCTGAATGGTGGAACGCAATGCGGAAGTAAGAGGCTAGAAAGGTACTGAAAGTACCAGGATCTTACAGTACCCCCCCCCCCATAAGGCCGGCTGCAGAAGGCCTATAGCACTGGTCTCTCAGGGTATTTCGAGTGGAACCTTTTTATAAGCCTGGATGCGTGAACGTCAGAAGCATCCAACCAGGTGTCATCTTGGGGTCCATAGTTTTTCCATCTGTTGAGATATTGGAGTTTTCCTCTGTGGATACGAGAATCCAAAATCTCCCTAATCTCAAATTCTTCTCCCCCTTCAACTTGTACTGGAGGTGGAGGCAAGATGGTAGGTCTAATTCCTTGGTTGGGTATATGTGGCTTTAGTAGAGATACGTGGAAAATGGGGTGTATCTTAAGATCTGCCGGTAAAGTAAGTCGAACTGCAGATGTCCCAATAAGTTTCTCGATTGGGAAAGGTCCCAAAAACAGAGGTCCAAGCTTTTTACTGGGAATTTTCAACCTCAAGTTTTTTGTAGATAGCCAAACAAGATCCCCAATAGTATATTGAGGAGAAGGTCTTCTACGAAGGTCGTAGTACCTTTTTTGTTGGCTATGAGCATGTGAGATGGTGGTGTTAAGTAAACCCAGAGAGTCTTTTATTTGGGTAAGATAGTCAGAGGCTACTGGATTACTTGATGGTAGGATGCGTGGTGGAAGAAGTGTGGGATGAAACCCATAGTTTAGGTAAAACGGACTTTGCTTAGTAGTACTGTGGGTTGCATTATTATAAGCAAATTCCGCCAAAGGGAGGAGGTCCACCCAATCATCCTGTAGGTATGAGGTGTAGCAACGCAAATATTGTTCAATACACTGGTTGACTCTTTCAGTTTGTCCATTGGTCTGTGGGTGATAAGGGGAAGTAAGTTTTCGCTCAATACGTAGTATATGACATAGAGCTTGCCAAAACTTAGAGATGAACTGTGAACCCCGGTCAGATAGAAGAGTCTTTGGAATTCCATGTAGTTTGAACACATGTTTCACTAGTAATTCCGCTGTTTCCTTAGATGAAGGTAGTCTGTGAATAGGAATGAAATGTGCCATCTTTGTCAGATGGTCCACTGACACTAGGATGGTAGTAAATCCTTTGGAAGGTGGTAAATCTACTATGAAGTCTAGAGACACAACTTCCCATGGAACTTTGGGTATTGGTAGACTGCAAAGTAGACCAGATGGTTTTGTAGTGTCAATTTTAGACCGTGCACAGATGTCACATGAGGAAACAAATTTCTGTACAGACGTCTTCATTCCAGGCCACCAAAATTGCCTGGTGAGCAAATTAAATGTCTTAGTCATACCCATATGTCCTGCCATAGGTACGTCATGTGATAGTTCCAAGATTTTAGTACGCATACCAGGAGGTATGTAGAGTTTGTTGACAAAGTAGAGGAAGCCTTCTGCATCAGCACTTAGTTGTGGTGGTGGTGAATCCAGTCCTAGACTGTGCAGAATCTCTTCCTTTAAGGAACGAACAACACCAATAATACGGTCATGGGGTATTATAGGAAGTGAAGGGATTTCAGCACAGTTATCTTCGGTTAACCGTGATAACGCATCCGCCTTCTTGTTTTTATCTGCAGGTGTGTAGGTCACTAAGAAATTGTATCTTAGGAAGAATAATGACCAACGTACCTGCCGATGGGAAAGGGTCTTGTTGGTCTGAAGGTATTGGAGATTCTTATGATCTGTATATATGAGTATTGGCAACCGGGTACCTTCAAGTAAATGTCGCCAATTTTCAAGTGCCAGTTTTATGGCAAGCAACTCTTTTTCACCCACTGGGTAGTTCACCTCTGGGCTACTTAGTGCTTTAGAGAAGAAAGCAACTGGGTGGAGTGGTGAAGTATTCGTTGGTCGTTGGGAAAGAACTGCTCCTACAGCCATATTTGACGCATCCACCTCTAGGATGTATTGGAGGGATGGGTCTGGATGGCGTAGTATGGGAGCAGAAGTGAAGCTTGATTTTAACAAGCGGAAAGCTTTATTTGCTTCTTCAGACCATTTGTATGTTTTTTTCACACTTGTAAGTTGTGTGAGCGGTCTTACAATAGAAGAGAAGTTCTTGATGAACTTCCTATAAAAGTTTGAGAACCCAAGGAATCGTTGTAATGCCTTACGAGTTGTTGGTACAGGCCAATCCAGAATACACGATATCTTGCTCATATCCATCTTGATGCCATTCTTTGATATGATGTATCTTAGGAATAATACTTCTTCCTTATGAAATAGGCATTTCTTCAGCTTTACATATAAATTGTGTGCGAGTAATCTGGACAACACAAGTCTTACATGTCTTACATGTTCAGACAAGGATTGAGAGTAAATGAGTATATCATCCAGATATACCACAACACAAACATCGAGTAGGTCTCTGAAGATGTCATTTATAAACCGCTGGAATGCTGCGGGAGAATTACACAATCCAAAGGGCATCACTAGATATTCAAAAAGTCTGTATCTAGTTCTGAATGCCGTCTTCCACTCATCCCCATTACGGATACGGATGAGATTGTATGCCCCTTTTAGGTCCAACTTTGAAAAGTAGGTGGCTCCACGCACTTGTTCAATGAGTTCCGGAATGAGAGGTAAAGGATAGCGATCCTTTATTGTGATAGTATTTAACTGCCTATAGTCAATGATAGGCCTGAGACTTAGATCCTTATTGCGGACAAAGAAAAGTCCTGCAGCTGTGGAAGAAGTAGAGGGTCTAATAAACCCTTTCGCTAAATTCTCATCCAAGTATTCCTTAAGATGAGAAAGTTCATCCTGAGATAGAGGATAAACATGTCCGAAAGGTAGTTTACTGTTAGGGAGTAGATCAATAGAACAATCATAGTCCCTATGGGGAGGCAATACTTGAGCATTTTTCTCAAGGAAGACTTCAGATAGATCCTGATAGCATGGTGGTGGTGTGATTTCATCTGACACCATGGACAGGATTTTTTTATAAGATTGGAGGTTACATGTGGTCTCGCAATAGTGAGAGGGGAAGGTTAGTGTCCGCGTTTTCCAATCAATGTTTGGTTGATGTATGTGTAACCAGGGAAGCCCCAAAATAATGGAAAAATGTGGTGAAGTTAATACATCAAAGGAGGTGGTCTCAACATGAGACTCGTTAGTAGTAACAAGAAGTGCTTGTGTCTGATTGGTAATTGGACCAGAAGATAACGGAATACCGTTAATTAAACTAACAGAGACAGGAATAGGTTTTGAAATAATAGGTATTTTATTCAAAGCAACAAAACTAGTATCAATGTAGTTCCCACAAGATCCTGTGTCGATCATAGCCTTGGTAGTGATTCTATTTTGGTCCCACTGTAAGATCAAATGAATGAAAAGATAGGGATTAGAAAAAGAAGTCGTTAATCCCGCCAGTAATACATGTGAACACTCACCCTCTTTTTTGCGGACAAGGGGACAGACGCTTATCAGATGATCAGCGGAAGCGCAATACATGCAGAGATTTTGAGATTTTCTCCTGGCTCGTTCAACAGACGATAATGGTGGGCGTATTATTCCTACCTCCATAGGAGTAGGGTCAAAGGACGAAAACCGAGAAGGATTGGGTAATGATACTCCCATTTTCTCAGCCTTCCTTTCTCGTAAACGTCTGTCAATATTGATGCTGAGTTGTATTAAGGCATCCAAAGTGCCAGGTAAATCTGCTCGGGCGAGCTCGTCTTTAACGGCTTCGGATAACCCGAGCCTGAACTGGGTTCGCAGAGATGCATCATTCCACCCTGAATCAAGGGTCCATCTCTTGAACTCTGCTACGAAGTCTTCAACAGGTCTCCTTCCCTGTTTTAAAGCCCTCAATTGGCTGTCAGCAGTACTCTGCCTATTTGGGTCTTCATACAGGCTAGAGAGTTCTGCTAGGAACGCAAGATAGGAGTTGAGAAGAGGGTCATTTTTCTCAAAGAGAGAGTCTGCCCAAGCCCGTGGATCACCTGACATATATGTGAAAAAAGCAGGGAGCTCTGGGGAGAAGAGTTCCAAGCAAAAAGGGCGGGACTTTAAATGAGGTTACAAAAATGTATCTCCATCCCTAATATCAATATGAACAAGGGGGGGGGGGGGTTTGGGACTTTAAATGAGGCGTGTGGTTGGAAATGACCATAAAAAAAAAATTATACATGAGAGTGTATGTGCATACACGTCCAAACAAGGAACATGAAAGGGTACACATGTAAACTGATTTATTGTGTATGCACAGTAGTAACATCATAATTACAATATTGACATACAATTGATCCCAATAACATGGCATATCAAGACAAGTACATATCATAATAGGTATAAAATGGATTGTAAAACATATCACAACAAAGTAGTAGGTACTCCATAGTAGTTGCATCATGTATGCTCTACGCGTTTCGTGTATTTCTAACACTTCCTCAGGAGCTGGTGCAATGGGTACACTATGAAAAAGGGGGAAATATCATGGAAGTCACAATGCATGTAACAATATGAACACCCAATTAAAATTATATTATTATGTATAAATTGCTTACAATCGAGTAAAAGCTGTTGTTTCAAGGGATCCGCCATGGAAGGGCCTCCATACCGTCCGCCCCGGGAGCTGAGGGAGCAGTACCAGGCACGCATGGGGGTGAACACAAAGTTTGCAGTAAAGAAATCTAGGTAATAGGAGGAATCACAAGCATCTCAATGAGTCATCCAATATGGGATCTATAATCGGATTGAATATGTATATTGCACGATAGTGCATTACAATGCTAAAAGTAATAAAGTAGTCAAATATAATTTAGAGAAAATTGATGAACTCCTAGAGCCAAAGATTAGAAGCATAAATAAAAAAGTCACCATAGAATACCCCATAAAAGAAATATAAGGATACTGTGAGTATCGATGGTAGTGAAGCCAAAGAATAAAAAAGTAGTGAACATAGGGTGAGTGTCAGGAGTAGCCAATATGACCCAAAATGAAAGCTATACCCAAGTGAATGAGTAGTAAAGTGTGATGTAAAAACAGCATAAAAATAATCCAGATAATTGTAACAAAGGGTGAAAGACATGAAGGATTGGGAAATGTGAATAGAGTGATTAAATACCATAGTATCTGACATATATGAGATAGTGGTGCAGACTTTAATTTGGTCTGTATTGTAAGTACGAGGTTTTAAATTAAAAAGCAATTGACATGCGTTTTTAAATTCACAAAATTTTTTCCGATCACCTGTAAACACTTGTGGAGGGTTTATTTTGGGCTCACGGGGTTGAGCAGCAGTGAGCTGTGATACACGGGCTATCTGCTGTCTCAAAGTCTGATTTTCTTTTTGCACTTCGGTAAGAGAAACAATTAATGCATCTACCTTTTGTGTTAGGTGCATCACATGAGTGGCTAATTCTGCTGAATCCATTTTTTCTGGTTCATGCAATCTGTAACGCTCTGGGGTTTGATTTAGTGAACTGGATTTGCAGCTGCAGAATTTCCACTCAGTAGTCTTGTAGAGATGTGTTGAATCACCTTATCCAACTCTCCTGACTCATCACAGTGGCTCAGCCCGCTTCAGTATGCACATACACAAACACTCAGATAAGATGTTGCTGGAGTGATAGATATCTATGCAATAGTATTGAGGTGATATACTGAAGGAATAGGCTTGAGTAGTGATAGCAATTAATGATAGGCACTCAGGTAGTAATGTTGCAGGAGCGATAGCAGATGGTGATAGATAGTATGCAGGAGGGTTAGCAATCATGTACAAGTAACAGGTGGTAGGGGATAGCAGATGAAGTGTACAGGAGATGCTAAGTTAATGCAAGGATATAAGTTACAGGTGGTAGTAGGCTCAAGAGCTAGCAATCTAGGTAACGATGCAGGTGATAGATATTGTAGTGCATATATCCTAGAGTTTAGCAACAGTTCTTAATATGCAAGAATAGATAGCATGTGACTTGATAGGAAGGGATCCCCTGCGGGGTACTTATCACTAGCTGGTAAGCGAGGTAAAGGATCAGGTAGCGAGGTAAAGGATCAGGTAGCGAGGTAAAGGATCAGGTAGCGAGGCTCCGGTCAATCCAGGTATAGGAAGATAGCTGGAGGATTCGGCAGCGTCAGACAGGGATGTATAACGAGCGGTTGCACGAACACCTTGTGAGTGCACAGCGTCGGTTGAAATAGCCGCTCAGAGAGGCGCCTAGTGATGACGTCATCAGATGTTAAAGAGACATGCAGCTATATGTGTTCCACCTACCTGAATGGTGGAACGCAATGCGGAAGTAAGAGGCTAGAAAGGTACTGAAAGTACCAGGATCTTACAACAAACAATAGTAATTGGGGCCTAGTGTGGTTGTGTACGTGTGATATACATACACTTTTTTTGATCATATTTTCTATTCCGCTATTTAATCAAAAACCTTTGGGGATCGGTTAAATTGGGGGATAGTCTGTGTTGGTATGTGTGAGATCCACCTTTCCAAGTTTTTGGGGTTCATCTCATACTTCTGAAGATTTGAGGGTGCTGCCTGTTCCATACTCCCCCTACTCCTCATCCAGCCTTTTAGGGGTACAAACAATAGTAATTGGGGCCTAGTGTGGTTGTGTACGTGTGATATACATACACTTTTTTTGATCATATTTCCTATTCCGCTATTCAATAAAAACCTTTGGGGATCAATTAAATTGCGGGATAGTCTGTGTTGGTACGTGTGAGATCCACCTTTCCAAGTTTTTGGGGTTCATCTCATACTTCTGAAGATTTGAGGGTGCTGCCTATTCCATACTCCTCCTACTCCTCATCCTGCCTTTAGGGGTACAAACAATAGTAATTGGGGCCTAGTGTGGTTGTGTACGTGTGATATACATACACTTTTTTTTGATCATATTTTCTATTCCGCTATTTAATCAAAACCTTTGGGTATAAACAATTAAATTGCGTGATAGTCTGTGTCGGTACGTGTGAGATACACCTTTCCAATTTTTGGGGCGCATCTCATACTGCCGAGGATTTGAGGGTGCTTCAGTCTGCCTCCTGCCTGTTCTGAACTCCTCCTACTCCTCATCCTGCCTTTAGGGTAGAAAAAATTGTAATCGGGGCCTAGTTTGTGTTTGTACGTGTGAGATACACCGTTATGTAAAATTTGTCCTATTCCGCTATTCAATATACACCCTCTTTGAGTGTAAAAAATTAAATTGCGGGATAGTCTGTATCGGTACATGTGAGATACACCTTTTTAAATTTGTTTTGGTGCATCTCCTTCTACCGCTGAGGATTGCAGGGCGCTTCAGTTTGCCTCCTGTTCCCAACTCCTCCTACTCCTCTTCCTCATCCTGCCTTTAGGGTACAAAAAATTGTAATCGGCGGGGCCTAGTCTGTGTTTGTACATGTGAGATACACCGTATTATAAAATTTTTCCTATTCCGCTATTCAATATACACCCTTTTGGAGTGTAAAAAATTAAATTACGGCATAGTCTGTATCGGTACGTGTGAGATACACCTTTTAAATTGGTTTGGCGCATCTCCTTCCCCCGCCAAGGATTGCAGGGCGCTTCAGTTTGCCTCCTGTTCCCAACTCCTCCTACTCCTCTTCCTCATCCTGCCTTTAGGGTACAAAAAATTGTAATCGGGGCCTAGTCTGTGCTTGTACGTGTGAGATACACCGTATTATAAAAGTTTTCCTATTCCGCTATTCAATATACACTCTTTTGGAGTGTAAAAAATTAAATTACAGCATAGTCTGTATCGGTACGTGTGAGATACACCTTTTAAATTAGTTTGGCGCATCTCCTTCCCCTGCCAAGGATTGCAGGGCGCTTCAGTTTGCCTCCTGTTCCCAACTCCTCCTACTCCTCTTCCTCATCCTCCCTTTAGGGTACAAAAAAATTTAATCAGGCCTAGTCTGTGTTTGTACGTGTGAGATACACCGTTTTTTATCCTATTCCGCTATTCAATATACACCCTTTTGGGGTAAAAAACATTAAATTGCGGCATAGTTTGCATATTTGACTGTGAGATACACCCGTGCGATACTGTTGTTGTTTTGTTCCGCTATTCAATAAACACCTTTCTAGGGCAAGATCTTAAATTACAGAAATATGAGACCGTCAAATAGGGGCCGTGGCCTGGGTCGTGGTGCTGCTGGTAGAGCTCCTGTTGCAAGGAGAGGACGTGGTCGATCTGTGCCAGCTACACGCACAAGTGAAACACCTTCCTCAAGTGTGAGTAGGCGACAGAACCTGCATCAGTATTTGGTAGGGCATCATACGCCTCTAGAAGTGATGAGGCCAGAACAAGTGGAGGCGATAGTAGATTGGTTTGCTGCTGACAGTGCCTCCAGTTCCTTCACATTGTCTCCCACCCAGTCTACTGCAGAAAGGTCAGAGTTGGCACCTGCAGTCGATGTCCAACCGTCTTTCACCTCACCCCCTTGCAAATCAGGCAAGCAGTCTGAGCCCCAAGCCATACAGCAGTCTCTTCTTCTTTTTGATGACTCTGTCAGCAGGGTTTCCCAGGGCCATCCACCTAGCCCTGCCCCAGAAGTGGAAGAGATTGAGTGCAGCGATGCCCAACCACTTATTCCTCAAGATGAGTACATGCAAGGACCATCGCAGCACGTCTCCGATGATGACGAAACACAGGTGCCAACTGCTGCGGCGTTCAGCATTGTGGAGACCGACAAGGAGGGCAGGGATGAAGACTGGGTGGAAGATGATGTGGAGGACGATGAGGTCCTCGACCCTACATGGAATGAACGTCATGCAGGTGACCTGAGTAGTTTGGAGGAAGAGGCGGTGGTCGCACAGAGCCACCAGCACAGCAGAAGAGGGAGCAGGGTGCAGAAGCGGAGCGGCCGTGCCCTAGACACTACGCCTGCTACTGCCCAACGCAGCAAGGGAACGAGCGCACCAAAGTCAGCTCAAAGGAGTTCTCTAGCGTGGAAGTTCTTTAGAAAATGTGCTGATGACAGGACACGAGTGGTTTGCACCCTGTGCAATCAGAGCCTGAAGCGAGGCATAAACCTTCTTAACCTGAGCACAACCTGCATGATCAGGCATCTAAGTGCAAAGCACGAGCTGCAGTGGAGTAGACACCTTCAAAATCAAGAAACGTCTCTGGCTCATCCTGCTTCCTCTTCTGCTGCAGTCTCGGCCGCTCCAGCCACATCTGTAGTGATACCGGCACCTGCCACCCCGCAAACAGAGGATCTGTCAGCAACACCACCACCTGGGTCACCAACCATCTCCACAATGTCCCGTGGAAGCATTTAGCTTTCCATCTCCCAAACACTTGAGAGGAAGAGGAAGTACCCCCCTACCCACCTGCGATCCCTGGCCCTGAATGCCAGCATTTCAAAATTATTGGCCTTTGAAATGCTGTCATTCCGACTGGTGGAGACGCACAGTTTTAAAAACCTTATGTCGGTGGCTGTCCCACAGTACGTCATGCCCAGCCGCCACTACTTTTCCAGGCAAGCCATCCCTTCTCTGCACAACCAAGTGGGGGAAAAACTCAGGTGTGCACTGCGCAACGCCATCTGTGCCAAGGTCCACCTAACTACCGATACGTGGACCAGTAAGCACGGTCAGGGGCGTTATATCTCCCTAACGGCACACTGGGTAAATGCAGTGGCGGATGGGCCTGAGGCGGATAGCAATTTGGCGCATGTCCTTCCACCACCGAGGATTGCAGGGCGCTTCAGTTTGCCTCCTGTTCCTAACTCCTCCTACTCCGCTTCCTCATCCTCTACCGCCTCCTCATCCGGACAGCGTAACACCTTCAGCACCAACTTCAGCACGGCCAGGGGTAAACGACAGCAGGCAGTTTTACAACTTGCCTGTTTGGGGGACAAACCACACACCGCGCAGGAGTTGTGGAGGAGCATGGAACAGCAGACAAATGAGTGGTTGCTGCCAGCGAGCCTCAAGTCCGGCCTGGTGGTGTGCGATAACGGGCGAAATCTCATAGCAGCTCTGGGCCTAGCCGGTTTGACGCACATCCCTTGTCTGGCGCATGTGCTGAATTTGGTGGTGCAGAGGTTCCTTAAAAACTACCCCGATATGTCATAGCTGCTGCAGAAAGTGCGGTCCGTCTGTGCGCACTTTCGGCGTTCTCACCCTGCTGCTGCTCGCCTGTCAGCGCTGCAGCGTAACTTCGGCCTTCCCGCTCACCGCCTCATATGTGACGTGCCCACAAGGTGGAACTCCACCTTGCACATGCTGCAAAGACTGTGCGAGCAGCAGCAGGCCATAGTGGAGTTTCAGCTGCAGCACGCACGCGTGAGTCGCTCTGCGGAACAGCACCACTTCACCACCAATAACTGGGCCTCCATGCGAGACCTGTGTGCCTTGTTGCGCTGTTTTGAGTACTCCACCAACATGGCCAGTGGCGATGACGCCGTTCTCAGCTTAACTATCCCACTTCTATGCCTCCTTGAAAAAACAATTCGGGCGATGATGGAAGAGGATGTGGCACAGGATGAGGAGGAGGATGAAGAGGTAACATTTCCAAGGCTTTCAGGGCAGTCATTCGCAAGGGGCTCCGAGGGTGGGTTCCTGCACACACAAACGCCAGGGACACAATTGTCCAGCAGGGGCACAGTTCTGGAGGATGAGGAGAATGAGGAGGAGGAGCTGGAGGAGGAGATGGAACCATGTTCACAGCAGGGTGGCACCCAGGCCAGCTCATGGCCATCACTGGTGCTTGGCTGGGGGGATACAGAGGACACGGACGATACACCTCCCACAGAGGACAGCCTTTCGTTGCCTCTGGGCAGCCTGGCACACATGAGCGATTACATGCTGCAGTGTCTCCACAACGACCGCCGAGTTG